>NC_066582.1:471545274-471912774 GCF_024323335.1 Lathyrus oleraceus | reverse complement strand
GTAATGCCCGCAGGCCATCCCACCATGCCCATTTTTCGTAAAGTTTTAGAATCATGCCCATTCTTTCGTAAAGTTTTAGAACTGCACCCTCAACGATGCCCATCTAACCCATTCTGTTTTTTCATGGGCTTTTGTGAGACGAACATAAACAGGGCGGGCATGCGCCTATTACTACCCTAATTAAAACACATTAGAAACCCTTTTCTCCAATTACATCCTTGCCATAACCAAATTTGACATGAAAGACAAAGTGAATCACCATCGAATAAATAAAAATCATAAAATTGATGCACATTAAAGATGTCATGATTGATCTAAATTAAGCGGGAGGGATTGGAAACGAGCATGTCTATCCCGTTTATACTCATCCCACAATAAAATCATAAAATTGATGCATATTAGAAATGTCATGATCGATCTAAACTAAGCTTGAGAGATTGGAAACGAACATGTCTACCCCGTTTACACTTATCCCACGGTAAAACAGAATTGATAATGTGGACATAGCAGAGAGCGTGGACCTAAAACTTTAATCCACACTAGAAAAAAAAAAGGAGGGCAAGACAAGTCTATAGATATTGTACTTTTAAAATCTAAAATTGCAAAATTTTATATCAATAATATCCGTTTCTAAAAAAAACGGAATGGGATAAACATACTAGAGAGTGAAGTCTAAAATCTTGACCCACCCTACACAAAAAAACACGGTCAAAACATACATCTCCGACAAACCGAATCGGCTTTATCACCCCTACTAAACTGTAAACCTTAAATATTATATTAGCAATTAATTTTATAGTATTATCATCTTAACCTGCTAACACATCAAATGACACTATACCTTGTTAAGCTAACATTTCACTGATCTTACTAATTTTCAGCAGTATGCATGAAAATGATCATGTCGCAAGTAGGTAGCATGATTTGTAAAGAAAGTACACAATATCCTGAGTTCGAATCGAGTCCTAAAACTAAATCAATTACTAACTGATATTTCTCTTCTATCCAAATATATATATATTAAGTGCAAATATTGTAAAGATCAATCCAATTGTAATAATCTGGGTACCAGCTATGTATTTTTTTTGTCTTTTCAATGAAATTAAACTATATACATGATTGATAATTTTGAATGTATGATATAATATAATGTGTACCTAAATGGTGAGGCACAAAAATTTTCATGACTTATTAACATCTCTACCACTACCTCCCAAATGAAAATATAAATATGTAACTCAATTGCTCTGTTGAACAAAAATCAGCTTCTTAGCTTCTGCAACTTGTATTAGCTTTTCGATTATATCTTACCATTTATTTTTCTGTACATCAAAGTCATGAATTCCTCGTCCTTCGGACAAGATGATACTAGTCTCAAACATAAAGCATCTCACCATGAGTCACCCACTTTTCAAAGCTATCACTATGTTTTTCTTCACTTTGCCTCTCCTGAAACACATTGAAAGCAAAAAAATTGACCATAAGCGCTTATCGTATAAGTTGTTTTTGCATAAAATATAAATTGTTTCCATAAGGTATGTATCCTGGAGAGCTTAAGAATATGTCATGTTGTTTCCAGTGACGCGTTTTCATAAGCTCTCTCAAACAGTCTCGTGAGTGTTTATATTCAAGCGCTTATTTGAAAGAAAGTGATTTTCCATAATTATTCTAGAACTGACAATATATACTGACCTTCAAGATAGGTCCAGATTCAGTTGCAGGCGCCTCAGTTATTTGTTCATTCACAATGTTGTCTGAGGAGATGCTGATTGACCTGTATCATCATCGTCAACGATATTTAGACCTCTAAACCAAATAGTTATATCGCAAAAAAAACGCGTAGCTCCTTTCAGATTCATGTCTTCCTAATTTCACTTGAGGATTCTTTCATCGTAAAACCATAGACTATAACATGTTATGACAATTCACAAATAATTGTCCATACTGACTAACGCCTTGTTTGGATCAACATCTTAATTTATCATGTAAGTGTTTATGTATTAGCTATTTCTAAAACAAATGATAAAATGAAGGTTTCTAGATATATTATCGGCTAGAGAACTTAAGGTTTGGTAGGCCTCGAAAATGGTAATACTAATAGGCGAAGCGATATTACAATATTTGTAGGGATGTGTAGGTGATGTAGTGGTTGAGAGCGGAGCAAAAAATCTATGGATCATGAGTTCGGGTTCAATCTGCGGCATAGCTAATGTAATTGTCTTTACTCACAACAGAAAATACTAAAAAGCACAGCAAAAAACTATCATCTAGCGGATTTGAACAAAATTTGAGATGTTTAAGCATAAATTTTCCTAGCCAACAACAACAACAACAACCAAGCCTTATCTCACTAAGTAGGGTTGACTACATGGACCGACTTTCGCATAATGTTCTATCCAGGACCATGCTTCTATCCAATCAACTAAAGACAAAAAGTATAATTCTTTCCCACCAGAGCAACTAACAAAATCCACTTTGTTTGACAACGATATTGTAAACATACTCGGTATTATAATCCTCTACACCAAAATTTTTGTTTTGGTATTTTACATTAAAGTTTGTTTTAGCCTATAACTATGTTAGGCCGGAACTGCTTCTCATTCTCACGAGCAAAATTCGATATACCCCCTTATATCATTGATCAAGATTTGAAGAAAACCCGAGGCCAACGATAAAGAAAGCAACAAGATTATAGCATGGATATAAGAATATTAATCAAAGTCTCGCAACTAAACCTTTCAAGTAGTTCCTCTTCACAAGAATTTCCAGAAGAAAGCGAGTCCACATCGAGGAAATTGGAGCAATCACATGCATCTCCATGTTCCGCATAACAAATGTGATCGCTTTCACGAAATTGGTCCTTTCCCATTCCTCCATAAATTTGCCTACATAAAATTGAGTAAAAAAAATCATATAAAGTCAAAACTATGTATCCAGTTACACATAGTTTGCGTCATGCAAAATGTGAACTACGCATACCTGCAATGACAAATAGAACTTTCACAAGTGAATGTGTCTGAACTAGACTTCAAAAGAGATCGTTTATCGGGATTTTTAGACGAGTGTTGACAGTCTGGAGCATGCAAATTCCTAATTGTAGCATCACTTTCGCTGATAATATCACCATCGGATTGTGATCTTCTAATAAATGACCTACCAAACAAAGAAATAACATCTTTCAATCTTCGGACAATGTAAGAGACAGATGATTCTCATTTTCTCTCGTCGTCGAAAAAGGATAACGAATTTGAGTTATGTTTTCCAATGTATAAAAATCAAATTATACCCATCAATTCCGTCCGCTAAATTTGGTCCATAATTTCCAACATTGTAATGTTGATCTGAATCAAGCTCCCAAAGTAATGGTTTTCCCTGCTGTGGCTGAAAATGCCCCAAGAATCTGAACAAAATAATATCAAACAAGACATTAACTAATCCATTCTAATGCAATGCAACTACCATAAATATATAACTTTCTGTATAGTAAAATTACAACAAAAAAGGTCTATTTGACTTACATGTTAATGGCTTTTTGTTTAGCACCGTCCAAATACGTATTGTTGTAATAACGCTGTATGGTTCGAATAAGTTCTTGGGATTGTGCTGCTGCCTTCCATTGACCTCTTCTTTCAGAAAATATCTAAATACCAAGACGAATCAAATGATATCCGAAGAAACGAACCGTAATCATATAAAATTTTCCAAGAAAATAAATCGAATTCTAAACAGTCGAAAGATTATACCTTGTTGTGCGCTGCAGAACCGCCATATTGAAAGGCTAGTGTGTCTCCCATGGACTCATAAGCTGTCATCACTTCCTTTGCCAAAGGGTCGTCAAGATCAATATGCGGGCTTTCAGTAAATCCTAACACTTGTAACTGACTTCCAAGTGCAACTAGTCCATAAGCATATTGCGCAACGTTGGTGCGGTCTAAACAATCTATGCAATTTGTCCTCAACACGCCTGATTGAAGTGTCTTCGGTTTGACACTGTAATCTCTGTTCCCGTCATCGCCACTGTGATCTTTGTTTTTATCAATGACGTTGTTATTTCTGCATTAAAATAAATAATCAAATCAAGTTTCAACAGCGAAGAGGGTCGACGAAGTGTGTTGTTTTACGGTACTTACTCGGAGAACGAATATGGGAATAATCCCTCTAGCTTCATGTTTGGTGTAACTGGACAGTAGAAGATGCCAGTTAGCTTCAACGCAAACGCGGCCACTTTTCCCAGCTGCAATAGCACATTGGTGGCCTTGCTGCTAAAAGTCGTTGATCGAATAATGTCAAAATAACCCCCGGAAAAGAAAAACCTATAGAGCTTGTACCAAAAAGGAAGATAAACTTACCGTCTTGAGTGTCGATGCAGATCCCAGTGAAGAAACCTCAGGCGTTCATCCCCGCTCAAATTTTGATTAATAGACTTAACAGCATTAGCGAACTCGGTTCGCAGGATAGTTTCACGAGGCTTTTTCTCACGAGTCTTAAACACAAAAGATACAATAATATAAAAGGTAGAAAATATTTTAGAAATTAAGCATGCTCAATGATTTCCTTACATATTCAGATAGGCCTACCTTAATCAAGTTCAGTATAATTATCGGATTTCCGTATCGCTTGACAAGATTGTCGAAATGAAGTCTTGTGGCTTCAAACATTGCATCCTTTTGAGATACTAGAGAAAAACAACCAAAACAAGAAGTTAGTGTAAATTACATATAGTATGGGCCTGTTTGGAAATTGGATTGGCTTATTTGAACTTATCTGCTATAGCATAAGCACTTGTGAGACAATTTGGGAAAATACCTTATGAAAACGGCTTATAACTTATATAAGAAATAATGTAACTTTATTTTATCTTGTTATAGAAATAGCTTAAACATAAACACTTACATGATAAGCACTTATGTTAGAAGTGCTTAATTAAGTTGTTTATCCAAACATAAGTGAGAAACAAAGGAAAAATGTTCAGATACCGTACATATAATATCAGGTTTCATATTCAACGGCGAGGCTTCCTGAGACCAGAAGAGAGGGATTGAACCCCGTATTTGCACCACCGAACTGATTTGCATCGGGGATCCATCACTAGCATCTGCAAAGACTATTTGCTCCGTCTCAACATCATTAGCAACTCTACCACGTTCGTTGACTCCTCGTTTCAAATATCTGCGCCACAAGATAAAGAAACCTTGAATAAATAAGTCGGGAAACATGAAATAAGCAATGATCAAGAGTGAAGTACTCGGAAAAAACCAGAAAACAATGTCGGCCATTAATCCGGGAAAACTAAAGAGAAGAAGTACGAACCTGGTACCAGCATAGTGCCTTGAGCGCCTAGCAATAATAATCATATTGAACTCACGGCCGGATATAGAGAGGTTAACCTACACACCGTACCATGAAATGAACACTTGTCATGAAGAAAACACCAAATATATTCTAAAAACACTTAACGCTAGGATCGTTTCTTCCGTGTCAAGGAAAGTTTTACACACCAAAAACAAACCGTATGTACCTGTTTAAAAAAGCCGTAGACTAAGGCAACAGTCCAGGAAGTATTCTGGAGTGTATTCCTGATTCCACGAGTTAAGAACTCGTTCCAAACAAAAAGTGTTTCATAAAGTGATTGTCCCATAACATTATGACCAGATAAGTTCTTTTGAAGACTTAGCATGATGTTGTACGAGTAGCTGTAAAAGAAGTCCTTTGTAAGATCCATACTGCATAGAAGCTTCTTGTATCTAAGTAACAACAAAAGAGAAAACTCCATTAATAAAACGATTTATATTAAACGGAGGAATATAAGTATAATAAAAAAAAACCGTAAAAACAGCTTATGAAACCAATAACTCTAACCAAATATGTTAAAAAATGAAAAGAAAGCGATCTCCCATGCGAACCGTGGAAATACCTTGTCTTACTCAAAAAGTTATATTTACATCATAACAGCAATGAAGATTGCTCCTGTAGAACATGAAAATGAAAACAACAACGAGGAATCTACTATCTACTATCTACTATACTATACATATTACACGACTCCGAAATCTAGAAGAAGCTTTATGAGAGTACCACAGAAAGACGAGAGGGTTGACTTGAGGAAGCCCGCATTGTGCATATGCACTGAAGACATCGACAAATCAACAAATATGTAACACGAGTATAACAACGATGATCTAACAGAACGTTTTCACTACACGATTTAATTAACTCGAATAAAAAAACATAATTTATAACATAATCCTCAGCTAAGTACAATGGACAAAGTATAGTTCTCAATGCTACTCTTATACGTCTCCTGAAATGTATCCTAGACACATTACAGGTACATGTAAAATTGACTAAAGACCTGTTCTCATCCTTAGAATATGCCAATTTCGATCGCACACTTGGATGTGGAATCGGAACCATTTCGCTCTTTGTGATAGCATATACATCGTGTCCGCATATCGTGCCAATCTTCTTCCGTTTTGTTATAAGCAGCATGTAGTATGGCTCAAGAAATTTGATAAATCCTAAATAAAAAGTCGCGGGTGAGTTATTAAGACGAATAACGTTATAAAAATAAACACTTATAGCAATAAATGTTTTGCTATTATATAGAAGAAAGAAAATACCGATGATTCCATAGCAAGTTGTTACGAATTTAAGCCCGCCAGTGGACTTGTTTCCGTCATGAATACGCTTCAAAATGTCACAACACTCGGCTTCTGAGTATAATGTAGGATCTTCGACGATATTTAACTCGGATGGCTCCAATCTGTCGATCTTTAAGACCCTCCAAAATGTTCGGCTTTTGTCTCTTCCAATCATGTAGAATCTCTGAGCATAGACAAAAGATATAGTCAGAAAAGGCTCGTGAGACGTAGCGCAAAGTGCGTGTCAACGTAATGTCATAAACCAAACTTAGATGTCTTTCCAAATCAATAGCTTATCATTATATTATCTATGGAAGAAAAAGAAAGCTTTCTTTTAGATCTCATTTCCAGAAGAAGAAAGCGCCATTTTAGTTACTAATTTTAGTTCCTTAATTGGCTTTTGCTTCATTTTCAGCAAAAAAATTCTAGATATCTTCCAATGGCTATCCTCAACCTTCCCAAATTGAGGAAAATAAGACAAGAAAAGAAAAGTAGTAGCTATCCTTTTAGGAAAAAAACAAATTTCACCATGCATGATACTGAGGGTGGAAAATAAGCGCTTGTGTAAGAGTTTGAAAGAGCTTATGAAAATAGTTTATGATGTGTACATCAGACGATTTTTTCAGTTCATTTTCATAAGCTCCTCCAAATAGCTTTTGACATAAGCTGTTTTCAACTATCGAAAGAGTTAACTTAACCCTAACTCCATCTTCTAGTTGAGAAACAGCTTATACATAAGCTCTTATACAATAAGCACTTAATTAAACTGCATATCCAAATGCTCCCATAATCTGAAAAACATCTAAATATAGTACGCCATAAGCCTTTTGCTGCAAAATCATTTGTCAATAATAGTTACTCATAATCACAAGCATCATGAAACACAGACAAAAAAGCGAATTTTCTTGAAGAATCCACGTGAATCCAATTAAACCGAATTCAAAAACTCATAAATCCCATCATCATGATGACATTGACAAGCATCTAAATCCCAACTGAAAAACCATTCATGCTAAACAAAACAAAACAAAAACAAAAAATCAATCTTTACAAACCACAACCCTTTTGATTCCTTTGCTCAATTGAAAAAATCTCATGAACCATGAATGAATATGTGAAGAAACAAAACATATGCAGCAAGAAAACTGAACACAAACAAAACAAGAACTTAGAAACATAGGAACACATCAAAAACAAAAACAAAAAATTGACATGTTTCAGATCAAGGTAATGTAAGCATCAATGATAGGAATAGACTAAGATCATAATTACCGAACGAGTTTCATAGAGCCTAAACTTCTGCATGTAGCAAGACTTGGAGTCAACTCCATCAACAACACCAACACTTTTCTGCAACTTTTCCTTTGATATCTCCATCACAATTCAGATCCCTTGAACTTCAAAACAAACCTCAACTTTTCTTGTTCTAAAGAGATCAAAAAATTCAACAAAAAAGAGCTTCTGTTTGATTAAAAACAGAAGCTCTTAAAAAAACAGTAACCCAAAAACAAGTACAATAAAAAGCTCAGAACTTTACATCAATGGTCCACAACTCATAAAGTTTTGTTTGTTTACAATATACACAATGACAAAAAAAAATCCCAGAATAGGAAAATGGAAAAACAAACAAAAGGGTGAGTTTTAAGATGATGAAACAAAAACAAAAGTAGCTTTTTGAGGAATCACAACACAACACTAGAAGGTGTTTGTTTGGTTTTGGGAATGGAGAATCAACAGAAAAAAACAGCTTTTGAGTTTCAGAGAAAATGAATATGAGATTTGTCAGAAACAAGTGAACAACAACAACATCCACATAAAAAATATATAAAAGTAAAAATGAAAAATATATATATATATAAATACAAAATGAGAAAAATGCAAGGTAATAAATAATGATGATGATGTAAACAATTTAAATAATAATTTAAAAAAAAACAACTTTTTCTTTTGCGTGTGAATTATGTGAATGTGAACATTTTTTTGTGTCAGAGTCTACCGTTTCTTTTATTATTATTTTTCTTATTTTTTGACTCAAGAATTTTCAGTTTCTGAAATTTAAATTTCTTTTTATTTGGGTTGTTATCCAAACTAATTTAATATTGAATATTAAAAATAATTTGAATAAAAATTAATACAATTTTATATGCATGGATTTTTAACTAGTTTAATATTAAAAAAATAAGTTAGCGCGTAAACATTTACTCCTATATTATAACACACAATAACATTTTAAGTTTCATTAAAACTGAAATTTATATGGCAGGAATGTCATGTATGAGTTTTCATAATAATTGTAATTATTGTGAGGAAATTGTGGAAATTAATAATTTACGAGTATTAGTCAAACTAAGAAATTAACATATTATTATAAGAAAACGTTTTGAAGCAAGCTTTTAATTAATGTAGAAAATTTGAATATTGTAATTCTAACTAGAATAATTTTTTCCAGCGTTCTTTAGTATTTTATTTTGTTTTTGGTAAAAGAAATAATTGATGTGTTATTTTTTAAATAGGCGGCACAATTTGTGTGATGTGTGCTGCCAACTATATATCTATTTTACATGTCATTTTACATTGTTATATTTATTTATTTAATCTAAATTAATTTTAAAAATTAATAAATAATTAAATAAATGAAAAAATTCAAAAATAAATTAAATTTAAAATTTAAAAAATTAACAAATTAATTCTCTTTTAATAAAATATAAAGTTTAAAGAATTTTTTTTTTAAATAACCACTTTTTTCAAATAAAATTCTTTAATAATCATTTTTTCAAAATATTTACCAAAATAATCACTTTTCAAAAAATATTTCACCTAGACGCTAGTTGCATTGGTGCATCCAATGAAAATATTATTCATTGACGCCACATGCAATGACGCATGCATGTGTAGGCGCCACATGCAATGGCGAATGCATATTGCACTCTATGTGTGTGTCAATGCATGTGGCTACTGCTCCACCACTCATCTATAAATACAATATCATTCTCTCATAATTTTTTACATAACTTCTTACACTCTCCTTCCATTTTCCTTCAATTTCCTTCAATTTTCTTTAAAATGTCTGCATATGCATACTTGTGTCCTTATATTCACAAGAGAAATATCGATTTAATCTTTTCAGCAGTGCAGCCTCGGATAAAGATCCGACTTTGGAGTGTAGATACGTTCGAACATCTTAACATGACCTTGAACCATTGGTTAGATGGAGATATTGTAGATGGTGAAAGGATCAGAAGAATTCAATGGCTTAATACGACGTTCAACCAAAATTTAGAAGTTCGTTTCTGGGTCAATATTAAAACTAATAGAGAAGTTCGCAGGATGATGTATACTTGTCACAAAATTATTTTGATGGTTGTAATTGAAGGAGAATGGCGATCCAAAACGCAGCGGAATTTAAAATTTCTCCTTTAATGATCCTTACGAATGGGCATGATCAGTGATAGAATCGTTACCTCTTGTGGCGATCACGAACGTTGAACGATGACAACACCTCTACTCAGTCCACACGAACGGATTCCTTCAATCTCAGTGCTAGCTGCTACGAATGAAGGCTTTGAGTGAGAGAGAGAGAGAGAGAGAAACGAAATTGCAAGTGTAATAATGCTACTATACAAGGGTTCTATTTATAGAACCACTTGTGTGGGCTGCAAGCTAAAAAGCTCACTCAAGTGTATATGGCCCATATCTTATAATATGCCAAAATCACTTAAGCGCGTGGTACCTTACCATATTTCGTATTCTACTTAAGTACACTGTACCTTACGATGCTCTATAATTCACTTAAGGGAACCGTACATTACAGTATTCCTTAATTACTCTATCTCTCATCAATCAGTCCTTTGTGTGTGACCCTATAGGTTTTCGCGGCATTGACAATTATATTAAATCACGTATTTAACATAATAAACAGTGAGCGGTATCTAGCAACACATCACTGCTACCCAAGACACGAAAATATCATGTGATCTGACAAATCCTTCTGTGATAATAATTATGTGTATAATTACCCTTTTGCCCTTATGTCTATATTGAACACAAGGCATAGATCGTGTCATCCTTGTCCAATTCAATATCGGGCCCATAGACATTTATCCTGTTACGCAGGATGGGCAAATTCCATCTAGGTCACTCATGTCCCTTAGCATGCTTCGTGGAGTACCCATCAACTGTCTTTATGGTCATCCAATTACGGACAACGTTTGATCAGCAATAAGGCACTCGACTCTACATCTAGGGGCCATAGTGGTTTCAGGTCGAAGGGTGGTATACACCATTATCACCATGAGAATAACTTATGACACTTTGCATAACATTTTATATAGTATTCTCATAGCAGGTCAATCCAGTATAAATATTACTCTTAATATTCATACCTATGTTTAATACTTGATAACTCTTTATCCATGATCCATGAGATGTGATCATCGGTCTATAAACATAATAGTCTTCATGCTTTAATATTATCCCACTTCACAATAAAGTTTGACTACGGATACTTTAAGAATAGTGTCCTTATGTTTAATGTGATCTCATGATTAAGTCATACTTGATACATTAAACAGACTAGCTATTCTAGGGACTTTATTAAACAAACATAATAAAGAAAAGGCCTTTTATTATTAATAAATAATTCGATACAAGTACCAAAAGTATTGGCCTCTAGGGCTTACACCAACAGTAATCGCATAGTTATGTTGTTTATGTGTTGTATTTGTTTGTGATGTTATTTTATTTGTTCTAGTTTCTTGTGTTGTTGTTTAATTATTGTATTTGTTTTGCTTATCATATGAAATAAATGTTGTTTTTAATATAAAGCAAAAGAGTTACAATTAAAATTATCTTGTTGTGTTTGTTCCAACACTGGGATAGTTAGTACGATTATGACCGGGTTGGCGACATGAACTATATAATTTAACCATTTTGTTCATCATATCCATTTCGGTTCGAATACGGGTGATGTTTGGACGGTCATTTTTCTTTCTTCGCATTATTTTATCGTGTCAGAGAATGTCTCCTTGATATGCAGGTCAGTAGTCCTCTTTTGCTACCACTAAAAAGCTAATTTTGTAAATATTGCAAAGGTTTATGACTTTGTAAACGTTGGATAATAAATTGGAAGGGTCATGTTGAATCCTTGAACATGTCCCTATGACATGGGAGCAGGGCATACGAAAGACTTGAAACTTTCCGCAGTCGCACCAACCTTTATCTAGTTCCACTCGATAGTGTCCTCTCGGCATGCCATCATAGTCCCCCACTTATGAACACCCAAACATCCTAACGTCATAACACACAACCATTATTTGACTTTATTACACCACAAGAATCATTGTTTCGTTTCCAAAATATTTCAATGTCCCAATTCGGACAACCAAACCGTCCACAAACCACCAACCTACAACGACCCAACTACGACAACATGGACACCGAACTCAATTACGACAACGTCGTTGGCGGCAACACCCCCGGCTATTGGGGAGAAATGATGATAAATTTATCGAATACCGATGGGCCTTGCATACCGATGGGCCTTGCATACACCATCCACCATTGCATCATTTCAGCACTCGAATACCTCAAACACCTCATGGAAATCGTGGGAGACCTCGAAGACAGACTAACGCATCGGGATGTGGAACAGAGTGGTGCTTCAATCGGGCGGGTCATTGATTTTCTTGTTAATTGTTATGTATTTTTACTTTATATCATAATATTATTAAGTATTTTTCATTTACCTTTTATTTCATTTATTTTTAAGTATAAAATATAAAATTAAAAAAAAATACATAAAGCTTGTGTCAATGCAATGGCATATGCATATGATAGATAGTAAGCATGCGTCAATTGCATTGTCTTCACTGCATGCATGCGCCAATGATATTGACGCCTCTGCTCAATGACAAAATGCATGTGTCAGCCCAACTGACGCATGCTTTAAAGGTGTGCATGAAACATGGTTATTTTGATAAATAACTTAAAATTATGATTATTTAAGAAATTAAATTGAAATAGTTGATTATTTAAAAAAATCAAATTTAAATAGTCCAAAAAAACACAAAGTTTAAAAGAGAAGTGACATTTTTTTTTTAAATACTTTATATTGAAATCAAATCCAAATTTAAAAAAAAAAATCATTAAACTAACATATTGAGAATGGAAATAAATAGAAGTAAATCGAAGAAAAAATCCCTAACATGAAGTAGAATTAATGAAAATAAAGAGAAATAAATTGAAAAAAGCACCACAATTTTCTCTTATTTGAATACGATATTTTCACTTAAGATTCAATTTAATAACCATCCACTGTCTCGGTCCACTAATTTTTAGATTTGTCTTAAAATTTGTTTAGGGTTTTAGATTATGAATTTGGGATTTAGATTTATGTTTTAAGGATTCAGATTTATATTTATGGATTTAGATTTGGGAGATGTAAGAATGGATTAAAATAGGAGATTAAAATTGTAGTTTAACCTTTTTACTTTTATACATTTGTTTTTTATATTTTAAATTAAAAGTACTAAAAAATTTAATAAATTAAAAAAAGAAATCATTGACACTATTAAATAAAAAAATTCAATTTTTATAAGAAAAAGAGGTAATAGATAATTTTATTATATATCCTAGATATGATAGACAAAATCTATCTTTTATCTAAATTGCAAAACTATTCCTACAAAAAATTAAATATATATCTATATTTCTGTAATTTTTAATAAGATAAGGTGGAAATTTGAATTAACTAGCTTACACATTAGATTTGGTCGTGACAATTTTAGCATATTATTGAAAACCATTAAAGCATATTCCTCAACCACCGTCTTTAAAATTAATATTACGATAATACATAGACTTTTTATTAAACAAATACTAACATTTTTAATAATCATATAATGATAGTAATGTACTAATAGATTTTTCACAAATACTCTATCATCATATCATAGTATCATTTTATATAAAAAAATATCATATGCTAAGAAAAAAAAATAAGAAAATGAAATGTGATGTTGATAAAATATAATTTTAGTTTTTTTTTACTATGTTCATTTGTTGATAGTTTTAATAATAAAAATAATTTATTTGTATATGCTTAACATCAACAAAAATGAGTGATGCTAATATTTGTCTTATTTAAATAATCCACTATAGCTATCATTGTAAATAAACAAAGCGTTTACTTCAATAATGGCATAGAATAATAAATTGGAATGGAAATAAAATATATAGAGTTGATTCCACGCAGAGAGGGAATATCCTAGTAGAAAATAATTATGTGCCAATTGGATGGCATCGAATACTCATAAACCAATCATTTGCAAATATTCTTTTTCTCTTCTTTACCACTACTTTGCTCAAAATAATTATATTCCACTCTCTTTCTTTCACATCCTTCTTTTTTTTTTAGAAATCTAACAACCTTTAACAACCTTTCTTTCTATGGGTAAGAAAATATATCATCTATATCAATAACTATTGCTAATAAATATATAAAGTTTAGTGTAACCAAAATGTCTACAATGATCATATAATATTACTATATAAGTTGGAAATTTATATTTTAATCTTCTACACAAAGAATTTTAAATATGATTTTTCATATTTTTTATTTTGTTTAGAGTAAAACAATCTTTAAAAAAATGCAACAAAAAAATTAACAGAAATTATAAATTATTCACTTTTAAAAAGTGAACAGGATAGTCACTCTAAGATTTGAATTAGATTATGTTTGAGTTTTTATTAAATAGATTTATTTATCTAAATTGTGATGATTGTTTGACTATCTTGAAATTGTCTGAATGTCAAATATATCAACAATATATCAACAATGTGTAAAAAAAAGGCACTCGTAAAGGAATCTTTTTTAAGTAAAAATTGAAATATATAGACATATTGTTAAGAATGTGTGGTTTGGGTCTAACTCAACCCTACAAAACCGGTTAGTAGAGTGAGGATTGCCCCCACTTATAAACACATGTTTAGGCCATATATTGTCCGATGTGGGACTCTTAACACACCCCCTCACGCCCAGGACTAGACATCTGGAGCGTGGAAATAAATGGTGGGTGGCCCGATAGCAGAAACCATAGTAGGTGGCCCACCGGATCTTAAACGAGACTCTGATACCAAGTTAAGAATGTGTGATTGGACCTAACTCAACCCTACAAAACCGGTTGGTAGAGTGAGGACTGTCCCCACTTATAAACACATGTTCAGGCCATATATTGTCCGATGTGGGACTCTTAACACATATATCATCATCAATTCTTTGTTTTTATGTGTATTTTTTAGTTACTATAATTGCATTTTTTTAAAATTTAGGCTCATTTTTTAAATTAGAACAGAGCCTTCAAATTCATTTGGCCGACCTTGCACGAGAGTTTGACACAAGTTCTTTCTAGATTATTTGCTTCCTTCAACTGATTCAGGGTACATATGTCGTATGTTTCGATTGCACATGAGATACACTTTAAGGAATATTCATAAATTTTAAACAATAGATTATTTTTAATGACTTTAAGGAAGTCATATTACTTTGAATTCAAAGTTGTGAATTTTACATAAAATAGATGTCCCAAAATGTTAGTTTTCAAATATATTTCAAAATTGATATTCTCTCATTGCTAAAAAAATCTTTATCCTACATAGACTAATATCTCTTAACATTTTCTCATCATTTAATATCATAGATATCATGGATATCATGAAGGCATGTCATATACTCTTACGTATTCTACATTTCCCAAATTGTCTCACATGATTAGCATTTTATGAACAATGAAGGAACAACACCAACAACATGAGTCCATTCATGTCTTAGAATTAAGTTGTAGCTTATTTTCGAAGGAACCACAATGAACATGGTTTAATGAATTATTGACTCAATTTTTATGTTTATGGATTTAACACCCTTCAACTTGAGTGTCTTTCCATTAAAGATGGTAACAACCATGTTATGAGGACTCATGTCTTTCTCCATTTTGTTGAGTCTTTATAGTAACAATTTGAGGAGATATGATTCACTAATTTCATAGAGAGACACATAAATTTCTAACAATGCCTATGTGAGACCCTGGTAAAATTAACATAGACCACACATACATCCCCTTAATAGATCGACTCAATCGTCATCCTCAATATGATGCAAATGTTAGGTGTTACATCAGTTGGAAATGATCATCATATCATAGTAGAGATGTAAGCCACTATGGAAGAACTGCACTGCCATAATCAAGTTTTAGAAGACAACATCATTAACCATCAACGTCGATAGTAGGAGGTCGATTTCCCTGAAGAAATTGAAGTCCTAGATCTCGAGCCTCTTTTGACTAAAATTTGGGGGGTGGGGATAGGGGGTTATGCTAGAAAATTTCAAAACCCCTCATTGACAAAGTTTGACAAAAGGAACGACCCTCTAGAGCATTTCTCCTTCATCAACATTCAGATGGCTAACATTGGCACCATTGACTCCTTGAAGTGAAAATAACTCTCTTGCACCTTCAAAGACGACGTATTGAGGTGGTACATGAACATACTTCGTATGTCTGTTACCAATTACAAAGATTTGCTGGAGAAATTAATCCACTGGTTCTTGGCGAGTAAACATAGGAAGATGTTAACTACAAGTATATTCAACGTCCGCCAAAGGCCCTTTGAGTTGTTGAGGGAGTATCTCGCCTGGTTTAACAAGAAAACCATCAAAGTCATGCATCTAAACCAATAGATATTCGTATAGGCATTTCATAACGGTTTGAGGGTGTGGTATTTCAACGAGTATGTTACCTAGAAGCTAGCGGATTCCATGGTAGAAATCATCTCACATGCCTAATTTTATATCAATTGAGAGAGTAATACAGAGAAAAAGTTTAGAGATGCCAAGGAACGATCGTTCGGTGTTCCTGTCACATCACAACAATAATCAACGAGTCAGTATACCTTGCTTGTAAGAGACCAAGTGACTTCCAAGCATAGTGGAAGACTCACTAAGAGCTTCACACCGTTGAACACTCCCCGAGAACAAATATGGCATGAAGTCTTCCACGGTCACAATATTCCTCCTCCACCAACTCCCAGGTCTAACACTATAGGATATGATCCTAGTAGATGATGTAAGTATTGTCATGCCACGAAAAATACAAAGTCACCACAGGACTTTATTTATTCCAAAGGAAATGGGAAATAGCAATAAAAACCCAAAGATAATGGTCTTCATAACCAAGAGCGGATTCGGAAGTCGGTTATGCAAGGAGAAGGTATTAGCACCCCTCATATACATTGTACTCAATGGGAACCACTATGCTTGTTCTTCGTGCGTAAGGATGTTGTTATCTGAAGGTTACTCGGTATTGGTTAATGGAGAAAGAAATAAGTTTTAAATTATTGTGAAAAAGAAAATAATAATTAATGTGTTCGCCAAGGTTTCGACCCCTTGTGTCTACGTATCCTCATTCGTGCAATAAGGAAGTCAGAGCTCTGTAGTTCTGATCATAAAATAGAGTGTGTTGATTGTTTTTAGTGGATAATGTTAACGCTCTCGTTCTAGCAGTTAATGTTGCTTGTATGCTCACGTCATAAAAGGCTTAAGTGTTTGTTTGTTTGTGGTATAATGGATGCGCTTGGATTGCATTCTAGCAGTTTTGTATGCTCACGCATGGGAGGCTTAAGCGTTGTTCTTACCATGGTAGAACATAAGTAACATGCCTTTTCTTAAAAGGTTTTGGATGCCCTAAGGCAGAGAATTGAATTTGATTGGTTGTGGTTGATTTTAGTATGGAGACAAGTATCATACCACAAGCTAGGTACGACTGACAATATGAGTACTTGGGAGTTGAGAGGACAATTGCATCTTAACCCCTATTTTTTATCCAAAGAGTTTTTATTATGAAATTGGTTTAGCAAGTTTAATCATTGGTACTTAGAGGGAGACAAGCATCTAACCCTTGGCTAAGTACGACCAACAATCAGAATACTCGGGAGTTGAGAGGATAGTGACATCCAAACCACTCCTTTTCTCTCTAAGAGCACCGAATTGAACACGTTTTATTGTTATGTGTTTTGAGGAGGAAGTCAAGCAATCGGACCACAAGCTATGTACGACCAACAATCCAAGTACTTAAATGTTGTGCATAAGTATGTACACTCCACTTTTACCTTCCAGTTTATTGAGAAATTGTTTTGAAAAGGCATTTGACGTTGGATCAAGCGTTTGGAATTTATTTGTTAAAAAAGTGTGTGAGAAGAAAGATTGGTATAGAGATAGGTGTGAAAGTGAAATGAGAGAATGGAATGGATGATGATGGTGAGATACTTGACGTTGGATCAAGCATTCACGTTTCTTTGAAGTGAGTTTGATTTGGAAAACATTTAACGTTGAATCAAGTGTGTTTTTATATTTTGAAAAATATCTTTTTATCGTTTGATTTTATCATTTTAGTTAGTATGCATTAAAAGCATTAAACGAAAGATAAACCTAAATTATTACATGTTTATGGGAATTGGGGATATATGACCCCCAATGGGGGATGATAACAAACAATAAAAGGAATGGAAAATGGAATTGTACAAGTTAGAAACCAATACCATGCCTAAAGCAATCAAGTGGCCATAGTATCCCTTAAGTACAAACACACAATACAAGGGAAATGAAAAATGCAACTAATGATGATAATGGAAACACATTAGGGATTAAGCTTGAAGTCAAATGATCTAAGCAAGCACACAAGGCAAAGGGTAAATGTAAATATATGGATCAAAGAAAATGGTAATATACACCACAAAAGAATCAAGTTCTAAATGGTCATGTAAATGCAAATTAACCACGTGATCAAAGGGAGAAATAAACATCTAAGCATGACATAATATCATGGTAAATTGAAATGTTATTTTCAATTAACAAGAATTAGTATCTAATGTACATTTTAATAGAAGATTAACCAAATGGTCACAATGGAAATTTAACATCTAAACATGGTATCCAAACATGAATCAAACTAACAAGGTGAGTTACTATGAATCCTCAAGCAATACTACATTTAAACCTAATCTAGACCTAGGCAAGACAAATTATTCCATGGTAATTAAAAGGAAATTAGAACCAACAATTAAAATTGATCAAAAATCAACAATTAAACCTAATGAAATTAATCAACTAAACATGTCAAATAGTATTCTTTTTTTATGCAAAATATGACAAATAATATGCAAATTATAACATTTTTCACACAAAAATATTAACAAAAATGTGAAGAAAAATAATATGGAAAAAATGCTAAAGAGAAATGTAAAAAAAAACATAGCAAAAATGGTAAAACATAGGGGGTTCCAATTGCAAACAGGGTGTCGCATCTCAAAAAATATGATCTTTCGTGAGGCGCTCGCACACTCGCGGAAAAGATGTTCGAGCAGAGTCGTCACCAAGTTTTATTTATATCAAAGAAGGAAAGGGAAAATATCGATAAAACACTTAACAAAAGAAAAATAAAAATGGTCGTCGCAACCAAATTCGGGTTCGGGAGTCGATTACGCAAAAGGAAGGTATTAGCATCCCTCATGTCCATTGTACTCAATGGGAACCACTTAGTTAGATTTACAATAGAGTGTTAGCTAATGTTAAATGTTATCTTTTACTTACTGAGCGAGAAAAAGAAAGGAAGAAAAGAAAGACTTAGGGTTTTTTAACATTAATGTGTCTGACAAGATTTCACAATCTTGCTCCTAGGTATCTCCATGTGCTATGAATAACGCAAGGCATACATAGTTCTACTCAAAGAGAACTATTGGATGGATTTCTTTTAAATAGAGTGATGTTTAGATCACATTTGAGCGATTAAACCTTTACTTGTTGCTCGTTCTTGGAGGTTGAAGTCTTTGTTTGTTTCGCATCAAAATGGATGTTGCATGCTCTTTTCTGAAAATGTTTTCGAGGTCGCACAAGGGCGGAAAACAAGTTTGGTGAGTTGAGTGTTTTGTTGAATAACGATTACTCGAATGGACGAGTAAGGCTACTCGTATCCAAGTACTCGAAAAGAGGAATAGAAGGCTCTAGATCATCTCCCTTTTCATCCTTAATTGCAAAATGATTTAAATACGGTTAATGTATTTTGAACGGACGACAAATACTCAAATGACCGAGTAAGACTATTGGTATCCAAGTACTCGGGGAAGAGAATGGAAGGCTCTAGACCACCTCCTTTTTCGTCCAAGTTATTATGAAAATGATTTGAGTTAACTAGCCGTACAATTTTTTTATCAATAAACTTCATAAATATCCATAAAAAATAAAATAAGAATTATCGAAGAAAAAAAAATTATAATTAATTATTAATTAATAAAAGATTTTCTTATATAATGAATGATTACATTAATAATAAGCACATCAAGTGGTTTGTTTCTGTATTAAATGGTTTTTTTAATTATATTGTGCCAATTATGAAACAGCTATTATTATTTTTTTCACTTTACAAAAAAATTATATGTTCTACATATACAAATCCTCTTAAATTTCAATTTGCAAATAAACTATATTTTTCTACACATACAAATACTCATGATGATAAATATAATATTTTAAAGATATTCTCTGACTAAGTTTCAGTAACATGAAAATCTCTACATATATAAGTACTCATAATGATAACTATACTATTTCAAGCATATTCTTTTACTAAGTTTTAGTAACATGAGAATCTCTACACATACACTCCTCATAATGATAAATGTAATTATTTCAAGAGTATTCTTTTACTAAGTTGTAGTATCATGAAAATGCAAAAGACACATAAAATCGAAAATGGTAAAGGTAAGGAAACAATGAAAACTCAACAACTTGGTATTATCATTGGCGACAAACTGTATCATAACACAACAAGATAAACACGACGAAAACATAACAAAATGTAATTGCAATGAAACACAATGAAAACGTAAAAAAATGTAAATGAAACTAAACTCAACTAAAGTGTCATGAAACGTGATACACTGCAATGAAACTTAGAAAAAATAACATTGAGTAAACACATCCTATATACCTGCAAACAACATCTCAAAAACGGAAATGATGTGAAACTGAAACTGAACCTCAAGCTTTAAAGAACTTGCACGGACAAGCGAGTAATTTATTGACATGAATAAAACAGAGGTGTTGCATTTTGGAAGGTGGAAGCGAGTCAGTGGATCGAAGGTGGTTGAAGGCTTGTTGTTGTTTGCCGACGAGATAGGAATGGAGAGATGGAGTTTACCGTTGTTGTATGTTCATGGCCGGAGTTGAAGATTTCAGTTGTTGATGTGATTGAGGTTTACATAGAGTCTGGGTTACACACAAATAAAAAGATGTAAGGAAGTTCTTTTTGATCCCCTCACTACAATGCTTTTCTTTTTTAGATTAATGAGATATGAGGTTTAGGGGCGGAGGAAGCTTTGAGATTTGTGAGTATGTCATAACATGTTCAAGAGGAAACAAGATCTGTTGGTTTTCATAGTGGTTTACATGGTGGGTTGTAGTTGTTCAAAGGTGGTGTACGGTAGGAAGAGTGAGAGGCCGGAAAAAAAAAGGGAAGGAGGTTTTGAAGTGGGATGTGGAGTGTTTGAAAGTGGAGTGAAGAGAATATGATGTATTGAAGGAAAAAGAAGAAGACACGGTTCTTCAGAATTTTTTACTTTTCTTATGCTTTGCGTTTTTGGTACACGGAGAAAAGGTTGAGATGTTGTTGTTTAGAAATGGAGAGATGGAGGGAATAGTTTACTGAGTGAAAATGAAAAGGAGGGTTGTCTAGAGTGAAGGTGATGTGTGATTGTTATGAAGTGTTGACTTGTGTAGTTTTTTGGGGCAGTTTGATAAAAAAAATTATATATTATGTTGTGTGATGATGATATTTACTGAAAGGTGAATGTGTGATTGATATATATTATTTTAAAGTGAGAGAGACGATACACATGTGATGCCCTTATTGCTAACAATTAAATACTTAAATTTTACTACTTCTTTTACTATTTTGAAATTTAAAAAAAATGCTTAGTAATTTAATTGAAAACAATTGTTCTTGATAAAACTTAAGTTAAAATATCCACTTAATTCTAACAAATTTTTTTAATTAAAAAACAAAAATAATTGGATAAAAAAGAATAAAAATCGAGCGTAAAAATGGTCGAAAAATTAAACTGATCGCACCAAAATTATCAGCGCGAAATAAACTTCTCAAAAAATACAAGTTTTGATCAGATTTTGAAATAAAAAATGATCGGTTAAAATACTCAGGTTGATTGAAATACAATCGGAAAAGTAGTCGAAAAATTAAAACGAGCACGTCAAGTTAAACTACGCTGACCGTAGATAAAGAAAATACGTCTGCAAGCTCAATTTTGAAAATTACAGCTCGCTAATTTGAAGTACAGTTGAGAAACGATTCGACCAGTCTGTCTGTAGATCCGAAAATTTTGTTTGGCTGATATTGCTAGTGTTAAGCGAAACAATATACATGTTGTGACAAGTAAAAAAATGCAAACATCTTGTAAACGAACTTAGTTGTTGATTGAATAACTGTGAACAAACAATCATATGTAAATGAATCGGCTTTGGACCATTTAGTTCTAATTCTCCATCACAATTAAAACCCTACAAAGATTTAGTTAACGATAATACTCTTAATCGTCACCCTCTAAACCTCTGAAAACACGATGCAATGGAATGAACGATGCATTGAGATTGAGAAATCAAATCTTTCGACTTCTTAATCAATAGATGATTGAATGAATGTCACCAAGACCAGATAAAATGTCAGAGCTCCTAACTTTTCATCTGAGCCTTGATGAATGCTTTTTAACTAATAAAAATGTACGACAAAATGGATCAATTTATGTTATGCTGATGCGAGTGAAAACTCGAGGTAAAATTTAGGGTATGACAGTTGCCCTTATTTAAACATCTTTAACTAGAGGATATGAAGAACTCTTGTCTTCAAATCATCATGGTGAAAGATAGTTTAAATACCAAACATACCCAAATTTTGTCATTTTATGCAAAAGAATGATATGCTTGTGATTACAAATAAATGCACACTGGTTAAGAAATACTCTCAATTTCTTAATCAGCAGATGGTAATGCAAATGAATGTAACGATATTTAAGAAATACCCTTGATTTCCTAATCGTCGGGTGTTATGGGTGCAATGAAGGTTAAGAAGTACTATTAACTCCTTAAAGATGAATGAATTAAGAAATACTCTTGATCTCTTAATCATCATATGATTAAATGAAATACAAATGAATTAAGAAATACTCTTGATCTCTTAATCGTGAATGTAAATGTAATGTGTACGAGTTTAAGAAATATTCTTGATTTCTTAAATATAAAATGGTATGAGTTAAGAAATACTATTGATTTCTTAACCATGAATGTAAATGAAAAATGTATGAGTTAAGAAATATTCTTGATTTCTTAATCATGAATGCAGATGAATTAAGAAATACTATTGATTTCTTAATGATATGCAAGTTAAGAAGTTCTATTTACTCCTTAAAAAGTATAGATGAAATATGTATGAGTTAAGAAATACTCTTCGTTTCTTAATCATGATGATGCAGATGAATTAAGAAATACTCTTGATTCCTTAATTATGATGTAAATAAATTGAGAAATGCTCTTGATTTCTCAGATGATATGCATATGAGTTAAGAAAGACTCTTGATTTCTTAATCATGAATGTAAATGAATTAAGAAATGCTCTTGATTTCTCAGATGATATGCAGATGAATGGGTTTAGAGAATCATGTTCAGCTGCTCTTGACTGACGGTAGATCTCTGGTTTTATCTGTTACAAGGTAACTGTTTGACTATTCTTTAGACGTTCTTTGTTGAAATGGTCAAATTCATATGCTCTTGGCTAAAGATGTCATATTCAGCTACTCTTGGCTGAAATAGACTGTATCCAACTACTCTTGGTTAAAGACAAATTTGTGAATAATAAAATAGTGTTTAGCTGCTCTTGGCTGAAACTACTACATTCAACTGCTCTTGGTTGAAGCAAAATTGTATAAAATAAAATGGTATTCAGCTTCTCTTGGTTGAAGCAAAACGAATAAAATAAAATAGTATCCATCAGTTCTTGGCTGAAACTACTGCATTCATCTGTTATTCGTTGAAGCAAACTATTGGAAAATAAACGAAAGACTTTCTTTAGAGAATAACCGGATATTCAACTGCTCTTGGCTGACAGAAGACTCCTTTGGGGAATGATAAGACCCCAAAGATTTGCTGGGGAGGAAAGGTTAATGTTATCCTAAGAGGTTTATCATTAATTGTTGGACTGGCAAGTCCAATTCAATCTGTCTTCGGAGAGTAGATCAGTAAGGACAACTTGCTCTGTAGGGGATTAATTGAAGTAATATGTTGGGGAACACAAGATATTCTCTGGGAAATAAACACATAGGAGACTCGCTAGAGATATACTGAGGATAATTCAGTAAAGATTGTCTATTTATGGGACTCTCGTCCATTAGACTTACTTGGGAGATTTCTAGCTTATGAAGAGATGTTTGTCTTAGACAACTACTTCAAAGAGACCTGTTGAAGATAAAGTTATTAGAGATACCCTTCTTAAGGAATCTTGCTGGTATGAAACTCGCTTGGGGAGTTCATAAAATTTTGCTGGAGAAAATTACAGGGGAAACTCTATGGGGAGTGCCTACTACAAAAACCATGAAGAAATTATGTTGACACCAGAGTTCCAAATGCAAGAATATCCATCACCTTGCTGGGGAGCAAAAATCACCTAGAGAATCATCACTAACAAAGATGGTCTTTTGAAAGGACTTGTGATGAAGAAAATAATTATTCTACTATTGAGAATACCTCTTGAATATTGGTCTTGTGAGGATTACACCAAACTTCCTTGGGAGGTTGCTAAATCCGACTGAGGCTTGTGCATGATTTGTTTTGTACATGATATGCAAATAAGAAAAATCAATTCATGTATATACTAGTTTATGCATTTTGTGGGTATCAAGCTCTGATTCCCTAATGCCTTGTCTTGAATAGTTGTGACACCATGAAAATATTTTGCAAAAACTTTGATTTTTGCTTTTTCGCCAAGCGGACTTTAGTGAGGACTTCAGCCTTTGGGAAAAAATAACCACTTCAAACTTGCTTTAGATTACAATGATCCAGGAAATGTCCCACGTCTTGTGAACCAGATGCATTATTGTAAACCAACAAACATACCTTTGATATTTTCAAAATCAAAACAAATTAAAGTTTTCAAAAGCTTTGTTCTTTCCACTTTTTTAATGTTTTTATCTTATCAAAAATAAATGCGACATTAAGTATAAAAACATAAATAATTGGTAAAGTAATGTTCAACTGAACAATTTTATTTGGTGAGAAGAATAACCCATACATAGGGTTCATGAAGATGTAAACCCCTCTAAGAGGAGATTATAGAGAAAGAAAGCAAGTAAATGGAAACAAATATTTAACTGATTTCCAATGAAATACAACTTTCCTATTTTCCTCTATGTCCTCTAGTCCTCATTACTTTGCTTATGGAGATGGAAATTGAACTGCTCTTTTCCATCTGAGTTCTGTTGTAGTGTTAACTTGTGTGACTGCAATATTATACCTTTGGATATTCCCTAACTTTTGTGTGAACCGCTCCTAAGAGTTTTAGTTCACCAGGAGATTTTACCCTTTTTTGCTTAAGTCGCCCTTTTGGATTTTCGACTTAACGAACTTAATTTTTTTGTTTATCCCTAATTTTTGCTTAAGTCGCACTTTCGAGTTTTCAACTCACCAGGATACTCTTTTTTTTTGCTAAGTCGCCCTTTCAGATTTTCAAATTAGCGAGCTTTTATTATCCATCTCTTTTTCTTAGGCATAATACTTTATGACTGCATCAGAACTGACGGGGTGTGTCAACTCTTCTCCATCCATGTTCGTGAGAACCAAAGCTCCACCAGAGAATACTTTCTTCACCAAATGGTCCTCATAGTTGGAAATACACTTTCCACATGAATCCTTCTGGAGGGAGATTATCCTTTTCAGAACTAGTTCACCTACACTGAACTCTCGAGGTCGAACCTTCTTGTCGAATGCTCGCTTGAGCCTCTTCTGATATAGATGATCGAGACACAACGATGTCATCCTCTTTTCTTCAATTATATTGAGTTGTTTAAACCTGGTTTGAATCCATTTTTCTTCCTTTAATTTTATCTCCATCAAGACTCTCAACGAGGGGATTGCAACTTCTATTGGTAGCATAACCTTCATGCCAAAGACTAGGGAGAAAGGGGTTACCCCTATTGAAGTGTGAAGCAAAGGGTATCCGTACAGCAAAGGGTAGCATCTCATGTCAGTCCTTATAAGTTTTCACCATGTTCTGAATGATCTTCTTGATATTCTTGTTAGCCGCCTCTATAGCTCCGTTCATCTTTTGCCTATAAGGTGACGAGTTATGATGTTCAATCTTGAAATTATCGTACAACTCCTTCATCATCTTATTATTCAGATTTGACTCATTATCAGTGATAATCTTGCTAGGAGTTCCGTAGAGACAAACTATCTCTTTCTTGATAAATCGGGTGACCACTTGCTTTGTCACGTTGGCATAAGAAATAACCTTTACCCACTCGGTGAACTAGTCAATGGAAACCAGAATGAATTGATGTCCATTTGCAGCTTTAGGCTCAATCATACCGATCATGTTTATGACCCACATTGAGAGTGGCCATAAAGCAGATAAAAGATTCAGAGGAGTAGGTGGCATATGCACCTTGTCAGCATAAATTTGACACTTGTGGAACTTCTTAGCGTAGTGGTAACAATCTATTTCCATTGTCAACCAATAGTAACCATCTCAAAGGATTTTCTTCGCCATTGCATGTCCGTTTGGATGAATGTCGAAATAACCTTCATGGATATCTTTGATGAATAGGTATTTTTCGTGTCTATCCACTCATCTGAGTAGAACTAAGTCAAAGTTTCTTTTGTATAGCACATCACCACTTAGAAAGAAGTTGGTTGATAACTTCCTCAAGGTCTTCTTGTTTGTGATGGAGACGTCATCTTGATACTCGTGCTTCTCAAGATATCGCTTGATGTCATAAAACCATGGCTTGCCATTTGTTTCTACTTCAAATGCTAAGCAATGTGTTGGCTCGTCTAGACGTTGAATTATAATAGTAGGGGCTTCGTTAGCCCACTTGACTTTGAACATAGATTATAAAGTAGCCAAGGCATCGGCTAGCTGATTCTCTCACCTAGGAAAATGATGGAAAGTAATCTCATCAAAGTAATGGATTAGCTTCATTACATTCTCTCGGTATGGGATCAAATTGGGATGATGGGTCTCCCATTCTCCTTTAATTTGATAGATGACAAGTATTAAGTCTCCATACACCTCGAGAATCTTGATTCGTAGGTCAATAGCTGCTTGAATTCCCAAGATACAAGCTTCATACTCCACCATGTTATTGGTGCATTTGAAACATAACCTTGTTGTGAAGGGAAGATGAAAATCCGTTAGGGAAGTTATGACAGCCCCAATTCTGTTACCTAGTGCATTTGAGGCACCATCGAACACGAGTGTCCACCGGGATCCTGGTTCTAGTCCTTCTTCTGGGTCTAGAATCTCATAGTCTCTTATGTATATGACATCTTTATCTAGTCTCATTGATTGATAGTCCTTCACTGGCTGGTGTGCAAGGTACTTTGACAACACACCGCCCTTAATGGCCTTCTAAGTCGGTATTGAATCTCATATTCTGATAACAGAATTTGCCAGCGAGCAATTCTTCTAGTTAATCGAGGTTTCTCAAAGATGTACTTGATAGGATCTATCTTGGATATTAACATCGTTATATGGAAAATTATGTACTATCTCAGCCCACGAGCGACACATGCTAATGCACAACAAGTCTTTTCTAGTATGGAGTACTTGATTTCACATCATGTAAACTTCTTTCTCAAGTAGTAGATAACATGCTATTTTCTACCTGTCTCATCATGTTTCCCCAGTACACATCCCATGGATTCATCAAGTAATGTCAAACACATAATGAGAGGCTTTCATGGCATTGGTGGCACCAAGATTGGTGGCTCTTGCAGATACTATTTGATTATATCGAATGCACTCTGGCAATCATCGTTCCACCTAACAACTTGATCTTTTCATAACAACTTAAATATTGGCTCGCAAGTGGCTGTCAGATGCGAGATGAATATGGAAATATAGTTCAATCTTCCCAAGAAACCACAGACTTGCTTCTCTGTTCGGGGTACTGGAATTTCTTGAATAACTTTGACTTTATCGGGATCAACTTCTATGCCTCTCTAGCTCACAATGAACCCTAGAAGATTTCCAGATCTAACACCAAAAGTGCATTTAGCAGGGTTTAAGTGCAATATGTATTTCCTCAATCTTGCAAACAACTTCTTTAGATGAATAACATGCTCTTCTTATGTATTAGACTTGGCAGTCATGTCATCTACGAAGATTTCAATCTCCTTATGTATCACATCATGGAAAAGAGTTACCATGACCTTTTGATAGGTTGCCCCGACATTTTTCAGACCGAAAGGCATTACCTTATAACAGAAAGTGCCATATGGTGTAATGAGAGTTATTTTCTCCATATCTTCGGGAGACATTTTAATCTGATTATATCCTGAAAATCTGTCCATGAAGGAGAATACAGAGAACTAAGTTATGTTATCTACCAATACATCAATGTGAGGTAAAGGAAAATCATCTTTTGGATTAGCTCTATTCAGATCTCTGTAGTCTACACACATTCGAACTTTGCCTTCTTTCTTCAGAACTGACACAATATTAGCAATCCACTACGGGTAAGTTGTAACAGCTAGAAAACCTGCATCAAACTGTTTCTTGACCTATTCTTTGATCTTGACAGCCATGTCTGGTTGAGGTCTTCTCAACTTTTGCTTGATAGGTGGGTATTCCGGCTTCAACGGTAGCTTATGCATAACCATGTCAGTGTCAAGTCCTGGTATATCCTGATACGACCAAGCAAACACATCCACATATTCATGTAGCAGGTTGACCAACTCGTCTTTCACACTTTGCTCCAAGGCAGCTCCGACCTTGATTTCCTTTCGATCCTCCTTAGTCCCCATATTGATCACATCCACTGGTTCCTGATGAGGTTGAATCATCTTTTCCTATTGCTTTAAAAGTTCGACTAACTCTTCTGGGAGTTCGCAGTCTTCCTCATCATCCTCTTTATCTTGTTTAACTGGGAGGTCAAAGTCATGGGGAATTATAGCATTATCGTGTTCAATGGATTCAATTATTAATGATTTACATGAAAATGATTTTTCTTTTTTTTAAAGTAATTTTGAAGAATGAAAGTGATGTGGAATAAAAATTGCCATTTATATTTAATTTGTTATTTATTTTTTTGCAAAAAAAAATATGAAAGACAAAGATCTCAAAAAATGTGTTTTGTATTGATGATAAGGCTTAATTATTAAAAAAAAATGGGCCTTACAAAGCTATCCATATGTCATGGGCATGGCATAAGATTTTTTAGAAAACAGGAAATTACTTTGAACAAGAAACTATCTCATGAACGTTTGTTGCCTTCCAGTTAGTGAGATCAGCATTCAGAGGTCCACAACATACCATTTTGGACAAATCTGGATCTTCATCTTCAAGAAGCTTTGGAGAATATTTCTTGGATGTTGGGAACCTTCCTCTGATGTATCTTCTGATCTCTGAACAGTTCAACCGAAAATTTATATCCCAATCCACACTTGTCCTTCTTCTATAGTAATTCAATTATTGTGGCCCAACTTCCCGAGAAATCAGCTTCAATTGCAGCTTTCACACTCTTCCACGAGGACATGACCCCCTTGGGTTCTTCAACAGGCTTCAGCTTAGTCTAGACCATGTTCACCACTTCAAGGGCGTGGAAAGTAGTTTCAACAATGTCCTCATCTACTTCAATGTATCAAAATGATGTCAGATGGCTGATTAAAATATCTTCCTCTCCAGATATTAAAACCAGCTTACCAGAAGTGACAAACTTCAGCTTCTGGTGGAGTATCGACAACTCCAGCAACATGGATCCACAGTCTACCTAACAGAAAACTATAGGCAGGCTTATATCCATTAGCTAGAAGGTAATATAGAAAGTTTGAGGGCCAATCAGGATTGAGAGGTCAATCTCCCCAATAACCATTCGCTTAGACCCATCAAAAGCTTTAACTATCAAAGCACTGGGTCTCATCTTCACCCCTTCAATATTTAGATGTTCTAGGGTAGCCTTTGGCAATAGTTTAAGGATGAACCTATATCTACCAGTACTCGATCCAGAGTAACATTTGTACATTGAATGGAGATATGAAGCGCCATATTATATTCTCGCCCATTAGGGGGTAAATCATCACCAGTGAACATCAAACAACCATTACCATTGAGGTTAGCAACCACATCATCAAACTGAATAACATTGATGTCTTCTTCCACATAAGCTTCGCTCAAGAACTTCAACAGAGCAGTCCTATGAGCCTTAAAACTCATAAGTAGAGAAATAATGGAGATTTTTAAAGGAGTTTGGTTGAGCTAATCTACGACCTTATAGTCACTCTTATTGATGATTTTCAAGAATTCTCTATCCTCTTCAACAATCACTATTTTCTTAGATGAGTCTTCTCCTGTTTCTGGAGGATTTACCTTTTTCCCCTTCGTTGGTTCAACTATTGCTTCACTTGCTTTGCTTGGGATCACTTCAGGAGCGAAAACCCTTCAACTTAAAGTCATACCACTAGCTCCACTAATGTTAGTCACATCCGGTTCTTTCAATATTACTGGTTTGTTATCCATATAAACTACAGGCTCATAATTCTAATGCACTGCTTTGGTACTGCCAAATGAGAATGGAGCGGGAACATAAATAATCATTGGTCCAAACTTCTTCATTGGCTCTAGATCAACATTTCTCTGATAAGGGACCACAAAAGGATTGGGAAGCCTCTCTTGGTTAAACACAGGTACAATCACAACAACAACTTCATCAATCATTGCTTTGGTGAACTAAATAACCCGTTGATCCATCAAACATTGAAGACAAATTTTAAATTCACCATACTGATCAGGGTTGGATGAACACACCACACAATTAGCATGCACTCCATTCATCAATTCTATTTCCATCAATCTAGCATGGACCACTGTTAAAGGAGTCTTCAACTTGAACACATCATTCATCAGTTTAACTTTCTATAGCATTTACACCTGAACCATCATGTTTAGGCAAATTATTGTTCCCTACATTTGGAACATCAACAAAAGACAAAATTTTCTGATCTATAAACTCTTGGACCCAGAGCTTAAACACTTTGCAGTTCTGTATTGTATGACCCTCTGAATTAGCATGAAAGGCACACCTGGCGTTCTCATCATAGCATGACTTATGAGGCTTTGACATTGGAGGTAATTCCCTAGGCACGACAGTCCCATTCTGAATTAGATACAATAGAAATTGAATGTAATTCATTGGTATAGGAGTGGTATTTGCATTATTGTACTGTTGATACAACCTCTGTTGGTTTGGTCGTTGTTGTTGGACCGAATGTTGTTGATTTCTCTATTGATACTGAGGTAGAGGAGCCTGAAACTGAGGCTTTAGAGCTTGATATTGAGGAACTGGAACTTGATACTGAGGTACCAGAGCTGTAATAGGAACATGAGCAACTGGATGATAAGGTATGGTTGGATACTAAGTAGTTGCTACGAAAGGGTACTGATAATAAGGCACAGGAGCAAGAGCCCAGGAAGGCTCCCTCCCCCTTTGATAAGAAACAACAATGGTCTCGCCTTCCTTCCTCTTGAATCCATTGAAAGGCTTCTTCAAGATTGGTTGACTGCTAGAACCTCCCTGAATTTTACCACTTTTCAATCCTTCTTCTACTCTTTCACCCATGATCACCATGTCAGAAAATCCTGTGGACACACTGTAACACCCCAAAATTTTCCCTCCTCATTCATGCATTCATTTTTAGGTCATTTAACATTTCATATTGCATTTCATCATGTCCATCGGAATTAGATCCAAGAAGCTTGAATATCATCCAAGACACTTTGTGGGTCCTATCTGGGTGATCAGTCAACACAAGGGAAAGGCTTGAGATACTTCCAACATGTTCAAATGGGGTCTATTCATCAGTCAAAACGTTAATATCGAAGGAGCAAAAGTTTGTTCATTAGCTGTCATGCTCGCCAGGCGAGCAGAATGGGTCGCCTAGCGAGTCCCAAGAAAAGCCACTAGAATCACCTACGCTCAGAGGAATTTCTTGAATTGTCATGCTCGCTAGACGAAGCCCACGCGTTTCAAAAAAAAAACGAAATAAATAAATAAATAAATAAAATATAACAGAAAAAATCTTGAGCTTGAGTTGCCTTCATTTGAGCCCACCAAGCCACGAAATCAGGTTATAAATACTAGAGTTTCATTGAAACAAAACCTAGACAGAAAAGAGTAGAGAGAAAGGGAGAGAAGGGAGACCTACGAACTAATCTGCAGCAGCCTCCAGACAGCTCTGAAAAGTTCACTCGGACTCACACACTTTTTCACCTCCGTCTCACGCAAACCCTGACATTGCTTTGCAAACCCAGTCGTGCCTTTCGATTTTAATCAATCTCTCTAATCAGGTTTGCCCCTATTCCCATTACTCTGTGCCTTCAATTTGAATACTCTGAATGTATGAGGTATCGTTAGATTTTTTGCCCACGGGTTTAGATATGCATGAATATGTAAACAATACCTTGAATGTTTAATCGTTTCGTTTCTGAGGGATACCATAGAGTTTGGGTTACCGAGATCGGACTGTTATCAATGAAGAACCCAAAACCCGCAGGCCTTCGCTAGCCGCTTCGCTAGGCGAGCCTGCGGCGAAGCTTCGCTAAGCCTTCGCTGGGCGATGCAGTAGCGAGCGTGACAGTAATTGTTTTTTTTCTGTTTGCCCTAATTTGTTTTGTGTTCGCCATGGTATTGTTTTCTCCTGATTCCATCCTGTTACTCTAACCCGTGTGTTGAGTTTTTGTGAGGGCTCACATGACTCTTGCAGAGATGGCTTGCTTGGTATTCCACTTTATTTGTGGGATACCACCTGGAGGTTTATTCCGATTACCTGCACTGACTCACTTTCTTTGATGGTGCCAGCTTGAGAGATCTTCGGGTTTCTTATTTCGTTAGTTGTTATTACTTCGGATCTTTATCCGTGCGGTAGATCTCTTGATCCCTTTATTTTTCCCGCATTTTACCGTTTTCTTAGCTAGAAGACCTCGATAAGAGGCAATGTTTTGTGTGTTTATTTTTGTGCCTAAAGACCTCCACGAAGAGGCAATTGACGGATAAAAGGGATTAGTAGTCAATCCCCCGTTATTCAGTGCGTCGTTCTTTAAGATCACACTACGTGTCGATGCTTCAGAACAAAAGTCCAAGATCTTTTGTCGGGTCAGTCAGTGGAGAGGGTTCCCTCTTTCTGATCCCCCACGCCTTGTCATGAGCTCACCCCGTCCAGGGTTAAGAGCTATGAGGTCCTATCCTCATTACCCTTTTGATCTGCTCACCTTGACATTCAATGTCAGCGGTTAAGAGCCCGTTTGATTACCCTTCCATGGCTTGCTTGTCGAGGTTGATATGACCCCTCTTGACTAAAGCCCTACCCATGTATGTCGGAGCCCCCTGTCGGCAAGTTTACTTTTTGCATGTCAATTAAGGTAACGCGATTCCTTCGTCTAGGACTGCCTTTTTGCATAAGCATCCCCAAACACCACAAACTCATTAATTTTTCTTCTCCTAAGAACACGTTACTCCTTCTACTACAGGCGAGTAAGTCTCCAAAGGTCGAGCATCCGGTAGATTGCGTAGTAACGTCGTTCGTCCAACCCCTAACCCGTAGTTAGCCGAACTACGACTTGCTCTGATTCTCATTCCAGATGAGATACGTAGACATAAGACGCGATGTCGTAGCGAGCACACTTCCCCTTAACCCATAGGTAGCCGAGCTACGAAGACTCTGATTCTCATATTCATATGAGATACGTATGCAGTGGATGCGGCATTCGTGCGAGTCATTTTGCTTTTAACCCCTCTTTTAGTAAATAACACATTAGATAACCCACACCCTTTAGACAAGAACAACAAGAGTGGATCCCGTAGAGTACTACGGATGCGTAGGGGTGTTAATACCTTCCCTTCGCATAACCGACTCCCGAACCCAAGATTTGGTTGCGAGACCTTGTCTTTTCCTTTCCTTTTTCCAGGTTTACTTCGAGCATTTCCTTTCCCTCTTTGGGATAAATAACGCACGGTGGCGACTCTTCTGTCATTTTCTTTTCCGCCGGTTGATTTTTCGCAGGTTGCGATAGCTGGAGACTCTGCTGGGGACCCGGTTTCCCTAAGCGAGTCCCTCCTAGATTTTGTAGGTTTCTTGTTTGTGGGGTGTTTATTCTTTTGCACAGTTATTTAATTTTCAGCATTTACCTGTTTTATCTTATTACATTGTGTACATATGATTGTCGTATCTGCTGGTTCTGTTTGTTGGGATGGGATGTTATATGAGAGATAAGCCCATTACCCAGGCTTGAGTGTACACACAGGTTTTAGAGTGGATAGTCATGAGGCTTGCGTGGCGTGTTGCTACGTTAAGTCGTTCATGAAGACCCACATCCAGACGAGGTTTCTTTTGGATATATTATGTCCTATGGGTGTTCCATAACGGCAGATGTTCCTCTAGAAATCGTCGACTCTGGTGACCATTTCCCGAGAACTCAGTCGAGGCCTCTCCTCCGAGACGTGATTATGTTAGCTCTGGTGGGTGCATTCTCGCTGCTCAATCCGAGGACCCCGAGGCTGGAAACTTGCTTTAGGATATCCTGTTGAAGGGTGTCAGTGGAAGTCTTTTATCCCGTAATAATGCCAAACCTTCAGTGGTAAACGTATTATTCTCGATTGAAGGACTGAAGCGGACGAACTTCTGTTCTTAGAACCTACCAGTAAGGGGCAGGCTAAATTCAGGAAACCTTAACCTCCAACCAACCCGGTTTGTTGAAGCAGAGTTCTGATTTCGTATTATATTCCTCAGTGGGTTTCTCTTCAGACAGTGCAACCTGACAGATGTTCAAGCGGATACAGCGATCCTGATTGACATGGCTTTTGCATTGCATAACATCATCTGCATATTTGCATCCAATATCTCATGCTTATTCATTTGCAGGGTATTCCCTTTCAAAAGGGGGTGCCTTAAAAAATGAATAAGCAGCGCATCACATACCATGCATATTAACCCTTGTTTATTTTGTAGGTGTCACCGCAGTGTCTAAGGTTTGTTCCCTGTTTCAGGCATTATTGGTCCCAAGCGAGTCCACAGATACCCGACCAAGGAAAATCGTCCGCAACTAGCGATGGACCAGGTACAAAAAGAGCTGGCTGATATGCGTGAAAGGATGGATCAGTTCATGATATGGATGACTGGTATGGCAGAAGGCCAGGAAAAGCTAAGGGAATTGGTTGAGCAACCGAGGCCCGATCCAGAGGTGGAGATACCAAATGCTGAGGGAAACCCTGGTAACCCTGGGAACGCTGATAACCCTGTGAACACTGGTAACGCGGGTAACGCGAATGCTGATGGAAACCCGGGTAATGTTGGAAACACGGGGAATGTTGGAAATGGTATTGGCGGAAGGTACAATGTGAATCAAGGAATTCGGATTAACGGGCGCCTCGTTACTGAGGATTATCAGTATGATCAATTATCTTTGCACGACGAAGCTCATGAGACCACTCGCCGTATGGATGAGCTTACTGAGAAGCTCAAATCTTTGGAGTCTCAAAATCCTTAGGTTTTGATGTCACAAATCTTGGTCTGGTTTAGGGAGTGAGGATTCCTCACAAGTTCAAACCCCTACTTTTGAGAAATACAACGGGGCTTCTTGCCCATGCACTCATCTCCAATCTTATCTGGGAAGGTTGGGAGCTCACACGGAAGATGAAAAGCTGTGGATGTACTATTTTGAAGACAATCTAACTGGAGCTTCTCGTGAATGGTATTCTCATTTGTCTCGTACTACCATCAAGAGCTAGAAAGACTTGGCGGAGGCTTTTGTCAAACAATATCAATACAACTTAGACATGGCTCCAAATCGGACCTTGTTGCAAGGAATGTCTCAGACTGCCAAGGAGACCTTTAGAGAATATGCTCAGCGTTGGAGACAAATTGCCGCGTCCGTCCAACCCCCTATGTCTGAAAGGGAAATGGTGGATATGTTCATGAACACTCTTCAAGGCAATTATATTGAGAGATTGGCTGCTTGCCCGTCAATCAGCTTTGTAGAGATAGTAATTGCTGGAGAAAGAATCGAGAGTCTGTTGAAGATGGGCCGAATTCAAGACAATAGTGCTTCCAGCTCATCAGGTTCCAAGAGACCGTTTGCTGGTAACGGTCAGCGAAGAAGAGAAGGCGAGACAAGCGTTGTGTATGCCGGCAGAAGCAGGGGCAGAGGACGCCCTAATTATTATCAAGATCAAGTGGCCGCAATCACTATTCCAACACCTGCTCCTCAACAACAACAACCGCAGTATCATCCGCAACAGCAACCCAGGTACAACAATAAAAAATAAAAAGGTAATCCGGGTCAGCAGAGACACTATCAACAACGTCCAAGGCAAACGGACCGGGTCATTGAGCCAATCCCAATGCCTTATTCTATGTTACTTCCCAGGCTGATTGACCTGAATCTGGTTACGTTAAGAACTCTGGCCCCGCCAATCAATCCTAATAATTTGCCTAGGGGTTATGATGTCAATGCCAGATGTGCTTTTCACTCCAACACACATGGCCATACTACAGACAATTGCAAAGCTCTCCAGCTAAAGGTACAAGATTTGAGAGATGCCCAGGCTATCAATTTTTCTCCGGTGCCTAATGTTATCCAAAACCCGTTGCCAGCCCACGGCGGGTAGAGGATTAATGCTGTTGATAGCGAGGAAACTTTGAATTTGGTATCTGATGTGACTAAAGTGAAGACTTCGCTATCGGTGGTTAAAGACCGACTCTTGAAAGGACAGATATTCCCGGGCTGTGGGGAAGAGTGCAGAAATTGTCAAGCTGCCGAAAAATGATGTGACAGTTTGAAAAAGGGTATTCAACAACTGATAGATGAAGGTTGTCTTCAGTTCGATCAGACCCGTCAAGTGAAGAATGATGTGTCGACAGTGACGATTTATTTCACTCCTGAAGAAATATATGTTCTCGAGAGACCCGCTCCAACAACAATATATTTCCCAGAAAGTACAGCACCAGCAACGGTGAACATCGAAAATCCAGCACCAGTTACAATTTACTCTGACAGTCCTCAATCGGCTTTGGTTAGTCCGGTCACCATCACGGTACCAGGACCTGTTCCGTATGAGAAAGACAGTGCTATCCCGTGGCACTATGGGGCTGATATCTACTTCTAGGGGCGGAAAGTTAACAATGAAGACAACGACTTTGGTAGCTCTGCTGTAGACAATGTTGGAGGGGTTGGTGGCTTCACTCTCAGTGGACGCCTATTTGCACCAGCAACATTGCGCACGAATACTGAAGCTGAGGGAGCTGCTAAGGCTAAAGGAAAACAGGTAGCCACCGAAGAGGTTACTACTGAAGAAGCTCCTCCTAAGACCGCATTCGAGAAGGAAATGGATGAGTTTATGAGGATTATCAAGAAAAGTGACTACAAGGTAGTCGACCAGCTAAATCAGACACCCTCAAAGATCTCCATTCTCTCATTATTGATGTGCTCCGAGGCGCACAGAGCAGCCTTATTGAAGGTACTGAATATGGCCTATGTTCCACTAGAGATAACCGTTAACCAGCTGAAGTCGGTAGTTTCGAATGTAAACGCTAGCCATGGGCTAGGTTTCACCGACTATGACCTGACATCTGAGGGCAGGAATCACAATAAGGCTTTACATATCACAATGGATTGCAAAGGGACGGTGCTTTCCCATGTTTTGGTTGATACAGGCTCTTCTCTGAATGTTCTTCCAAAGAAAGCCTTAATGAAGTTGGATTGCGATGGCATCATCCTGAGACCAAGTAATTTAGTTGTGAGGGCTTTTGATGGCTCTAAGAGATCTGTCTTTGGCGAAGTTGAGTTGCCAGTTAAGATTGGACCGCAGGTGTTCAGGAGCGCCTTTTGTGTGATGGATATCCAACCTGCCTATAGTTGTCTGCTAGGTCGGCCCTGGATTCATGCTGCCGGTGTTGTTACTTCTACCCTCCACCAGAAGCTCAAATATGAACTAGAAGGTCAGGTCGTCACTGTCTGCGGTGAAGAGGATATTTTTGTTAGCCACCTGTCTACATTTAAGTATGTGGAGATGGATGGCGAGATGCATGAGATGCTGTGTCAGGGCTTCGAAGCCATAAACATCAGTGAGGTCGCGCCCGAAGCTGTCTTTTCACCTGAGTCCGAGAAGGTCGGAACTTCTATCTCTTCATACAAGCAAGTTGTTGAAGTGGTTAAAGCTGGTAATGCCCAAGGCTGGGGCAAATTTGTGGAGCCAGTCATCAAAGAAGACAAGTTTGGATTGGGGTTTACTCCGGGGTCTCAGAAGAATGAAGTCGGTACCTTCTCCAGCGGGGGTTTGGTTTCTCCCCACATTGTCAACGCCGTAGATGAAGACAAGGCTGACAGTGACTGTGACTTAGATAGCTGGATCCGCCCGTGTGTCCCGGGAGAAAAGCTCAACAATTGGTCGTCTGAAAAAGTTGTCCGGGTTACTCTACTGAAAGAGTAATTTTTATTGTTTTCCTTTCATTACATGCATAATAAAGTCTTACACTTTGCCCAAGGTGTAATGACTCATCTGTAGGGCCATCCATTTAGTTACATTTCACAATTATTTTCATCATCAATAAAGGACAACTTTTGCAAACAATTTTGTGTTCTCTTTCTTTCAATTATTTTTTACTTTTACAAAAAATGGCAATGTTTCTTTTTCATTTTTCTTTCCAAAAAAATCTCTCTCGTTCTAAGGTAAAGCATGATCCTCCATCATGATCACCCGGATCTCACTGCTAACGACACTACTATGGCCAAGTATGACTTCGACAATCCTATCTATCAAGCCGAAGAAGGGGTTGAGGAAGATCGTGAATTGCCTGAAGAGTTAGCCAGGTTGTTGAAACAGGAGGACCGAGATATTACACCTTATCAGGAGGTGATTGAGACCGTCAACATTGGTACCGAAGACGACAAGAAAGAGATCAAAATCGGGGCCAGTCTACAGGCCGAGGTGAAAGAACAATTGACTAGTTTGCTTCGTGAGCACGTCGACATCTTTACTTGGTCCTATCAAGATATGCCAGGTTTGGATACAGACATCGTTGTGCACAGGCTACCGTTGAATGAAGATATGTCGCCGGTAAAGCAGAAGTTACACCGAACTCATCCTGACATGTACTTGACTGTGTTAGAAAGGTTAACGGGTTGTGTGCTCGGTCAGCATGACGAGTCAGGTCGAAAAGAGCATGCAATATACTACCTTAGCAAAAAGTTTACCGACTGTGAACAAAGATACTCACTGCTCGAGAAAACTTGCTGCGCTTTGGCATGGGCTGCTCGCCAACTAAGACAGTATATGTTGACTCACACGACTCTATTGATATCAAAGATGGATCCAGTCAAGTATATTTTTGAAAAGTCAGTGCTTACCGGAAGGGTTTATAGGTGGCAAATGATACTGACAAAGTATGACATCCAATACACTTCACAAAAAGCCATCGAAGGAAGTGTCTTGTCAGACTATCTTGCAGAGCAACCGATTGATGATTACCAACCTATTAGGTTCGACTTTCCTGATGAGGACATCATGTTTCTCAAATCGAAAGATTGCGAGGAACCACTCCCGGAGGAGGGGCCTGACCCTGAATCCAAATGGATTATGATGTCTGATGGGGCAGTCAACGTTAATGGTCGCGGAGTTGGTGCAATGTTGATCACGCCGGAGGGAGTTCATATGCCATTTTGTGCCAGAATAACTTTTCCCTGCACAAACAATGAAGCCGAATATGAAGCTTGTATCCTAGGACTTGAGGAAGCCATCAACCTACGGATTAAAACCCTAGATGTATATGGTGCAAAAGATGGTGGTAACATACAAGGACTGGCATGAGATGTTACCATTCGCATTACATGGGTATCGAACTTCAATTAGAACATCCACCGGGGCAACACCTTATCAGCTTGTATATGGCATGAAAGCAACTCTTCCGGTTGAAGTCGAAATCCCTTCTTTGCGGGTCCTGATGGATGTCAAGCTTGACGAAGCAGAATGGGTCCGTTCTCGATACAATCAGCTGAGCCTAGTTGAAGAAAAGAGACTAGCAGCCATATGTCATGGCCAACTATATCAGAGACGAATGAAGAGAGAATTTGATCAGAAAGTGCGCCCTCGGGAGTATCAAGTTGGTGAATTGGTACTTAAAAGAATTCTTCCTCCCAACACAGATCACAGGGGCAAGTGGACACCGAACTATGAGGGTCCATACGTGGTTAAAAGAGTTTTCTCTGGCGGAGCTTTGATGCTAACAACCATGGAAGGCGAAGACTTCCCATCCCCTGTCAACTCAGACGCAGTTAAAAAAATACTTCGCATAAACTGACCCGCTGGACAAAAAAAGAAAGTCCAGGCAAAAAAGGGCATCCCGACGAACCAAAAAAAAACAAAAAAAGAGGTTCGGGAAAAAATTAGGGATATAAAAAATAAAAAAATGTGTACACCTGGTGAGTCGAAAACCCGAAAGGGCGGCTCAGGCAAAAAAGGGTATCCCGGTGGATTGAAAACCCAAAAGGGTGGTCCATGCAAAAGAGGGAATAAGCGAATGACTGTGATCTGAGTTCATCGGTGTTATATCACCGTTTCATTCAATCCGGCAATCTTCGAAGGTTAAAGATCGACTAATCATCCACTTCAGAAAGCAAGATGAGCAGAGCGTCTTGAGGTCATACGAGCCATAACAGAGTCGAAACTCATTGGGACCCCGTTTCCACATTGCCATTAGGATAGTTTTCTTTTGTTCAATTTATAGCGATCGCCTCTTTTCAGGGATCAGCTTCCTGATGTACTCGCCTATTCCTGGCACAAATTTTTCAACCAATAAAAGTCGAATCATTCAGTTAAAAAGCCTTTTATTTTTCATTTATCAGTTTGTTTGCAAAAAAATGTCCGAATTTTTGATGAAACATATTGCATCTGAACATAATGGCGACTTTTACAGATGATTTGCACAGGAAAACATTTAAAATTGCTTTGAATGTGCTTAACCCCGAACGGTGAAGTCAAACCGAGTAATTCCCCCGGGACATATGTGTGTGATTGCAGGTCACAGGAACCGGATGCCAAGTCATGAATCCTCATCCCCAAGCGGTTGACAAAGTCTCTCCTCAGTAGAGCATGTCCCCCAGTAGAGTTGCGCCTTGTATCCCCAGCAACAGCAGAGTAGTTGCATACCCAACAGACAAGAGGGTGGTGTCCCCGGTAGTCATCTCATTCCCCAGCAGAATATTTTTAACAGATTTGTTCTGATCCTCGGCCTGAGGACGATTAGCAAGTTCATATCCTTAGCAAAGGTCGATTCCTACGACATTTCCCCAGGAAGTGCTTTCCCCGCAGACTCTCCTCATAGAGCCTCGTCAAACAAAATTCTCATAGTTGACACTCCCCCAACAAGGTCAACTTTCCAAAAAGGGAAAACCGATTTATTTTCGGTGGCCCCCCGGTCCCGGCAAACGGATCATTCCCCACAGAGCATTCAAGGATCGATACAGCGATCCGCTCCCTGCCAGAATTTGCTTACCCAAGCAGATTTCTTTTTTGCACCATGCATAACATTTGCATTTGCATTTGCATATCAAGCATACACATAAGCTGATAAACGGGTTCTTCAAAGCAGACTGAAGAATTACTTTACAACCAAAGTCATGAGATCCAGCCAGAGGATCAAGTGTGTGTGATCCAGCACGAGGGTCATTTCGAAGATTCAACCTGAGAATCGTTTTCCAATGAGCCAGCCTAAGGTTCAATTTGAAGATTCAGCCAGAGAGTCGCCTACAAGCGTTATCTCCCCAGCAAGCCAGCTGGAGGAGTAGATTGACAGCTCAACAGAAAATCAACCTACAAGAGGATCCAGCCCGCGAATCGCAATTTAAACAACAAAGTCTAATTGAAGAGTCGTTGCAACATGTTCTAGCCTGAAGAATATGGACGAAGCCCAAAAAAGTGGAATATTCTCGAAGCTGCATATCTAACATGAAGATTGGGTGTAGGTTTCGAAAGAGGGTCAACCAGCGCATGCCTCAGATGCGAGATCCTGATGATGGGAATTTACCATCAAAACAAAGTAGATCTAGCCAGAAGATCAAAGTCAGGTCTAGCCCGAAGACCAAAAATAGATTCATCCAGAGAATCAAAAAGAGAATAGATTCAGCCAGAGAATCGAAGTATATCTAGCCAGAAGATCGAACTAGATCTAGCCAGAAGATCGAACTAGATCTAGCCAGAAGATCAAAGTCAGGTATAGCCCGAAGAACGAAAATAGATTCAGCCAGAGAATAAAAAAAAGAATAGATTCAGCCAGAGAATCGAAACAAAGAAAGTAGATCTTGCCAGAAGATCGAAGTAGATCTAGCCAGAAGATCGAAGTCAGGTCTAGCCCGAAGACCGGAAATAGATTCAGCCAGAGAATCGAAACAAAGAAGATCTAGCCAGAAGATCGAAGTCATGTCTAGCCCGAAGACCAAATATAGATTCAGCCAGAGAATCAAAATCGTATCCAGCCCGAGGATCAAAATTAATATCCAACCAGAGGACTAAATTGAGTATAGATTCAGCCAGAGGATCGAAACTCCAGATTAATTCAGAAGACTGACTCAGGTTCAGCCAGAAGATCGGAAGAAAAATAAACAGCGCGGTGGTGTATTTCAGCATTTTTGTGGTGTTCTCAGAGCGTAAATTTTCGGTCTGTCTTTGGTATTCAACCATAGCTCACCCTGTTTGTCTGATAAGCCGTTCGCTTTCATCCTGCTCGGGTTAGCTGATGATTGAATAGGGGCAGCTGTAACACCCCAAAATTTGCCCTCCTCATTCATGCATTCATTTTTAGGTCATTTAACATTTCATATTGCATTTCATCATGTCCATCGGAATTAGATCCAAGAAGCTTGAATATCATCAAAGACACTTTGTGGGTCCTATCTGGGTGATCAGTCAACACAAGGGAATGGCTTGAGATACTTCCAACATGTTCAAATGGGGTCTATTCACCAGTCAAAACGTTAATCTCGAAGGAGCAAAAGTTTGTTCATTAGCTACCATGCTCGCCAGGCGAGCAGAATGAGTCGCCTAGCGAGTCCCAAGAAAAGCCACCAGAATCACCTACGCTCAGAGGAATTTCTTGAACTGTCATGCTCGCTAGGCGAAGCCCACGCGTTTTGAAAAAAAACAATAAACAAATAAATAAAATAAATAAAATAAAAATAAAAATAAATAAATAAATAAAATATAACAGAAAAAATCTTGGGCTTGAGTTGCCTTCATTTGAGCCCACCAAGCCACGAAATCAGGTTATAAATACTAGAGTTTCATTGAAACAAAACCTAGACAAAAAAGAGTAGAGAGAAAGGGAGAGAAGGGAGACCTACGAACTAATCTGCAACAACCTCCAGACAGCTCTGAAAAGTTCACTCGGACTCACACACTTTTTCACCTCCGTCTCACGCAAACCCTGACATTGCTTTGCAAACCCAGTCGTGCCTTTCGATTTTAATCGATCTCTCTAATCAGGTTTGCCCCTATTCCCATTACTCTGTGCCTTCAATTTGAATACTCTGAATGTATGAGGTATCGTTATATTTTTTGCCCACGGGTTTAGATATGCATGAATGTGTAAATAATACCTTGAATGTTTAATCGTTTCGTTTCTGAGGAATACCATAGGGTTTGGGTTACCGAGATCGGACTGTTATCAATGAAGAACCCAAAATCCGCAGGCCTTCGCTAGCCGCTTCGCTAGGCGAGCCTGCGGCGAAGCTTCGCTAAGCCTTCGCTGGGCGATGCAGTAGCGAGCGTGACAATAATTGTTTTTTTTCTGTTTGCCCTAATCTGTTTTGTGTTCGCCATGGTATTGTTTTCTCCTGATTCCATCCTGTTACTCTAACCCGTGTGTTGAGTTTTTGTGAGGGCTCACATGACTCTTGCAGAGATGGCTACTTGGTATTCCACTTTATTTGTGGGATACCACCTAGAGGTTTATTCCGATTACCTGTACTGACTCACTTTCTTTGATGGTGCCAGCTTGAGAGATCTCTGGGTTTCTTATTTCGTTAGTTGCTATTACTTCGGATCTTTATCCGTGCGGTAGATCTCTTGATCCCTTTATTTTTCCCGCATTTTACCGTTTTCTTAGCTGGAAGACCTCGATAGGAGGCAATGTTTTGTGTGTTTATTTTTGTGCCTAAAGACCTCCACGAAGAGGCAATTGACGGATAAAAGGGATTAGTAGTCAATCCCCCGTTATTCAGTGCATCGTTCTTTAAGAAGACACTACGTGTCGATGCTCAGAACAAAAGTCCAAGATCTTTTGTCCGGTCAGTCAGTGGAGAGGGTTCCCTCTTTCTGAACCCCCACGCCTTGTCATGAGTTCACCCCGTCCAGGGTTAAGAGCTATGAGGTCCTATCCTCATTACCCTTTTGATCTGCTCACCCTGACATTCAGTGTCAGCGGTTAAGAGCCCGTTTGATTACCCTTCCATGGCTTGTTTGTCGAGGTTGATATGACCCCTCTTGACTAAGGCCCTACCCATGTATGTCTGAGCCCCCTGTCGGTAAGTTTACTTTTTGCATGTCAATTAAGGTAGCGCGATTCCTTCGTCTAGGACTGCCTTTTTGCATAAGCACCCCCAAACACCACAAACTCATTGATTTTTCTTCTCCTAATAACACGTTACTCCTTCTACTACAGGCGAGTAAGTCTCCAAAGGCCGAGCATCCGGTAGATTGCGTAGTAACGTCGTTCGTCCAACCCCTAACCCGTAGTTAGCCGAACTACGGCTTACTCTGATTCTCATTCTAGATGAGATACGTAGGCATAAGACGCGATGTCTTAGCGAGCACACTTCCCCTTAACCCATAGGTAGCCGAGCTACGAAGACTCTGATTCTCATATTCATATGAGATACGTATGCAGTGGATGCGACATCCGTGCGAGTCATTTTGCTTTTAACCCCTCTTTTAGTAAATAACACATTAGATAACCCATACCCTTTAGACAAGAACAACAAGAGTAGATCCCGTAGAGTACTACGGATGCGTAGGGGTGCTAATACCTTCCCTTCGCATAACCGACTCCCGAACCCAAGATTTGGTTGCGAGACCTTGTCTTTTCCTTTCCTTTTTCCAGGTTTACTTCGAGCGTTTCCTTTCCCCCCTTTGGGATAAATAACGCACGGTGGAGACTCTTCTGTCATTTTCTTTTTCGCCGGTTGATTTTTCGCAGGTTGCGACACACACTACTAATCAACCTTTCATAATATTGGCCTTGCAAGGTACCCATGAAAATGTCAATCAATTCACGATCAACTAGCGGTGGGTGCACCCTTGCATCCAATTCTCTCCAGTGTTACACATATTCTTTAAGCAATGGATCATGAGCTTATCATCTATGCATGTACCAATCCAAAGATGCCCCAGTTAGGCTATCCTATTAGCAATGGATCATGAGCTTATCATCTATAGCATAGGCAACCATTTTTCTGTAATACATTTTCAAGTGTATGCTAGGACATGTGAGGCCTTTGTATTTTTCAAATTCCTGAGCTTTGACTTTTGGAGGAACCACTATGTCTAGGACTAGATACATCTCCAAGGCACTCAATTGGGTTGAGTTATATCCTTCAAGATTCTTAGCTTTTCGGCCAAAGCACATCACATCAAGATAGCCTCAGAATCTTGGGCAGTAGTATAGATGACCATTGGAGTAGCTCCATTATAATTTTGCATTTCAAACTCGTCTTGGAGCTCCTCATCAGTGCGAGGAATTACCACCAGAGGTCTTTGCGTATCAACTCTATCTGCTATTCTAGAAGTATGCGTAGGTGGAGGTGTAAGATCCCAACTTAGACCCCTAAGATCCCTCATGCCATCTCATAAACTTGGCATTAGCATTGGGATCACACCATGGTATCCTCCTCACCTATCATTCATTAGGTTTGCATTGGGAGAGATCACCGTGCATTTGTGATTGTATCATACTTTATTTTCTTTGTTTACTAACCAAAATACCAAAAATATGTCTAGTGTAGCTTTGTTTTTTTTAGGTATTGTTTGTATCCACATGTGCCTCATCAAGCTCACAACTAGGTTTTGAGACCCTCAACGAAATGGATCAAGTTAGAAAAGATGCACATTGGTTCAAATCATCATATATAGATCCCCATGTTCTTTATTTATTATTTTGATCAAGAATTCATCAAGAGTTTGAAGCTTGTTTGTCAAGGAAGCCCTAATTCATATGGGTATCTTGTGTGCCTTTCTCAACAAGTTTCTTCAACATTTGGTCAAAGATATCAAGGGATGCTTCATTGAACTTCATCATAATCATATATGATCCTCCATGATCCCAACAGAGCAAAATAACTTCAAGTTTGCAAGTTGGTTCAAGGAGGTTGACCAGAAAAGTCAACTGGTCAACTCTAGGGTTCCCTAGACCCTACCTCCTTCAATTTTTATCATATAAAAATTATTCCAAGAGAAAAGTTACTCTTTATGACAATACAAACAACTTTCATGTTGGCATCAAGAGATAATTTTGCTTGGAAAGTCATTTTTTATGGTGAAGGATTATAAGTCATTTTGTGTGTGTCCTAGATAAAAGGTTAACTTCCAAGAACCATAACTTCCTTAATTTTTATGATATGAAGATGATACAAGTTTCATGATTAATTTCAATATGTATTCTTCAACGTTTCTTCTTTGATAAAGGTTAAATTCCACTTGAAAGGTCATGTGCCATGAGGAAACATTATAGGTCCATTTGGGTCCTTGATCGGAAAAATAACATGTGTATTATTTTGGCTGTTATAGTAATAAATGGGAAATTCCCCAAATTTCGTTCTCAAGGACTGCAAGTTAATATTGAGTTCAATTCATCGTTCAATTAAACAAAAGTTATAATTGGGGTTTTTTAATTCAAAATTATAAAAATAAAGGCAAAGGAAAATAATAATGAAAAATAAGGGTTTGTAAGGTAAGAGGAACAATGCTAGGGAAGGTGTATGATTTATCCTTGTAACAACTTTGAGTCACTATTGCATCAACAAGTATCAATTACTACCAGTTCTTAAGGGTATTTTCTCCCAAGTCCTTGGTGAGAAAACCTTTAATCATTCTACCCTAATTTATATGTCCATAGGCAATTAGGGTGAAGTTAAGCTTCATTATATCAAGAATGTTTTGATTCATACAGGGTATCCCTAGTCCTAGGTGATATCTGTTGCAGAGTAATCTTATGAAAACCCTATCAATGGCAGTCCAACCTTATTGATAACCATACAACAATCTCGATTGGTCCGAAAGAGAAAGCATTAAACACATCAAAAGATTACTGTAAAAACAATATTATAAATGCAATCGTAAACTCATAGTCATTACAACTCTAAATCAGGGACACCTCCCTAGCATTAGGGGGTTTAGCTACTCATATTGTTCAAAACAAATTCAATATAAAAAATACACATTGCAAGTAATTGGATGACTTGGATCTTCAATCGCTTCCGCTCATGAAAACCTTCCGCTCTTTGAATTCCTTGATCTCTGTAATCCTTGATCGTCCGACAATTTTATGTTCGCCTCGTTCCAATATGATCTTTTCTCTTGTAGAACCTCTCCTAATATAGTGAAAATTCCTTAGGCAGAGATGGAAATCTCGAAAACTTCCTTGTAGCTCAAGCCCGGTGAAAATCCCAAAAACGGGAAAAATATGCGCCTAGGCTGACACGACCCGTGTCAACTGACACGGGTGGTCATGTCAGCTCTCTTTCCTGTATGACACGCCCAATATGCTCCATCAAGCCCTCCAATTGACCTGACACTGGCCATGTCCGACTTCTGCCTTGGTCCTTCCTGAATTGATTTGCCTTCTGCCTGATACGACCCGTGTCAGGCCTCCTGTGCTGAGTATTTTTCTTTCCTTAATTACCGGAACTTCTCACTATCTGACATCGAATCCCTCATATCTTCTACTTGAACCTGGAGGACAAAAACACAGACAACCCACGCATAAAATTGCGAAAACATAAAAAAAAAATTGACAATTAATAAAAATGCTAAAATAACTTACGAAGATGAAAATTGACTTTAAAGGTACCATAATGCATGCACAGTGTCTCAAAATCTTTGGTTTTTTGTCGACTAAGCAATGAAAACATAGTGAAAATGGTGACCGATCACAACCCTAAACTTAGCTCATTGTTTGTCCTTAAGTAATGTCATAGACGACACAGTGTGTCACTTCCCAAAATTTACATTCTTACCATGATACTGCTGAGATCTTTCACCAAAGCCTTCACTCTCCTTTTTCTAGTTCCTAATTTTCCTTATGATTTTTTCGCCACACTTCCCCATCGAGGTACCGCTTCACCTGTCAGCTTATATCACACTCTCACCAAGTCTCTCGGGGTTTAAGTGTTTTCACTCACAATTCAGAATATGCAATTTCAACTTATAAGTTTAAATAGTTTCTCCTTTCATATCAACTACATACAACACACACTTTTTGAGGTCTTTTGGGTTGTAACGGGACTTGGGTTATGGTGTGGTAAATACAAACAAAAAGGAAAACAAGTGGTTTTGGGTTCAGAGCCAATGTCAATATTCTTTTCATTGTGTCTGTTCATTTTAGTTATTTTCTTTTTCAATTGCTCAATTTTTTCCTTTGATATTCTTTTTTTTTCTTTTTTTTTCAACTGAGTGCTCTTCCTTCAGTGAATGCTTCTTTCGAACCATTGAGTACATTTTGTTTTCTCTTTTTTTTTTCGATGATCGTCTTTTTTCTTGTTATATTTTTTCTCGCTCTCACCTTGGTTTGCGATACTTATGGGGTTTACCCCAAACTCAGAATTTTAACACAGCTCAATGATATTACATTGACTCCGAACAAGGTAAGGAAGTGTTTGGGCCGCGGGTTATATTTACGTGGTTAAACAAACAACGGGTACAAGCTCAAATGGGGTTAGCAAAGGATACAATTAACAGGATGGCTAAAAAGGCTCAAGGGCTATATTCAAACGACGTGCCTCAGTGTGTGTATATATGTAGTGAAAATCCCAGAGAACCTACGCAAAGTCAGAGTGATAAAGACATACTTGAATATCGCTCATGATGATCAATGTGTTTGGCTTTTTATGCACTCACCATGTTAGGTAAAGCGTGACATCATCTACAGTATTTCGAGCATGGTGCAACTTCTTACTTACTTCGGAATGCATAGGGAACTTATGCTAGTTGAGCTCTAAACATTGCGTCCGATCTTTTCTTCAACAGTATCGAATTTCTGAGAAGATCCTTCACAATAAGAAATGGTAAGTGGAGTTATCATTTCATCCACTTTTGCTAGTGGTCATCACCTAATTCAACAATAATACAAAGAACTTGAAGTACGTGCAGTACATAGTACCCTAAAAACAAAAACAAACCCAATGCAAAATATTAACAAGTGGAAAATAATAAAAATTAAAAACAAAACAAATAGCAAAATAATAGCAAAATAACCCCTCACCCACTTGAACTAAACATTGGCCCCAATGTTTTCGAATAAGGTAGAAAGAGGTAAACTCACTGCGCACCACTGAGGAGGCGGGGGTGGAAAATGCAACACCAATTGTCGCATCATGAGGTTCATTTCATCCAACATCACCCCTTGTCGAGCCTGCTTGATGCCTTGTCGTGTTTGCTTGGTTCTCATGTCGTCGAGCTCGGTTGTACCTAGGCCCATTGGTCGGGATGCATGGATGATGACCCGACGCCCTGATATAAAGGCTCCTAAGGCGAGGGTACAAACTGCTCTTGAGGCTCCTCCTATTCGTTTACTACTTCATCCGCAACCTGTTCACATGTAAACTGCTCACTTGCAGCAAAGTTCTCAGCATCGTAGCCTTCCTTCGTATCGGGGTCAACACTCACATATAACCAATTTGCACAGTTAGTAATACTTAATATGTCTGGATCAGGAAGTGCAATAATAAATCTCTTATAAATTAGAACAGAATAGTAATTCGGTACAACATAAATCATACCTTGTTGTATAAGAGCAGCCATATCAATTTTGGTCTTACCTGCCACCGGGGTGTCTTCAAGCAAAACCTCATGATACCGAAATGCTCTATGATCTGGGCAATCATGCCTCCAATAGAGATACCCCCGGAGTCCTCCCGACCAACTCTACCCAAGTAATCAGCTGCAAAGGTCGCAACATTGATGGCCTGGTTTTGCACCATCGAATACATGAAAAACAACTCTCACTGAGTTGTCACACCCGTGCTATCACCCCGTCTAAATAAGGTGTATGCCAGACCTTTCCGGGCATAGCAAAAACACGAGTTCTGGATTTCGAAGGCCTTAGAACCTTTTGAGGTGTAATTCGTTCTTCCAGTAATGGTAATCCAAAAATCTTTTGGAGAAAACCCATCCAGGACTGCCCCCCGTCCGTACAGCGGGAGTCGGAGAATACTGACTAACTCTTCAATAGACATTTCATGATGATTATTGAAAAGGTGGAAACGTAGAGTACCAAAATAATACCTTGTCGTGTCAATCCACCTTTTTTCGAGTTGGAATTTGAGCGTGCTCAAGAATTCAAGCGTGATGCGCTCATAAGTCGGCGCCTCGAGGCTCATGAATTCCAGCATCCCCAGTATGTGAAACATCATGTCCACTTCAATTTTCAGACCTAAAGTATTAAGGGTTTGCTCGCACATATACCTGGTGGGTGTGAGCTTTCGTTTCCTATGCACTTGATATTGTTTCTCCTGCTCTGGATTGTTGAAGACAATATTGTGTGGATTCAGGTTCAAGTTGGATCTTTTTCGTGACCTCGATGTCTCGGCCATCTGTTGATTTCCTGTCAAAATTCTTCTTGGGGGCATTTTGGACGTGTAAAAAAAGTCGAAAGTTCGAAATAGGAATTAGAAAAAACTGAAACCGTGGTTAGGATGAGGGCGAAAAATGGAGCAGAAGTCGTGAAGGGAGTTTGTGATTTGGGGTTGTGGAAGTGGTAAATATATAAGCTTTAGATGGAGGTTCTTAATGGAGGATGAATAAATTTGAGGGAAAGAAGGTGGGAAAGATGAAAATTTGAGAGAGAATGAGTGGTTAAGTGTGAAAATCTGATTTTTAGGAAGGGGTATGGGTGGGTAATGAGTGGTTAGTGGGTAATAAAGATGGGTGGGCCCACACAAATTTAAAAAAAATCAAAAAAATTCAAATCCGCATGCCTGACACGAGCTGTGTCAGCTGACACGGGCGGCCGTGTCAGACCACTGTCCAAGGGTGTGGGGTTTCAGGCTTCCTGACACGGGCGGCCGTTTCAGGCCACTGCCAAAGGCAATTTTATCTTATTCCATTAGTGCTCCTTAACAAAAGAAAAAGAAAAATGGTCATCGTAACCAAATTCTGGTTCGGGAGTCGATTACGCAAGGGAAAGGTATTAGTATCCCTCATATTCGTTGTACTCAACAGGAACCACTTAGTTAGATTTGTGATAGAGTGTTAGCTAATATTAAATGTTATCTTCTACTTACTGAGCGAGAAAAATAAAGTAAGAAAAGAAAGACTTAGGGTTTTTTAATATTAATGTGTCTGACAATGAATTTATTAATATTAATGATGTCATCAACGACAAACTGTATCATAACACAACAAGATAAACACGACGAAAACATAACAAAATGTAAATGCAATGAAACACAATGAAAACGTAACGAAATGTAAATGCAACTAAACTCAACTAAAACGTCATGAAACATGATACGCTACAATGAAACTTAGAAAAAACAACATTGAGTAAACACACCATATACCTGCAAACAACACCTCAAAAACGGAAATGATGCAAAACTAAAACGGAACCTCAAGATTGAAAGAACTTGCAAGGATAAGTGAGCAATTTACCAACATGAATAAAACAGAGGTGTTGTAGACTGGAAGGTGGAAGCGAGCCAGTGGATCGAAGGTAATCAAAAGCTTGTTGTTATTTGCCGACGAGATAAGAATGGGGAGATGGAGTTTACCGTTGATGTATGTTCATGGTCGGAGTTGAAGGTTTCGGTTGTTGATGTGGTTGAGGTTTATGCAGAGTCTGGGTTACACACAAATAAAAAGATGTAAGGAAGTTCGTTTTGATCCCCTCACTGCAATGCTTTTCTTTTTCTTTTTTAGATCAATGAGAGACGGGGTTTAAAGGCAGAGGAAACTTGCAGATCTGTGAGTATGGCATAAAATATTCAAGAGGAAAGAAGATATATTGTTTTTCATAGTGGTTTACATGATGGGTTGTGGTTGTTCGAAGGTGGTGTACAGTGGGAACAGTGAGAGGTCAAAAAAAAGGGGAAGAGGTTTTGAAGTGAGATGTGGAGTGCTTGAAGGTGGAGTGAAGAGAATATGATGTATTGAACGAAGAAGAAGACACAGTTCTTCATAATTTTTTACTTTTCTTATAATTTGCATTTTTTGTACATGGAGAAAAGGTTGAGATGTTGATGTTGATAAATGGAGAGATGGAGGGAGTATTTTACTAAGTGAAAATGAAAAGGAGAGTTGTCTAGAGTGAATGTGATGTGTGATTATTATGAAGTGTTGACTTGTGTAGTTTTTTTGGACAGTTTTATAAAAAATAATATATTATGTTGTGTGATGATGACATTTACTCAGAGGTGAATGTGTGATTGATGGAAGTGTGAAGAGAAATGGGGTCTATAGTGGTATACGTTTCTACACTTAACAAGATTTTTCATGATAACCTCATATATATATATATATATATATATATATATATATATATATATATATATATATATATATATATATATATTTAAAGTGAGAGAGACTATATGCATGTGATGTCCTTGCTGCTAACAATTAAATACTTAAATTTTACTACTTCTCTTACTATTTTGAAATTTAAAAAAAAATGCTTAGTAATTTAATTTAAAAAAAAAATATTCTTGATAAAACTTAAGTTAAAATATACACTTAATTCTAAATAAGTCAAACAATTTTTTTAATTAAAAAACAAAAATAATTGGATAAAAAAGAATAAAAACCGAGCGCAAAAATGCACCAAAAATTAAATGGATCGCACCAAAATTATCAACACGAAATAAATTTCTCGGAAACATACAACTTTTGATCAGATTTTGAAATAAAAAATGACCGGTTAAAAGGCCCAGTCTGATTGAAATGTGATCGAAAAAGTAGTCGAAAAAATTAAAACGAGCATGTCAGGTTAAACTACACAAACCATAGATTCAAAAAATTGAGGTCTGCAAGCTCAATTTTGAAATTTTTTGGCCGCTAATTTGAAATACAGTTGAGAAATGATTCGACCGGTCTATCTGTAGATCCGAAAATTTTATTTGACTGATATTGCTAGTGTTAAGCGAAATAAAATACATGATGTGACAAGTAGAAAAATGCAAACATCTTGTAAACAAATTGAATTGATGGCTGAATAATTGTGAACAAACAATCAGATGTAAATGAATCGCCTTTGGACCATTTAGTTCTGATTCTCCATCACAATTAAAACCCTTCAAAGATTCTATGGACGATAATACTCATAATTGTCACCCTCTGGACCTCTAAAAACACAATGCAATGGAATGAACGATGCATTGAGATTGAGAAATCAAATCTTTCGACTTCTTGATCAATAGATAACTGAGTGAATGTCATCAAGACCAAAGAAAATGCCAGAGCTTATGACTTTTCATCTGAAACTTGATGAATACTTTTTAATTGATAAAAATGTACGACAAAATGGATCAACTTATGTTATGTTTATGCGAGTGAAAACCCAGGGAAAATTTAGGGTATGACACATGGTGCACAAAGGAATTCTGCGCATGGCCTAACAAAGGAAGCCCATTTATAATTGTTGTTGGAAACAGGGGGGTTCATGGTCAATGTATGGTGCAAACAGAAATTTGTGCTAAGGCTGACACGAGTTTTGCCCAAAACACAAGGTAAACATGGCAATGTAATTCAATCAGCAATTAAAATTTCAAATTCATAAGGAATTAAACACGCGCACAACATGAAAATATTAAAGTCAAAAACTCAGGCCATTCACCATCGTTATCCATTGCGCCGGAGGTTGCCTCCGGCAGTAGTCGAGCACCAATACAAGAAATGGTACCACTAATGGAATTGTAATTGCAAGGTAAACATGAATCTAGTATCAATTTCACAAAAAACCCAATCAAAGATCCAAACCAAAAAGATTCTCCTCAAGAACCCTAGCTACTCTACATTAAATTAAATGTCCATTACGAGGAATCAAATCCCAAGAGGTTGGGCCTTTGATTCTTCTCATCACTCTCTACATCCCGGTATCAAGAAAGCATGGAAAAAATGAAGATTGGAAAAATTACCTTGCTGAAGAAGGCGATATGAATAATCTCAAGTAAGCTTTCTGAATCTCTCTTTACTTTGTTGTCCTAGAATTCCTTTTCTTCTCTTATTCTTAAGATTCTTCTGAGTTGTTTAAATGAGTGGTGATGTGAGGGAGCTTCGAGAGGATTGAGGGAGATGATTGAGATTGATGGTCCGAGCTTTGAGATGAAGGTTCAATTTATGAGGTTCTGATGCATGATTTTTAGGTTTCAGAAGTAAATGATGAATTGAATCAAAAGAGAGTTTTTTAATGATGAATGAATAAGTGGTGGTGAATATGATTAAGAGCTGAGATGAATGATTGGGTATGATTAAGGTTGAGAGATGAAAATGATTGAGTAGTGAAAAATAATGGAGAGTGATTAAGAGGTGAAATAATTGATTAATTCAATGCTATATAGGTTGTTAGGATTTGGGGGTTGGTGAATTGTTGTTGAGATTCAGTTGGAGAATTGTAATTAATTGTTGCTGAAATTGAGGCACAAAGTTAGTTATAATTATGTTGCAACTGATTTGGTAATTAGGTAGGGTGAATTGTGGTTAGTTGGAAATTGATATGTATGGATGATTAATTGGCTTGTTCATTAGGTTAATTGATGTGGTTGGTAACTGATGTGTGAATGGTAATGGCCAGTAAATTGTGTAGGTTTGCTATATGTTGTTGTTTTGTTTTGCTCAATTTCTATTTGATTGCATGTTGCTGGATGATGTGGTTTATAATTGATGTGTTAATCGTTAAATGTTGATTGCATTGCTATGATTTTGGCTTGTTGTTGTAGGGTTTGTTATATTTCCTACAAGTTTGTTGCATATGTATTGTTCTAGTATGATTTCCTTGCTTGATGTGCCATGTTATTGCAATGATGTTGAACATGATATGTTGCATGTTGATGCCATGATTGTTTTTCCTAAATTACCATGTCATGTTATTGGTTTGGTATGTCATAACTGAGATCTGTGTATGGTAGCTATTAACATGAGTTAATGCTGATGTTTTGTAGGATGTGTGCCTGATGTGCCTGCCATTAGAGGTTTGTTGTAGGTTGTATGTTAGGTTTGTGTTGCATGACTGGCTGCTTGAATGATCATGTTCTGTAGGTCTTTGTTGCATGTTGCAGGCTATGACTTGCTTTTGCATTGCTAGGTTTTGTTTAGTCACTATGCTTTCATTGTAATGGTTGGTGCATGACTGTTTTGGGTGAGTTGGTCATTAGGCTTACATTGTCTTGTTTTAGTGTATTGTCTTGGCATGTTATTTTGTGGCTAATGGTTGTCATGTATGCTTTTTTTATTTACATTGCCTTAGAATGGTTGGTCATGGCTTTCTTGATGTATGCCCGATGTATGGCCATGATTGTTATATTTGCTACATGTGTTGATCAATGTATGGACATGTAACATTGTGTATTAGCTTGGTTTTGTAGGATGGTGCAAACATGGCAAGGTGGACATGACTTGGCCAAGGAAGCTTGTACTTGAAGAAGCATGATGAAAACAAGTGATCATGGATTAAGTAGAATTAGATTAGACTTTAGGATAATCAAGGGGGGTCAGTTCACTTTGGTCAAATGGTTGACCAAAAAGTCAATTGTTGTACAAAAATATCAAATTTTGTAATCTCTCTATGTATGGACATTTGGATGTGATTGTATAAATGGAATGATACTTGGTTTGAAATGGTATTGATTATTTGAAATGAATGGTATTAATATTGAAATGATTAAAATTGAAAATGGACTTCAATGACCAATCCACTATGACACACATAATCAAACCTAAACCTCTTGAAATCAACAAATTTGAGTGTATGGTGAAGTGAATGTGAATGAAAAGACTGGGATGAATCAAATACTAATATACAATGATGCTGAATTGATGAATCAAAGGACACATGAACAACTATGACCAAACCATGGACTAGAAATGGCCATGAATGGAACAAGTGGAAGTTGTGATGCCATGAGAATGGGATTAGACCAATGGATACCATTAAGCAATAGATGAACATGTAAAGCCTTGAAATGAAACCTAATCCAACCAATGAAACCTCATAATGGACCAAGAACAAGTGGGACTTGAATGGAGCTTGGCCAAACAAATGAACATGCCCAATGGATGATAGTGACTTAGATGGAATTATGGTTAAATGCACACATAATGAATGATAACCACAATTAGGGTTTAGCTTAGCCATGGAGATACAAGTGAATATTCAAAATAAGATGTACACACAAAGAATCAAAGATGCAAACACACTAGGGTTTAGCTTGGTTGAGCAACCTCAAGTTGCTAGGAAACCCTAGTTTTCACTAGGTACCCACAACCATACCTTGAATCTAAGATGCATGTCATTTTGTCTTGTATAATGCCAATTTAAGTGAAATGATTGAATATGAATGTATGCACATGAATTAGGGTTATGGATCTAGGTGAACATTGTGAAGGGAAAGGTAAATTTTGGGGTTTGACAAATGCCCCTATTTAATCTTCTCGGACCTGAACGTGCGTATAGCAGCGACTTCCATACATTCAAGGTAGGAAGGGATTAAATACCAAAATATCGAAAATGTTACCCATCAGGAACAAATGGAATATAATGTGAAGATAGGTTTTAGTGAAAACAAATCTTGGGGATATGGAATGATGGATTGGCCTCTGTATAGGGTCAGCTGCTAGGGATTAGTTGAAATATTTGTGGGAAATTGGGTAGTCGTGAAAGAAATGTTAGACATGTAGGACGTATGCAATATGCTAATGTATGCAATATGATATTTTTTTGTCTCTACTAAAAAGTTTTAGCAGACACTTAGTAATAAGTGAAAATGTTTTCCGCTGGGAAATATATCGTGTAAGAGGTTTGAATGTGGTTTGTAGGTGAAACTTGGGCTTTAGAGTGATAGATAACTTCGTTGGGGATAAAAAAGATTGGCGCGTCAAGGACTGGGCTTTGAGTTAAAGGGCCAGATGCATTTTGGGCTTTGAAAGGGATTTTCCAGATAGGAACGTGGCTTTTAAAGATGGGTTAGACATGTATTGGGCTTTAGTGGAAATGACTAAACAAAGTATTTGGAATTTGTTGGGGATAAAGGGGGGGCAAACAAAACTTGGGCTTCACGAAAAAGAAGGGATAAGCATAAAGCTTAGGCTTGATGGATATGAAGGGACTAAGCACACAACTTAGGCTTGATGGATATGAAAGGGGATAAGTATGCAACTCAGGCTTAATGGAGAAGAAAGGGCTAAGCACGCATCTTAGGCTTGATGGGAATGAAGGGCCAAATGCGACAAATTTGGGCTTTGCTGGGGGAAATGGACTAAACACAAGGCTTAGGCTTAACTGGGGAGGATGGGCTAAACATAAAGTTTAGGCTATACGAGGGAAGAAGGGCTAAACCTAAAAGTTTAGGCTTTAAGCTAGGGATACAGGGCCAAATGCAACAAGATTTGGGCTTTTGCTGGATACGAAGGGCTAAGCACGCAACTTAGGCTTTGCTGTGGAAGAAGGGCAAAACCTGAAAGTTTAGGATTTAAGTTGGGGATAAAGGGCCAAATGCAAAATGATTTGGGATTTTACTGGATATGAAGGGCTAAGCATGCAACGTAGGCTTTACTGTGGAAGAAGGGCTAAACCTGAAAGTTTAGGCTTTAAGCTGGGGATAAATGACCAAATGCAACACGATTCAGGCTTTATTGGACATGAAGGGATAAACACACAACTTAGGCTTTGCTGGGGAATTGGCCAAATACAAAGCTTTGGACTTAGAGGGCTAAACAATAATGTTTAGGCTTGCTGGAGAGATCAGGGGCTAAACAACAAGGTTTAGGCTTGTAGAGGAATTCGCTAAACAATGGTTCAGGCTTGAAGAAAAAGATATTAAACACAGGGTTCAGACATGAAGCATGATCTTAAGGGATATAGGAGGCTAAAAACGGTTTAGACCTACCAGGGAGTTGGCCAAACCCAAAGCTTGGGCTTAGGGGATGTGGCTAAATGATGGTTTAGGCTAAATGAGAAAATTGGGGGATAAACAATAAGGTTTAGGCTCGCAGGGAACGACAGAGGCTAAACACACGACTTAGGCTTACTTAGGGCATCTGGGGATAAACAACAAGGTTTAGTCTTGATGAGAGTATCACGGCTAAACACTGGTTTAGGCTTTTAACAAGACAGGGGCCAAACATAATTTGGGCTTGAAAATATATAGGTGGCTAAACAACAAGGTTTAGGCTTAGGAAGAGTGGATAAACTATATTTTAGGCTTATTTAGGGGATATAAGTGGCTAAACAAACATGGTTTAGGCTTAAAAGAGGACATGGATAAACAACGATTTAAGCTTCAAGGATAACAATGGCTAAACAACGATTTAAGCTTCAAGGATAACAATGGCTAAAGAAATGGTTTAGGCTTGGATGGAAGAGGGTTAAATAAAACTTTAAGCTTAAAACAAAGTAGTGGCCAAATAGGATTTGGGCTTGAAGGGGAAAATGGAAAAACAACGGTTTAGGCTTAGAGAAAAGGAGATTAAACACCAGGTTTATACTTGAACAAAGTTAGTGGTCAAACGAAATTTGGGCTTGAAGAGGAATATGTGGCTAAACAACGGTTTAGGATTAAACGAGACAATGGCCAAATAGAATTTGGGCTTAAAGAGAGAGATGGATAAACAACGGTTTAGGCTTCAAGAAGAAAAATATGTTAAACACAAGGTTCACGCTTCCAGAGAGAGGCTAAACATGGTTTAGGCTTAGACAAAAAGGGTTCTACAAATGTGTCAGGTACAACTCGGATTTTACAAGGGGGGCCAACAGGATTGGGCTTTAGAGAGGTGTCAATGAAATTAGGCTTTGGAAAGGTACCAACGAAATTGGGCTTTGATAAAAGATGGCCAAATGAGGTTCAGGCTTTAAGGAGAGGCCAAGAAAGGTCTTAGGCTTAAGAGGATATGCCAAAAGGGTTTGGGCTTGAGAAGGGGCCAAGAAAATTGGGCTTAAAAGGGGCCAAGCAAGTTGGGCTTGAGGACGTGCCAAGAGAGTTTGGTCTTGTTTCTTTCTTGTTAAAGAGAGCTCCATGCCATGATATGCATGGGTGGAATGATATGAGTAATACATGACAATTTATGCAATGGTCTTGAGGGTCCATAGATGCCCTTGAGGTAATCTGGTATGGTGGACATCGGGAGAGATTTTCTTGGTTACAAGGCTTCTGGTTAACAGGTTATGGGATGTGTCTGACGAGACTTCTCAACACCCGGTTTCTTGATACTGATGGAGAGTGATGAGCCAGGTCTGGGTCCTCATATGCGCCAGGCTTGATCTGAGTAGGCAAGTTGTACTTGATTACTCTGACGAATGATGATTCTCGTAATCTCTCAAGTCAACATGACCTACGTGACCTCATGTCTTTGTGCACTGTATGCAACATTTGGGTACCATGGTTATACCTTCATACATTTTAAGATCAAAGTAAATTCATGTTTTCTTTCAATGCTTTTATTGTCATCCCCTAAATTTTCAAAGCATTATTTATTAGAAATAACAGTCATATTTCGCAAACAAGCAGAAAAAGTAAAAAACGAGGAGCACTTTTGGTAAAAGAAATTTCATTGATGAAAAATTGGCCTGTAAATGGGTAATTACATAAGGAAGCAATTCCTAAAAGAGTTAATTGCCAAAAAAGTAAAAATACAATGACAATGAGAAAAACTTGGATTCACATTGAGTTCTGATTCTGCTATAACCCTTATATCCTCGAAGTTCCTTGTGCTCCGCTTTTGAATATAGTGATTGGATTGATCCTTCCCGTATGGGGCTCCCACGCTTGAAGTGATATATTCACATATTCTTGGTAGATTGTAACCTCTTTCCTTTAAAATCCCTAACTTTTGCCTAGACCACCTTTTTAAGTTTTGAGTCTACCGGGATACCCTTTTTTTCCTAAGTTGCCTCATAGGGTTTCAACTTACCGAGTTTATCATTTCTTTTGATTTTTATCCCTAATTATTTCCTAGACCTTTTCTTTTTGTGGTCGACTGAGATGCCCATTTTTGACTAAGTCCCCCTTTCGGGTCTCAACTTAGCGGGTCAAATTTTAGGCGTTTTTTTTACTACGTCTTCATTTACTGGTGACGCAAGATCTTCACCGTCCATAGTTGAGAGGATCAAGGATCCTACAGATAAAACCTTTCTCATAACATATATTCCTTTGTAATTAGATGTTCACTTGCCTCGTGGATCTGTGTGAATTAGTAGAATCTTCTTCAATACCAGGTCTCATACTTAGAGATTCTGAGGATGGACCTTCTTGTCGAATGCTCTCTTCAATTGTTACTAATACAATTGACCGTGATAAAGAGCTTCCAGGCGCTTCTCTTTGATGAGATTGAGTTGATCGAGCCTCGTTTGAACCCACCCGGCTTCGTCAAGCTTGGAATCTGTCAAAATCCTCAAGGAGGGAATCTATACTTCAATGAGAAGCACTGCTTCCATGCCATATACAAGAGAGAAGGGGGTTGCCCCAGTTGAAGTTTGTACCAAGGTACGGTTGTCGTGTAAATAAAAAGGTAGCATTTCATACCAATATTTATACGTCTTCACCATCTTCTAAATAATTTTCTTTATGTTCTTATTTTCTGCTTCGACAATGCCATTCATCTTCGGATGATATGGTGATGGGATTTGATGTTAAACATTGAAGCTTTTACATAACTCCTTCATCATATTGTTATTGAGATTTGAACCATTGTCAGTAATGATTTTATTAGGAATCCCGTAATGATAGATGATTTCTTTCTTCACAAAGCGAGCAACCACTTGTTTGGTGATATTTGCATACGATGCAACCTCCACCCATTTTGTGAATTAATCAATGGCTACCAGAATGAATAGATGTCCATTTTAAGAAGTTGGTTTAATGCACCCAACCAAATATATGACCCACATAGAAAAAGGCCAAGGTGATGATGATATGACATTCAGAGGCATTGGTGTCACATGTACTCTATCTACATAGATATGACACTTGTGGCATGTCTGCACATGGAGATAACAATCATCTTCCATTATCAGCCAATAACAATTTGCTCTCAATATATTTCTGGACATCGTGTGCCCACTAGAGTGTTTCCCAAAGGAGCCTTCATGGACTTCTGTTATAATGTGATTTGCTTCGTGTCTATCCATGCATCTGAGCAAAACTGAGTCATAATTCCGTTCGTAGAGCATGTCCCCGCTCAAGAAGAATTTGGCTGAGAGATTTCTCAGGGCCTTCTTATTTGTGATATAATTATTTTCAGGATACTCCTATTTTTTCTTGATGTTGTAGAACCAAGGTTTTCCATCATACTCTTCCTTAGTTGCTAGACAATACGCAGGTTCATCCAGATGTTCAATGTGAATAGAACGAGCTTCATTCTTCCATTTAACCTTGATAGTATATGCTAAGGTAGCAAGAGCATCTTCCAGATGATTATCTTCCCTCGAATATGATGAAAAGGGATTTCATCAAAATAGGGAACCAACTCCATGACATGTTCTTTGTAAGGGATCAACCTGCGATCACGAGTCTCCCAATTTTCTTTTAACCTGACTGATTATAAGAGTTGAGTCTCTGTATACTTCAAGGATCTTGATCCTCAAGTCAATGGTTGCTTCGATAACGAAGATACATGCTTCGTACTCTGACATGTTGGTGGTGCAGTCGAAACACAATCTTGTAGTGAATGGAAGATGATAGCCAGTTGGAGAGTGTAAGACCCTAAATTTTGACCATAAGGTCCCTCATATTATCTCATCATATGCATTAGCATTGGGATCACACCTTGGCATCCTTCTTACCCCTCAATCATTGGGTTTGCATTGGGAGAGATTACCAAGCACATTTTTGATTGTATCATACTTTGTTTTTCATTATTTACTAACCAAAATACCAAAAATATTTCAATGTATAGTTTGTTACTTTTGTAGGTAGTGTGTGTGTTCACCCATGCTCTATCAAGTTTATATCTAGGGTTTGAGACCCTCAATGCAAGGAGTTCAATCAATAAATGGTTCACATTGGCTCTAAGCATCATATATGGATCCCTATGTTCTTCACATATCATTTTCATCAAGAAATCATCAAGAGTTTGGAGTTTATTTGCCTTGGAAACCCTAATTCATCTAGGTATCTTGTGTGACTTCTTCAACAAGTTTCTTCAACAATTGATCAAATATTTCAAGGTATATTTCATAATAAATTATCTTATGCATATATTATCCTCCACAAGTCTCAAAAGTCAAAAGAATATCAAGCTAGCAAGTTGGTTCATGGTGGTTGACAAGAGAAAGTCAACTAGTCAAAATTGGGGTTCCCTAGACCTTATCTCCTACAATTTTTGTCATATGAAACTTATTCCAAAATAAAATTTACTCCAAATGACATTCCAAACAACTTTAATGTTGAAGTCAATATCTAGTTTTTCTTGGAAGGTCATCCTTTATGGTGAAAGATTATAGGTCATTTTGTTTGAACCCTAGTTTGGAGGTCAACTTCCCAAGACCATAACTTGCTCAATTTGTATGATATCAAATCCATTAAAATTCCATGATCAAATTCAATATGTCTACTTAAAATTTGATGTTTGGAGAAAGTTCAAATTCAACTTGCAAATTCATGTGCCAAGAGGAAACATTATAGGTCATTTTGGGCCAATACCATTGAATACGTGATTTTCCTCAACTTCTAAAATGCATAACTCCTTCATGCCAAATCCAAATGAAGTCAAATTTGTGACCAAATTTAATATATTTGAAATAGATACAACTTTGATGAAGTAAGGTTTTCCCTTTGAAGTCCATATCAAAAGTTATTCAAGGTGGAAGAAGTGAACATTTGACTTGGTAATTAGAAAATTTTCAAATATGTTTGATTTCCCAAACTTCCACCTCAAAATTCATCATCACCCAAGCTTCAAATGAAAAAGTGTTCAACATGAAAGTTGTTCCCTTTGATCTCACTTTTCCAAAAAGTCTAAAATAACCTCATTTGGGCAAAGAATGAAGGACTTGTGCATGGTTTCAATATGAGGTACCATTTGGATGATTTTCACTTCCACATTTCATACACAAAAGCATGGCCAAATGACATGATTTTAGCATGATTCTCACTCATTTTTGGACCTGAATACATCACTTGATGAGCCTATCACACACCCATGTAAGCATGCAAAGAGAATTACTAAATTGTGTTGTATAGAAATTGTATTGAGCCATTTTTATTGACTTGTGATGTTTGACTATGCGTTTGGGCCTTGGTCAAGGTTGATTTGACTTTTGTTAAGTTAAAATCATTAGATTTAAGGGATTGATGAAATGTATATTTCATCTCCCAAAATGAATGAATGGTTTTATTGATAAAATACAATTTGTATTAGATGAACCAATACAAGTATGGATGAGATAGGTTGATCCATTTAATCTTTTCTTTTAGTGTGTGGTATGTTTTACGAGTTCGATTCATCATACCAAATCTCTAACATGCATTAGCACCTAAATTTTTTAGTGTCCGACCTCAGATAGTTGTGACTTCTACATAAGTCCAATTACGATTGCTTAACATAGAGCTAAATTTGACCCTAAAGGCATAGCATTCTAGTGGGTGAGATTGTAAGTCTCCCCCCTTTCATGGTATTGTGTGGAAACTTGGCCTTTTTTACTTCCTTTGGAAGATGTCTTGGTTCAAGGATCCATGCTTGTGAATAGAGGGTTGAGTATTCTCTAAAGAATGACTTAATCAATTAAAAGGAAAAACATCACTAACATCTAACCAACTAACATTTGACTAACTTGTATTAACATTGCTTTTATTTTTCAAGTCATTTACTTTATGCAATTTAAATTCAAGTCATTTACCATTTCATTTGTCATTTTACATATCATTTAACTTGTTTATGTTTATGCCATTTTCAGTTTTCTCATTTGAGCCATATATTGTGATTGTATATATATGCTTGTGTATTTTGTTTGTGTTTATGGTCTTAGGACCTTAAAATACTTAATAAACAACAAAAACCCTAAAAAATGTTTGTGTGGACTGTTGGGTTTGATCTGAACTTCTGGACTTAGAATTAGGTAACATTCCATATATAAAAGGACTTGGCCAATGCCAACATTTCCGAGACCAAGCTGTTGTGATTTGAGATTTCATCTGATGCAAGTATTGGGATCTACATGAATTCATCTGCTATATGATCTTGATGCAACTGTTACTTTAAACCTATGTCTAATGTCTTATTCTGAGTTAATCAAGGAGTATTTCATCTGGTGCATAAGAAGGCAGATGAGACTGTTAGCTATGGGATTTGCTTGCTTGGATGTGGCTATCTTTATTTGATGCCTTGCTTTTCATATTACTAATTGCTTGCTGATTATTGCTTGATTCAAAGTCCAAAGGAAAAATGGGTTTTCTATATGACATTCTTGTCTGTTGGATTGCATCCCATTTGTCAGATATTATCAACTCTTAAACTTTTAATTTTATGCTTAGGATTAGCCTCTTCATCTCCTCCCATTTCTTAAATTTAAAAATCTCTCCCCCCTTTTTTAAAATCTTCTTTGATTGTGATTTCAAAATTAGGCCTTATTTCAAATTATAAACTTTGACCTTAGCCTCTTCACCCCTTTGTACTTCTCAAAATCTAGGATCTTGAATTTGGCAAGTATCTTCACACCGGGTACCAAACACATATCTGCGACATCTAAATCGAAGGCACCAGAACCTTCAATAGCTTTCAATTTCTCCTCTAGGATACAAAATTTCCTATCCACTTCAACAGGTGAGGGTCCATAGGCATCATAGACCGAGACAACTTTTGGCATGAAAAAGGCATCTTGATGACCATCCATACTAGTCATAGATCCCCCATGGACGGGGATGTTGAAAGTGTGAGCATCATTTTGATTGGCAGGCCACCCTCATGAGGTGGTTGAGTTACAACTGTAGCACCATTACCCCCTACAGGATTCACCGGGAGTGTTACAATAGGATTAGCCGCAGCGACTATTAAATTAGCCTGACGAGTCTCTTCCTAACCCCTGGCCAGATTCTGCATAACCTCCATGAGTTGGCCCATTTGGGATCTCGTAGTGATCATGTCCTCCCTAATAACAACTTGATTCTATTTTAACTGATCCATGAGCATCTTCTAGTTGTTGCGAGTGTTGTACGGGTGTTGGGAAGTCAACTTGGTGAAATCAGATTCTCTAAATAGAAGGCCAAGTAACAGTGAGATCAACTGGTCTTTTAATATGAAATGTAGGATGATGCATGATTTATGCTTATTTGTTATAATTCTTGGGGAACCTCATATGATTTATAATGATCAACAAACATTAAAAAATGGCAGATAAAGTAAGCGCGCTGAATTTAAACAATTCATTCTTTATTCATGATTTGAGATTACAATCGAAGAAGATACAATATATTAATTCAAATAAAAAACATGGAAGATATAGAGGAACAATTAAATGACACGCTTGGCCTTTCACTCTTTCATCTCTTTCAGTTTGACCTTGAACCTCTTCATCATCCGCTCACCAAGGTAGAAAAACCGAAGTATAGAATAAGGAGTACTACTCTCATCTGCATCCTCTAAAGCATCTTCCAATCTCCAAGGAACTTCCTTAATCAACTCGTTGCAAAACCTTACCAAACCATCGTACTTAACATGATACATGGTGGCAGCTGATTGCAAGATGTTGATGGACTTTGCATAGGTGCCTAAGAGTTCGTTTAGGTGTGCTTTCTCATTGATCCACCCCAAACTCTCTTTCTTCAAAGCCTTAAACCGTTCTTTCCAGTGTTTGACACACTTTATGGCAAGCTCGGCTTTTTGGCATTTGTCCTTTCAAATCCGAGGAGTGACATAGGAAGTTCGCACTACTTCTTCCTTAAGACGTTGCTCCTTATCAACTCTGGTATTGGCATTATGTGTAACACCCTAAACCTTGGATAATATATTTTAAATAAAAATAATATGAAAAGGATGTTACTCCATCATAAATACTTCATAAATCATAAAACAGCTGGTTGTAAAGGGGAAACTTATTTAGAAACACCATAAAACATGTATGAATAGAACTGAATCAATACATCATAATCAAAATATCAAAATAGTTGATTACAAACAAATCAAAGTAGTGCAAATGAATGCCCTTATCCCCAGTGTTACAGATCAGAGCATTCTTATTCAAAAGCTAGAATATACGAAAGGTAAAAGTCAGTTGAGAGGCAGCAACCATCTCACTGCAACAACGAACCTCGGTCCTACTAATCACCTATGCAAAGCACACCATAAAACCAAGCAAACAAGAAAGGGGTGAGAATATACTTACATATAGTAATGATGAAAGTTTAGGCAAACAGTATGATAATTAAGAAACTATAATTCACTCAAAACATGAATAATAATCACGCAATCACAGACACAAAACACAACATTGAAACAACATTCATCACAAGACACATCAATGTATGCAAGACTAATGTTCACCAACTCCATCATCTAAATGTATGTGGTACCAAAGTTTTGTGAATATCAGAGATATGTTACTAATATCATCCACCATCGTAAAACTTCTTCGGTCCCTCAACTGAACCGATGATCCCCATCATAGGATCTGAGATATAGCTCTAGTCCCTCAAATAGACTAACGACCCCCACCATATGATCTGAGGCCACCCAAAAATAGACTGAAGTCTCATCCAACTCCGAAATAGTATGAATGCATGACATGTTATAAGGATTCAAACCGACATCCGCAGAAAATCACCCAAACATCATCAAAGATTGTATATTCACCAAAAATTGATACTTCATCATTATCACCATAATAGGTTCCAAGTATGAACCAAAATTCCAGTCATAGTCCTCCAGAATAACATCGTAACATCGTTAATTCCTCAAAAGGATTTAATTAAATTAAATATAAGGTTTATACTTAATTTAATTTAATTACGAAAAAATTAAAGGTAACATGTAAGGTTTATGCTTGATAAAAGGATTTCAGGCTCCTAGAAAATAACAACCGCCTCTAGGAGCATGGGAATTGGGCAGTTGATTCCCTATTATTCAAGGTAACATGTAATACCCCCATTTCAACTCTCTTTTCACACTGTTGTAGACTATGAATGTCACTTCTCACGTTCATGCAAATCAAGCGAGTCATCCAGAGAATGGGTGACATAATCCGGAAATGGGTGCCCACCCAAATAAATGGGAAACATAGAGACTGGTGAAGGAGACATATTGTATCACCTCCCCTTAATAGGTCTTTTGTGCCACATTATTGTGGGTCTTTTACATATATGTTAATAAAATGATTTAACCGTATATGATGTTCGGGAAAGTCTCTCTCAAACCAGGGGAACTAGGATTTACGTCTCTTAATTCCTCTTCGCCTCCCTCTGTGTCACGGGGAGTTGTCACTATAATTAGTGATTGTGCCTCTTGGAATAAAGGTGCAATGTCGAGTTTGAATTTCTCCCCCTCAAAGTTGCTTGTTATGGAGTTCTATGACCGTTGATCGATCTCTTGCTGAGGAACACTCATAAATTCCTCAATAGTAATTTTGTCTTGTTGTTTCCTAGTTGGTTTCCCTAACATTGATTATGATTTATGAGTCATGTTATTGTCTTCCCTATGTGGATATACTTAGATGACTTTAGGTACATGGATCTCTCCCTTTCCCGAATGAGGCATAAATGCCTAAAATCCTTGAGATTGTTGAATCTGATTCTTTGGGTCGAAAGATGAAGCGGTGATACCCCCTATCATCGCATGTTTTCCCATACAACCATGCTTACTACGCATCATGGACGATTGAGGTTACAAGCTAGTCTTCTTCTTGGACCCTTCATTCCTCGAGTATTTTTATAAAGTGTTTGAAACATTATTTCTCGTTTTCCACTGACGGTGCAAACTTTCCTTCAAGTGAGGAAGTTTCTTCACAAAATGAAAGGGTATTATACGTCTAGAATAACATTTGTGTGCTTGTCTTTGAGTAGTCTTTGTTGGATAGGAGGTGACAGTACCCACACACACTTCGACGCTCAAGTCAGTGATTGTCGGAGATGAGAGATATATAGTTGTAAATGAGATTTTTGTTTGTACCTTATTTGATGCATGTGGCCCTAGTTATATGAGTTCTTATAGGGTTTTTATCCCTTTACTCTTCATCTAGACTGTTCATGTTGCCAAGTGGAGAAATATGATTCATTTTATCATATGACGTTCCTTCTTTTCTCTCCCTTTTTGCTCTGATTGGGTTTTGTTTATGGTATGTTGGGTTCTGCCTACTAGGTCCTAAAATCTTCTACTGGATGACAAATGTTTATCTCCTGGCGTCACTTTTGGATGTAAATATCTTTCTTTTGGATCCTTGTGACGTCGTGGATCATTTTCTTTCATCAGATCATCAATTAAAATTAAGATCAGACAAGATATTTTTATTAGGCTATCCATGAAGACTTTTGATAGGAACGGAACAAAAACCATTAATATAACTATAGATTAATTAAAAAATATTTGCTATTAATTTATATGTTACTGTTTCATTCAAAATATAGAATTTAATATAATAATATATAAATAAAAAATATTTATATAACTAACATGTTAAATAATATCTTAAATTAACACTATAATTGTAAATTAAAATGTTTTAACAATCAAATTTATGAAATAGAGGGGGGTAGTTACACATTAATTCAGTTTAGTTTTAAAATATCTTTCGAAAATGCAGCAAGTAAAAAAACATTCATTCACTAATTTTTTTTTAATAAAAGTGTTAACTAGCATTGTTATATTTTTTTATTATAGTTTTTGGTGCTGCTAACCGGTGTCGTTGGGGCATTCAATAAGAAACATTAAATGGTCTTTAATTATAATTTTATTATATTAAGAAAAGATAATTAAATATATATAGTTATTAAGTTGACTTAAATTAATTTATAATTTATTCATCCATTTTCTTTCTCATATTTATCTCGAAGTATAGCATTAAATTAAGAAGTAAACTTAAAAGTTATATGTCATATATAGAAATTATGTTTTGTTGATGACATTTTTTTTGTGATTGCTTCTTTCATCCACGGATCTTGGTCGGTTAATATAGTCATTGGTGACCTCTTTATCAAATCTACAAAATTCTACAAGAAGGAACAAATAACCAAATTAAAGAAAGAACCATCCAATAAACAAAGAAACAAAGCAATAGTTACCTTCATTAATCAATGAAATGTGAACATTGTTTCATTCCGCAAAAGTGCGCATTTAAATAGTATAGTTTTTTCATGACTATTCATACCCACAAAAATCCCAAATGAGTTTTACGTTCACACTTTATTGATCCTCTTTTTCTCTATTTTTTTTATGGATCTATGTCTTTCGAAGAAATTCAACCTTTACGATGACAAAAAAATCGCCGACCAATAATTCCATCTTTTCTCTTTACGAATCTACCTTTTCGAATTGAGAACCTATGATGATATACATATCTCTTGTAAAAAACAAACGCGTCTTCTTCACTAAGAAAAAATTGACCAATAAAAAGTACCATATTTATCTTAGGACAAACTCCATCTTTATCAACTTTTTCTGAAAAATAATTTATCACAATATTTTGACTTGAAGTAACATGTTTTTCTGCATAATATTATGATCAAAATGGTCAACAGTTATTTCTGAATAACCATTTTCTAAAAAAAATTCTTCTATTGGATATTCATTCAAATTAAAATTTCTTCTATTAATAACATACATTGTTTATAAGCTACAAATAAAAATATTATAATTTCTTTTATAGAATACTATCGTAAGTATTGAAGAATAAAACAGAAAGAATAAAAAAAATCACATTTCACAAAAAAAAAACAAAAAAAAACATATATCATATTAAAAAATTATAAATAAATAAATAGACATCATTTTCCAAAAAAAAAAAACAAATAGAATATATTCAAAAAAAAAAAAAGAACAAATAGAACCTAACTAAGTCAAAGTTTAGTAAACATATTATACACTTATCCACTATCATCTTCATCTAGGGATGATAATGGGGAGAGTTTGGGCAAGGGTACTATAATACTCATTCCCATACCCGCGATTTGAAAAAATCTCTGTGCCCGAGTCCATACCCACTTGGGTGCCAAAGTTAGCACCCGTACTCGTGCCCTATGGGTATGTAAGTACTCATACCCGTACCCGTGATCCGTATTCATATTAAAATAAATAGATCAATTATAAAATATCATATAATTTTAAAATTTTATAAACATTAAAAAAATTTCAAACAATTTATGGTTGAAATAAACGAACACTGATATTAAATACGTAATTGTTTAACATTAATATACGTTTTATAAATGATAGACATACATTTTCATATAATAATATAAACTAAAATATATAAATTAAAATAAAAATATATAAATATATAGTGTGCGTATATGGGACGGGGTGGGTACCAAGGTGTCAATACCCGCACCCGTACCCGCTTATTTTTATGGATAACTATCCGAGTCCATATCCGTATCCCTACCCGTTGTGGATAAATTTGCAGGTGTCCATCGGAGATGGGTCAAATTGTCATCTCTATCTTCATCTTTTAAAATAGTTATGGAACAAAAATAGTATTTTTTTTAAATTAAAAAATTGTAGGCATTGAGATAAAATATGATGAACGGCATTGCATTACATTAAATAAAAACGTAAAATAATAATATTAGTTAATATCCTAACCGTTAACTTTTATTTATAATGATTTAGAAAATTTTCAATTTCTTATTATCTTAAATAAAAATTTTAATATTCTTTATTTTTTTTAAAGTTTATATTATAATTAAAGATTCTTAACTAGTGCAGACATTAATTAGCATTCCCTTTTTTACCTATAAAAGTTACTAATTAGCATTCCCTTTTTTAATATAAAAGTAAAATTAAATCACACACATTTGCTAAAATATGTTGATTAATACGCAACAATATTGTAAGATGTATACTTTTTTAAGACATTAATTAATACATGGATCCATAAATAAAAGGAAGTTAGACAAAACAAGTTACAATATTTTTAACTTGAACAATGTTATAAATTATTCATCTAAGTATTTGTTAGAAATTATTCAATTCATTTTTATAAACTATAATAATGTGTAAAATATTAAATAGAAGTAGTGGGGCTTATGTGATGTGATGGTATTATGGAGCGAGAGTCTCGTGTATTCGGAGAATAAAAATCTTTAACTAAATAAAACGTGGACAAGATCTTTCAACCAATGTGGTGTTGACAGCTGGCGTGATGACGTGGCATAGTGTCTAGACATATCATCTCAACCCACGTGATTAAAACATCTTCACCCACACATCCCATTGCCATATCACATGTCTTTCTTGTCGCTTTGCCCACTTGTGCAAGCAACATTTGAGATTGTACTCTTGTCTATCCTATATGGTTTGTAGACATCTAAATCAATTTATTTTTAGTTTTGTATTCTTTTCTACCTCTTGCTCTTGCATATTGAAATATAAGAAATGTTTAATATCTTTTTTTAGATTAAAGTTCATTATGGTCTTATAATTTATAAGAAAGTTTATATTTGTCGGTTAATTCTTTAAAGAGTATTATGTTAATTTTTTTGTCTAATTAATAATAAATTTAGTAATTAATTTTTGAGTTTTTTATTATTAATTAAATAAAAATGATTGACACAATAGTTTTGAATAGTAAGAAATTAAAATAAAGTATAAAAAAAAAAAAAATGGTATTAAGTCTAAAAAAAAGTAGAAACTGTTTTATGTGTTCAATAAATTTTTTGATTGAGATTAGTTATTATTTGTTATGCCAATCAAATGGCCTAAAAAGATAGACCAAATTTCAACTATTCAATTCACAATATCTTTTGAGGGGAGTAAATAGATGAATTCTTTTCAAAAGATCGCACGCTATATATGGTATGTTTGTCCATCATTATTGTTAGATCTAATTAGACCGTCTTCCTCACCTTATGTCACACCAAATGAAAATAGTTTTAATCACCCGTCATATATAAGGTGTGTCACACACCGCAACAAGTATTTTTTGTTGATCAAGTGAGTTTAAATACAAATGAGTGAATTGTGATATTTGAATTTTCTAAAAAATGATTTACAAAAACATTAATTTTAAAAATATTTATGTTAAAAGATAGAGATAAGATGGCAAAATAATAGAAAAGATAAATAAGCAACAAAAAATATAAATAACATAAATAAAAGAGATAAGGGATATAACGATCATACTAGAGAATTATCCTCGTTAAACAAAATCACTTGAAAAAAGAAAATAAATGGATGGAAAAAATTGAGGGATTTAGATGGGAGAGGATTTTAGAGGGTTTGATTTTATTCATAATACAAAATTCCTCTAATTTGTGGGAACTCAAATTTTCTAATGAATGAGGGTTTTAGAGGGTTTCCATAAATTTTCTAAATATATTTTATGTTATTATAGTATTCTAAAAATAAAAAAATATAATAATGATAAACACTCTTTTATCATTCTATACAAAATTATTCTTTATAAAATATTAAATATGTATATTTTTTTTAAAATTTTGTTTTCAGGAGTCTTTTTTTTCCCTCCCCTTCAAACTCTCAAACAAAGTCTAAGAGTCTCCCCCTGAGATTCCTACTAAAAACAACCTCGAACTTTTCAAAGGATCATCCCAAACAATCTTTCATAACAACTTGAGCTTTTGCACATGATCAACCCAAAAATCTTACAATAACAACTAGAGCTTTTAGACAAACTCAATTCAATAACCTTCATCAATTTTTTTTCCAGGTTTAACTTTCAATCTTCAAATTTATCACAATGATATCACATAAGAACAACACTCTTGAATAAATAATTTCAGCACATCACCAATACAACCCAACTCTCAGATGAACTTTTTCACTAACTTGATACTAAGGCAACTCTAGTGAAAATGAACTTTAAGAAAGAATGGGAGAAGAAATTATATAAGAAAGTTTCTATTAAAAACATTGGTGTACTTTAAAATGAGGAGAGATCTCATTTATATAAGAAAAAAACCGAATTAAAAAAAAAAGAAAACAATCCATGGGCATTTTTAATGAGTTAATTGATTAACACTATGTATTAATCGATTAACTTAGTCAAAATAAGAATGTTTGAAATTTGACGTCACTTAATCGATCCCCAGTCTCCTTAATCTATTAGGAGGTATCATACCCTAATTTTTAATCCTAAGATCCCACATATCATCTGCATCCTTGCATACAAACAAGATCACATTTTTGTCTTCTCCCTCTCATATTTGGGTATTTGCCTTGTGCAGAGATAATCAAGCACTTCTTTGTTGGTGTTTTACTCTTGTGTTTATATGTTCATTACTCATATAACCACTAATCAAAATAGCAAAAAATATGTCTTGTTTCTTTTAAGTTTATTGTGGAAGGTAGGGTTTCCCATAAAGAACATCAAGCATGTTTCCTCAGCTAGGGTTTATTTTGATTCCTCAGCAAAGTATGCTCAACCATTGATTCTCAAGAAGCTACCTTTCAAGGAATGATATCCAAGGTCCTCAAGCCTCTTGCAATCTCATTTTGATCAAGAGTATCTCAATGTTTTGTGGCTAACTTCTCAAAGAAAGTCAAAGGTTCATGTGTTTATTTCCATGTCTTCTTCAACAAGTTACCTCAAGCTTTGAGCAATATAATCAAGGGACATTCAAAGAAACCTCATTTTGAGTCCATATGATCTTCTATGTACCTTTAAATTCAAAAGAAAAGTCCAAGTGCACAAGCTTGTTCCAAGTGGTTTGACCAAAAAGTCAACATTTGAAGTTAAAGTTTCAAGGATCATAACTCTTTCAATTCTCAACATTTTTGAATGCTTATTTTTTTCATATTGTTCTTCTCATTATCCTCCACAACTTATATTTACATGATAATAGTCAATTATGCTTGGACGATCATCAAACGTTTGAAGACATTATAGGTCATTTGTGGACTTAGTGAAATTTGACCTATTTTCAAGTGACTTTTCCTCAACTTTCAAGATTCACAACTTCTTCAATTTTCAACATTTGAGGCTGGTTATTTTTGCATAATATGATTCGTGATGCCCTTTACAATTTTTTTCCAAGGACCAAACTTAAATTATGCTTGGAAGGCCATAGAACTCATTGAGATATTACATGTCATTTTCAGGCATTTGGGACTTAGAATTTTCTAAGTTACATGACTAGTTTTTCGTGCCAACTTCAATATGACATAAATTTATGCTCAAGAATCAAAATGCAACCTTTCTTGGCACATTGTAATCTTTGTTATGATGTTAACACATTGCAAAAAGAATGGGATCAAAAAGCCTCTTGAGTAGGATGCCCCATTAAGTTGAAAATGGTGACTTGGAACTGAAGAAATCAACATGGTCCGAATTTGAACTTCACTAATTCTAAATTACAAGCCAAATTATCATGTGTTTTAGACCTAAGCAAGTTTAATCAAGTCTTCAGAAGTTAATTGACTCTTGAAACGCGTCATTTGACTGAGTTTTGATGGATTGCAAGTCACACTTTTCTCACTTCATGATCAAAATTGTTTTGCACGAATTAAGCTTGATTCCACGTGTATTTGGATCCAAACACATTCCATATAAATAAAGGAATCTACTGCATTCATTTCCAAGTTTTTGAGAGCCAAGAAACCCATGCTTCAATATGAAAATTTCCAGAAAAATCCAACTATCGTGTTTTTAATTCCAGCTTGTTTCAATCTAATTTTTTTTATTCCATTAGCATCTTCGGTCTCCTCTAAAGTTTTTGCAACAATTCCCAAGCTCTGAGACCTTCTGAAGTGACTAGACCAGATCGAGTTTCATCAACTTCCGATCACCATTTGGACAAGGTAGTTCTGAGCACCATTTGAACTCAAACAAGTTACCGTAGTGTAATCATTCACTCTTTGATGTTTTCCCATAACTTATCTGGTGTTGATTGATCATGTTCACCATTTAATTTTATTTTTCGTGACTTTCTTACTTCTGAAACTTATCTGAAATTCCCCATGCTCAATTTAGATAAATGAATTTAGAGCATGAGGTTGAATTTGTGATGAGGAGGCGATTACATTGGTGGTGGTCTCATGTTCTGAATTTACCAAACGATGAAGCTCCGATGAAGGATCATCGGGGAATATGACCGGAGTGTTTCAGGTCGTCTGATTTTGGTCAGACATGTTGGACACATGAAATATTCTGATTGGTCCAATTTGAATTAGATCTCGTGTTTCATTTTTGTTAAATTCCATCGTGCGCCCCAGCCTGAGGATTGTTGGATTTGCCACGTCAATTAATGAGGTCAAATCCAACGCTCTGTGTTTTTTTATGATTTTATTTCTTTTTCTATTTTTATTTTTTTAATTTCATTTTCTTTTAAAATTCATAGAAAATTCATTTTACATCCAAAAAAATCCCAAAATAATTTCTAAAATTCTCTTTTATTTTTCTTCATCTGATTTTTATTTTTCCACATTTCATTTTATTGATTTTCTATTTTTCATGGAATTTCTATTTTCTCCTTTGTTTTAATTGGTTTAAAAATACTTTTCTGCATTTTTAAATTCTGAAAATTTTATTATATGCTTCTTATTTTATTTACAACCTTCCATAATTTTCTTGGCCATTTATTTAGTGTTATGAAGGGCTTTATGGATTTCTCCTTTATTTCCATTTTAAAAATCATTTTACAAATATTTTTTGATGTATTTTATTTCATTTTATTGCATTTTATATTTGTTTGACCTTAGATCATGGTTGTTTTGATCATAGATCTCATCAAACTCAATGGATCCTGGGTGTTGATGGGGTGAAAACCCTAATCCACCAAAATGGATGATTGGTTTTAATGATGACTTGATCAAACCTTTGATTCAATTTGCGTGTGATCTCTCTTGTCCTCTTCTTATTCTCCTATTTCTTTTCCTCTTGATCAATTGGATGGTTTGTGTCCAGCTTGTTTCATCATTTCAAATCTACCTCCTAATTGATCATGGATCGCGTAAGGTACTTTGGATTGATGCATAAGTTTATGCTAAGTACTATGAAATATGGATTGATGTAATGTACCACCCTCGTAACCTTTGTGCTTGATCCATCCTCTTTTCTTTTTGTGTGGCATGGCTTTAGAAGAATGATTTACATATCATATCTCTAGCATATATTAACACAAACATTATTATTGACCGACCTCAGATAGTTGTGACTTCTACATAAGTCTAATAATGATTGCTTAACATAACGCTAAATTTGTCCTGAAAGTAAGTCATTTTTATAAGAGAGATTGTAAGTCTCTTATTCCTCATGGTATTGTGTGAAAATATTGCCGCCTTTTCATTTATGAGAGCTACTGATATACTTGTTGACTTTATCCAAGTTTGAGTCATTCTCATAAGCAATGTAGAGGTCCATATTGTCATACTTGTGAGTGAATAGTTGAGTGTTTTCCAAAAGATGACAAAACCATTTTTCATTTTTTATCACTAACATTTAATAACATATATTTGCATTGACTTTACTTTAATGTCATTTACCTTATGCTCTTTACTTTAATGTCATTTACCTTATGCTCTTTACTCTTTCGTCATTTACTTTATGCTTTATTTTTAACATTTCACGTCATATTACTTGTACGTGTATTATTTGTTCTTTGTCCATTTGGAATTTCATTTCCTTGTAAAAAGACATTAGTAAAGGAAATACCTAAAAAAGGAATTGATCCTCTTGATTCATAGACTAATGGTTACTATCCTTAGCATTATTGTGGAGTTATGGACTTAAGATTAAGATATTGACCCTCGCTTTGGGAGTTTGCAACTTTAGACCTTGGGATCCATCTAACACCTTTGATTTCAGACCTTTTTGTAAAGACTTAGTTTGATTACTTTGATTCTATCTTATACATGACTATTTTTTGCTCATTTGGTTTGCTTGAGGCTTAATCCAAAGGATGAAATTCTTGCTTGACTTATGTCATAAATCTTGCCATCTCTTAGTCAGATCTTTCATCCCTAGCTTTTACTTTATGTTTTAGGAAAGTTTCTTCTTCTCCCCCTTCTTTAATTTTCAAAATCTCCTCTCTCTTTTCAAAAACTTTCCTGTTTTCAAACTTGAACCACTTTCTCAATAAACCTTGACTTTTGTCAGGAGATTTTCAAATATATTTTTTTAATAAAATTCTAATCCATCTTAAGCATATTCAGACCAATTTCAAAAAGACTTAAGAAATGCATGAACTCATTCAAATTATTTAATGACCTTTGTGCATTTTTTCTTTTAAAATTTTTCTCAAAGTTTAGACATGAGTCATTTCCATAATTGAGATATAATTCTTCTATGCCCATAGCATTGATGATAAATCTTTTCCATATAAGAGAGCTAGTGACATACTTGTTGATCTTTATCCAAGTTGGAGCCCTTCTCATGGTTATGCAAAGTTATCATACTTGTGGATGGCTAGTTGAGCATTCTCCTTAAAATGACAAAATGTCTTTTCATTAAAAAAAGTAAAAAAAAACAAGCATCTTTATTTATTTTTACCACGAACTACGAGGTTTTGATCCTCCATTGCACTTTGTTGGTACGTAGGCATGAGACTCCAAAAGTCTTGGCAGACACAAAATTGTAAAAAAAACATTTTCCCCGTTTCTCCAATCTTTTGCGAACAACACAATTTTCAAGACAAAATATACAAATTTTCAAAGAGGTTCCTATAAAGTACTATAGATATTTAGGGTGCTAATATCTTCTCTTTGCATAACCAACCTCCGGACTCTTATCTCTTTTTATTAGTTTTATTTTAAAACTTCTTTGGGTTTTATTTGTACCTTTTCCCTTTCCTTTGGAAATAATAAAAGCGCGGTTACGACTCTCGCTTTGCAAGTTAAGTTAATTAATAGCTTAATCTCAAAAATTTACCGCTACAGAAGGCATCACACTTTGATTTAATCGAATAGAAGAACCTCATAATCAATTAACCAATGTATTTTACCTTTCTAGTTGATTAAAAAACTTCTAATCAACTAAATGCTTGCCCAAATTAATTTTAAAATGTTTTTATCAAAAGAGAAGAGAAGTTTGAAATACTCTTTGTGTGTATGTGAGCTGCCTTAGTACCTTAAAACTTACTATTATTTATTTTACAATAAACTAATTAAAACATATATAGAACACTAAGCACTATATCATACCAACTTTCACACTTACACATCTTCGAGTCTTCTAGCTTTAAGATCGCAACTTCATACTTCATGTCCCTTTACATGATTCAACATTGTCTAGCACTTTAAGCTGAAACTTGATTTTGTGGATCTATGTGTTTGCAGGTATGGGCAAAAAGTAATCCAAGGTGATAAAGCATATGGATGGAAAGTATGCTAGTCAACTAGTATCTACTTAGTTTTGATGATGACAACATTTGAAGTCAAATATTTATTGAAGATAGATCAAGCGGTCAAAGATACACAATATTGATCAAGCTATCTTCCCAAATCAAGTTATGCTCTTGAAGATCAAGATATCTATTTAAAGGCAACTGTATAATCCAATGACTTTCATAGAGACATCTCGAATGGACAAATCAAAATATTTCCGCTTCCATAGAAGCCACGACAATAACACTAATGATTACATCTAGTTGAAAGATTCCATTTAAGATCTAATCAAAACGTAACACCTTATATAATATATATAGAATAATATCATACAAGTATTAGTTTCTTGTATCGATACAACATAAGTGCCTAACGACATCATTATATACACATGTCTAACCTAAATATAATACTATGGCATATGTTATACAACAAAGCCTAAAATAAAATCTAAGATCTATGAGCAATATCTTCATTGCACATAATCCACAACGGAAGATCACAGCAGTCCAAAACCTTCAAAACATCATCTGGTAACTTCTCTTAAATTCAACCTGCAAGGAATACCTGAAAAATAACAAAAATATTGGGATGATATAATAATCTCAACAAGTCTTCATATCCTATGGGTCCACTTGGCTCTACAGGGTGTTCTAATCGATTCCTAACTCAAGTCTGTATATTTGTTACTTGTGTATCACTCATATAATGTAACAAAAACTTAAGTATCTAAGGGATACTTGTATTGTATGGAAACATGTCACTTGAGTTCTCATAACTCAACCAATCACTATTTGGAAGCCACAAAAAATCAATCTATGAACGGACTTACGTCTAGGCCAAGCTCGATTCGCACATGCCCGTATTATTCGACTTTCACGATGGATATCATACCCTCTATGGGACTCAAACCCAGTTCAAGAGAGTGTCACTCGTATGAGACTCTAACCCACTTAGAGTATATTTCACCATGTAAGGCTCAAACCCAGTTAGGTGTCCACCTTTCCCCCATGCCCGCCATGGTTGGGACTCAAACCCAATTGAGGCACGAATCTTTAGTGCCACATCCCCATTTACCTCTTTACATAAGCCTCTAAAAGGGTATGTGCACATCACTAACTGAATACATGATCATGTTCACAACATTAACAATAGGACTTTCGGAGCAAGACTCCTCCCCAAATAGGACTTTTGGAACAAAGGTTCCTCACTAGATAGGACTTTTGGAACAAGGTTCCTCACAAGATAGTGAGCCAATTCTCATGGTATTTCATCAAATATCGGGTGTTCATAACCACCCATCTCATATGTATTCTCTCATGTCCATGCAATGCATATTGATTCGTTAATCAAATGAATACTAGTATCTGATACACACCTAGGTATCATTGCATCCAAGTATCACCACATACTCATTTTCATAACCTAGATTATCCCTCTAAGTCATTAATTGGTTTATACTCTTAATGTTTCCGCACTCATCATCTTAATGTTTTAAACCATGTTATTACACAACAATATAATCATCAATTCATAACATACATCATACTATAACATGCATGTAGTACACATACTAGTTCATACCCAATTATTCATCCAATAATTGAAACATATGCATGGTTCCTCTTTACCTAAAAGTTAGAGTATGAGATCACTCTCTAACATATCATATCTCACATTAATCAGAACTACGATTCACGTTTTATGGTGGAAACGGGGAAATAAAACCATAATCATACATGGGTAAAGGAAATCACAATCATTTTTCAAGGATAAGACACGCAACCAAGTATCATGATCATATATATCTTTAAACAAGCTTTGCAATGCATATGATTGCGTCTCATTCCGAGTTACGAAACTCAAGTTATGCCACTTTAACTAAAACAAGATTTTTGATGAAAAAAATAGGGGATACAATCGATTGTCATTTGGTGCAATCGATTGTATAAGGCCTTGCCAAACGAAAAACAACATTTCTGGGCATGACAAGTTATTGTCATATGATGCAATCGATTGTCACTGAATGATTTCTCAAAAACACCAATTTTGACACTATTTTTGGAAGGTGCAATCGATTGTATGACAAGGCAATCGATTGTATTGATGAAAATTCAATTTTTCTTCACAAATTCATCTTCTAAACACTTCCTTGTCCAATTTTAGTCATGCTAAACCATTATAAAACATAAGTTATGATAAATCCGCACCAATCAAGGTATTATGTGGTATCACTCAAGAACAACACACATATCCAACCATGTTTCTTCACCACATGGAATCAAAGAAGACAACAATAACACCATGATATCAACACCACCACAACAACATAGTGTAATACCCCAAAATTTACCCTTCATTTTTCCTGAAAAAAAAAACGAAAAAAAAAACGAAATGAAAAAAAAAACGAAAAAAAAAAGAAAAAAAAAATAATTAATTAATTAATTAATTAATTAAATAAATAAAATAAATAAATAAAATATAACAAATTATTTTGGACTTGGGTCTCCCTCATTTGAGCCCACTACCCACGAAAATCAGTCTATAAATACTGAAGTTTCAGTAGAGGAAAACACACTTGGAGTTACACTTGGAGTTACACTGGGAGATTCACTGGAAAAAGATAGTGAGAGAAAGAAGAAAGAACAAAGGGGGATTTTGAGGAGAAACAAAACACTCTGAGGTTTCCTTGGAACAAAACCCTGAGGAAAAAGATAGTGAGAGAAGACCTGACAGAGAACTCAGAGCAGCCTCCAAACCCTGAAGGGAACTCAACTTGTAAACCTCACGGGTGCAACTCAATTTCAATCAAGCTCTCCAATCAGGTTTACCCTATATCCATCATCTTTATGCCTTTTATTTGAATGCTCTAAATGTATGAGGTATTATGGGTGAATTTGATACCTTTTTTGTGAGCCATTTGTGAATTTTGATGGAATTATTCATGTGGTTACATTTTGATTTAGGGGCAACTCTGGGTTACCCTATTTTATTTATTCTAACCTGTCTTGTGTTTCCATGGCATTGTTTTCTCTTGATTTCATCCTGCTGCTCTAACCCTTTGTCGAGTTTTGTGAGGGCTCACATGGCTTTCGCAGAGACACTCGCGTGGTTTCCCACTTTATTTGTGGGATACCCCCTGGAGTTTTATTCTGATTATTCGTGTTGACTGATTTCCTTTGACGGTCCAGCTGGAGACATTTCAGGGTTTCTTGCCCCTTTAACTGCTATAGCTTCGGATCTTTATCCGTGTGGTAATTTTTTTCCCTTTCTCATACTTTATCGCTTTCTTAGCTGGAAGACCTCGATAGGAGGCAATGTTTGAGCCCCTTGGTGGCATTTTAATTTGAGATACATGTTTTGTGTTTTGTATTCGTATCCCCACATGTAGCGCGGTTCCTTCGTCAAGGACTGCCTGTTTGCCCTCGAGCATCCCAAACCCTAAAACCCATAACACACGTTTACTCCTTCTACTACAGGCGAGTAAGTCTCCAAAGGTCGAGCATCCGGTAGATTGCGTAGTAACGTCGTTCGTCCAAAACCCAATCCATAACCCCGTAGTTAGCCGAACTACGGCTTGCTCTGATTCTCATTCCAGATGAGATACGTAGGCATAAGACGCGATGTCTTAGCGAGCACACATCCCCCCAACCCATAGGTCAGCCGAGCTACGAAGACTCTGATTCTCATATTCAGATGAGATACGTATGCAGTGGATGCAACATCCGCGCGAGTCATTTTCATTTAACTCTTTTTTGTTTTTTTTGGTAAACAGCACAAGATAAACTCACACCCTTTAGACAAGAACTACAAAAGTGGATCCCGTAGAGTACTACGGATGCGTAGGGGTGCTAATACCTTCCCTTCGCATAACCGACTCCCGAACCCAAGATTTGGTTGCGAGACCCCGTCTTGTCCTTTCCTTTTTCAGGTTTACTTCGAGCGTTTCCTTTCCCTCCCTTGGGATAAATAACGCACGGTGGCGACTCTTCTGTCATTTTCTTTCGCCGGTTGTTTTTTTCGCACACTGTATTTTTCAGGTTGCGACACATAGCTTCCTATTCTTGGAACATACACTCATAGTAGCAACAACCGCAACATCAACATAACACAAAACCTCAATCCATCTTAATAACACCAAACATAACATCAAGAACAACATGTATTCATATTGACAAAAACATGGTATTATCACAATATTTAACAACACAACAATTAATCATCAACATGATTCATAGCATCAAGATCCCATGGACAATATGCTTATACAAACACAATTCACAAAACCACGTCTTGATCATTGAAACCTTAAAATTCTCAAAATCCCCAAAGTTATAACTAAGGACTCACCTTGATGAGATAAAGATGATGAAGTTTGGAGATGAAGTTGGTGATGATGATGAATATCTCCCATGAATCTTCTTCTCACTACAAGTTTTTCCTCATCCTCTTTCTCTCTTCTTCTTTCCTTCTTTGTCTTTTTCCTTTTTCTATTTTTTTCCTCTCCTCTTCTTACCACATATGTAGGAGCTGAATCTGTCTCAACTGACAACAAATAGAGTACATAGGAGCTCAGTTGATCTCAACTGACAATCAATTGAGTATTTAAGGGAATATGGGATATTACAATCTCTCTCCCCCCCTTAAATTTAAACTCGCCCCTGAATTTCTTCCACTTAAAGAAAGAAACACTTATCTCATGGTCAACACTTGACTTTGTTTCTATTCAATCCTCTAACATACTCAATCTCCCAACTTATCTTTTCACTGGTAATTTCCTTCTCTTTCACAACTTCTCAAAACTTCTAGGTCTAATGATACTCTTATTCCCAATCCTTTATTAACTGCTAGCCTTGCTTCCACTTAATTCATTTGACAGAACACTCTGAATCACTTGGTCATAGATCCCAAAAAAGTTCACGACTTCCCTTTCTTGCATTGAGTTAACCAAAACCAAAACCAAAACCGAGACATCTTATTCCGAATGGATAGCCAAAACTCTATAATTCTATGGTGTTAACCAATAATTCCTTACTTACAAATAATACTGATGAATCTTATCGACTTCCTGACCAAAGTTTCTCCTTTCAATCATCATACTTCATCTCATGGGAACCCTAGATTGTGTTCTTAAAATGATGTAATCTAGGTTACATGCTTAACTTTAAGGATATCTCAATCCTAATCTCTCTTCTGGAAGAACAACTTACAATTTTTCCAATAAAGTATAATATCATTGTGTACATCTGGTACTACTTTCACGGGGTTTACCTATGATACCATACATCTGAGTAAACTATCCAACGACATACCACATACACCTTACTAACACATTAAATAGGAATTGAATCAATAACCTTACGTACACCTTACTCATTTTCATAACCTAGATTATCCATCTAAGTCATTAATCGAGTTATACTCCCAAGGTTTCCTCACTCATCATCTTAATGTTTTAAGTCATGTTATTACACAATAATACAAGCATCGATTCATAACATACATCCTACTATAACATGCATGCAGTATACATAATAGTTCATCCCAAATCATTCATTTAATAATTTAAACATATGCATAGTTCCTTTTTACCTAAAAGGTAGAGTATGAGCTCACTCTCCAACGTATCAAATCTCATATTAATAGGAACTACGCTTCATGTTTTATGGTGGAAACGAGGAAATAAAATCATAAACATACATGAGTAAAGGAAAGTACAGCCATTTTTCAAGGAGAAGACATACAACCAAGTAACATGATATATAAATCGTTAAATATGCTTTCCAATGCATCAGACTGCGTCTCATCCAAGTTACGAAACTCAAGTTACACTACTTTAACCAAAATAAGACTTTCGAAAAAACAGGGGATACAATTGATTGTCATTTGGTGCAATCAATTGCATAAGGCCCTGCCAAATGAAAAATAATATTTCTGGGTATGACAATCAATTGTCATATGGTGCAATCGATTTTCATTGAATGATTTCTCAAAAATACCAATTTAAACACTATTTTTGGAAGGTGCAATCGATTGTATAGCAGGGCAATCGATTGTACTGATGAAAATTTAGCTTTTCTTCACAAATTCATCTTCTAAACACTTCCTCTTCTAATTTTAGTCATGATAAACCATTCTAAAACATAAGCTATGATAAACTCACACCAATTAAGGGATAATGAGGTATCATTCAAGAATAACACACATATGCAACCATGTTTATTCACCACATGGAATCGAAGAAGACTATAGTAACACAATGATATCAACACCACAACAATAACATAACTTTCAATTCTTGGAACATTCATTCATAATATCAACAACCACAATATCAACATAATGCAAAACCCCAATCCATCACAACAACACCAAACATAACATCAAGAATAACATGTATTCATAATGACAACAACATGGTATTATTACAACATTTAACAACACAACAATTAATCATCAACATGATTCATAGCATCAAGATCACATGGGCAACATGGTTATTCAAACACAATTCACAAAACCATGTCTTGATCATTGAAACCCTAAAATTCTCTAAATCCCCAAAGTTCTAACTAATGACTCACCTTGATGAGATGAAATGATGATGTTTGGAGATGAAGTTGGTGATGATGATGATGATCTCCCATTAATATTCTTCTTCCTCAAAGCTTTTTGTCTTCCTCTTTATCTCTTCTTCTTTCATTCTTTCTCTTTTTCCTTTTCTATTTTTCTTCTTTTTTCCCCTCTTCTTACCATATATATATATATATATATATATATATATATATATATATATATATATATATATATATATATATATATATATATATATATATATATATATATATATATATATATATATATATATATATCTATATATATATATATATATATATATATATATATATATATATATATATATATATATATATATATATATATATATATATATATATATATATATATATATATATATATATATATATATATATATATATATATATATATATATATATATATATATATATATAAGGAAATGAGAGATATATCTTAATTAGAATTTTCCTTCTAGTACAATCGACCAATTATTAATATTACCAAAATATCCCCTCTTGTACTTATTAATAGAGGTAAATATCTTTTAATAGGAATTGATCTTTCTTGAGTCCACTATTTACTCTATTGGTCCCAACTGACAACATTTAGAGCATATAGGAGCTCAATCTGTCTCAATTTCCAACAAACAAAGTATATAGGAACTCAATTTATCTCATTTGACAATCAATTGAGTATTTAAGGGAATATGAGATATTACACAAAAGGAGGTGTCCAACTGAATATGTCAAAGGAGGCAAGCGTGATAGTGAGGAGTGACCTATGAGTAAATATCCCTCGAAGACTGTGACGACGGGGGCAAGTGGAGAAAGAAAGGTGGGCAAGTAAAGGCAAACGCCCATATATCATCGCCATAATCAGATGATCACCTCAAGAGAACCTCTCCTCTAAAGGCATAATGAAGAGGAATACCACAGAGAAGATGGCTGTCTATTGTAAGAAAGGAAGCACGTCTGCAAAAATATCCGACCGTCATATGATGGGATTTTAGGACTCAAACAATTTGGAGGCGTTCCCAACAAAATATTTCCCCTTGTGATCATTGCTATAGTTGGGCAATTTGACATATCTCGGTTCCTCATCCACGGTGGTATCTCCTGTGACATCATGTACTCAGAGTTATTCGAGAAAATAGCCAGGATCAAAGCAGTTTGCTACCATACGAAGGCTTCTACCTTCAAGCATTCAATAGGATAACTACTCATCCCCTGGGGATATGTGGAACTTATAGTTTCTATTGGCATATAAAGGACATATGATGGGGTAAATTCTAAATTTATTTTTGTTTCTTACAAGAGTTTTTACAATTGTATCTTGGGGTGACCCTTTGCAGCCATGCTGAATGTTGTTGCCTCACCAGTCCACCTCAAGCTTAAATACCACAACCTACAGGGAAAATCGACAACCATTAATGTCGACCTAGAGGGAGAAAGAAAGAATATACCAGAATCTCTAGAAAGATTAGGGATAATGCATAACCATGGAACTCAATGTTGATTCCCTCATTGGAAAACTCAATAGGATGGGAATCCATCCTTCAAAAAATGGCAAAAGTGCCGGTAAGAAGTGAATAAATAAGCGCAGGCTAGTCTGCCTAGTTACATTTTCCATTATTTATTCATATACGATACTATGATTTAATTATTTTATTGCTTATATACATATATACATGTCAATCTCAAAATAAAATGATGTTTTCTAAAACATTATTTCTTTATGACTATGCATCACAACAGGAAAATATGGCCGACACTCATAAAGTCGGGGGTGTTAATGCAGACGCTTTGTACGTCCAGCTAAAGCAATACATCCCTCATATAGAAGTCAAGAGAGATACCTAAGATACTTTGTATGTCCGACTAAAGAAATCAACCCCCACATAAAGTTAGAGGTACTGTCGAAGACACTTTGTACGTCCAGCTAAAGTAATAAAAAACCCATAGGAAATAACAGCCCACCTCGTCTAACACCTATCCAGTCCAGATGTCTTGGTGGGTTGGCCACACGCCTACCTCTGACTAGTTTTTCATCTAGTAGGGGAAGGGGAACCGACCTTTGGCAGGGAACGACCCTAGTGACGTCCAATAAACTTCGAAGGAAGACCTTGTAAGCTCATAAAAATCTGGAGTCATGCACTCACGATCAAACAAATATACCTTAATCAGGAAACAAAATCATGTTATTCAATACAAGAAGTATTTTTTACATACTCTTCCATTACAAGGTACTATCAAACAGTACCATATAAAAAAATAGAGGGGCCCGACGGGCCTACTTTTGCAGAAAAATTATTTTCCCATCTTTGACAGCTTGACGCGGCCAAATTTTCTTTCTAGAAAGCGTCAAAGGACGATGGAAATATTCTACTTGATCCAAAGCATTTTTAAATGACTGCGAAACTGCCTCAAGGGTGGAACTCGTACACTCAACCAATTGTTGGGTCAAAAATACATTCTCAAAACATGAGAGCTCTAATTCTTTATGAGCATACCCCAATCTGCTTCAAACGATAGAAAAACTCGGTTCTTCATCGCCACAATCCTCCCCAAATGAGCCACTTAGTCAGAAAGATAGCCAACAAGCTTCAAGGGAATAAAAACATTCTTCACCTGAAAAAGAGAGATATAAGCTTCATTTGCTTCATGATGGTATCCATCCCACTTAAGTTCCAAGTCACTAATGCTATCCCACATCCATTACTTTTCAGCCTGGTACTAGTCGGACTAGAAAGCCTCTCAGACACCAGATGCATCAAGGGTAAGAGTAGTTGATGCACGTCGGGTATACTTGGCCAAATTTCCCATTTCTTCCTCCAAAACAGATCCATAAAGGCTAGCCAAGTAAGCACAATCCTAATCCAAGGGAGGGGATCAATGACCTTCGGAAGAACGGAACCCATATCCCGTCAATAAAGGGTGAGGAGTCAGACAAGGGGAACTTCAAGAAGTTGTTTAGCTCTCCGCAACGATATTATTCATAACCAGCCATATTCCTCGCCTTAGAAGCTGAAACTTCTCTTCATTTTCCATACATGTTGTATACAATTATGAGGAAATAAATACATCAGGGATATTCAGATTAAAAACATTGAAATACCCAAAAGTTTCAAAGCTTACCAAAAATGATTTTTCTCTCTTCCCGTGAACGGACTCTTATCAACAACTACACATTAATAAAACACTTTAAGTGTTTCTTATCAGCCTCTGTCAACCTCCAATTTGTTGATAAACTTCACTAACTAGGATTTCTGGTACTAAGATCACAAGCATGGTATCCTCCTAACCTTCACCTTTTTGGATTTGCCTTTGTGGAAGATCATCAAGCACCCTTTGTGTTTTCTTTTCCCCATTTGCTTGATTGCATTTTAACTTTGCTAACCTTATTCAAAATATAAAAAAATGTGCTGCTTCTTTTTTCTTATTGTAGAAGGTAGGGATTTGCAATCAAAGGATCAAGATTGGTTTCTAAACTAGGGTTTTTGATTCCCAAGGTCAAAGTTTGGTCAACAAGTGGTCCGCAAGAGCTTTTAATTCATGGCATGACCTATAATATTAGGTCACATTCATGCCAAGATTCATTCAACATTACTTGATTTCAAAGTTGATTCGAGTATGGTTCATGTGTTTATTTCCATGCAATCTCCATCCAATTCTCAAGCAATCATCAAGATTATTCAAGGGACAATCAAGCTTCCCTCATTTGATATTCAAATGTTCATTATTGGGCCTTTGGATGCATACAATGGCAAGAAATCACAAGTTGGTACATGTTTGGTTGACCTAAAATCAAGTATGGCATGTCATTTGGTCCAAACACCATAACTAACTTTTTTCTCAATATTTTTGGAATCTACTTCGAGCCAAATCTCACATTTCAACTCCTCTATAACTTTACTTCAAGGTTCAAACATCAATTTTGCCTCTAAGCCCATTAATTTTGGAATTGGCCGAAATGCCCATATATGCACAAAAGAAGGCCCAAGACCTGGTTGACCTAATGCATGGCCTAGAATTTCAGGTCACGACCTCAACTTTCCACCCATGCCATTTTCAGCTCAAACATCCTTTTGATTTGATTCTTTTTGCATCTGATTCTTCACCATGAGGAGATCATTTTGTACAAATAATATCTCAAAATGCACAAGTGGATTTCATTTGGCCTAAGCTCCAACATGGTAACATTGACTCTACATTCCACACATGACCTGTGACTTGTAATCATCCAAATCTTCACTTGGGACGACCAATACATATGCAAACTTGTTTGTCCTTAAAAAATGCGTAGTATGGAGTGTGAAATGACCAAGTTTCATGCCCAAGTCACGCTTCTCACCCTTGCTCTCACACGAATGACAAATCACCAAATTCCAACTCCATTCACACGAATTCAGATCTATTTCGCATATGTGAGTTCAGTGATACTTTCCCTATAAATAGAGGAAGAATTTGCCTCAATTGGAAAACTTGGAGATCCAAAGAAACTCTGAAACCATTTGAACTTGATGCCTCAAAAAACTAGTTAATCATTTCTTAGATTCAAGTTATTTTAGCTTCTAATCTTTACCCAGAATCACTCATCGGCACCCTCTGAAGCTAACTGAAGCATTGTCGTGGCTTTAAACTCCTTGTAACCGGGCTCACAAATCCACCATTGTTGACCTCTAAAGCATCAACATGAAAGGTAGATATGAGTTACATTTTTGAGCAAACAAGTTACTAGTGTGTTCGTCTTGATTCGCTGATCAAAAGCCCTCAGCTACCTTAAATTTATATTGTATATTCACCATTTAATTTTAATTTGAAGAACTAGGGTTCTTTGAGCTCTTGAGCAAATTCTCTTTGCTCAAAGCCAATCAATGGCTCTGATGCAAATAGACATGAACGATGATGTGTTGCGAAGCTAACTCCATGCTTGAGTGTTGCTAAAAACACGAGTTCAGGAATTTTCCATATCGAGCTAAAGGTTGAAGATAAAGTTCAGCTACGCGCGCTTTGGTGCAAAAATTTGAATCCCTCCAATCATTGTCTCACACACGTGTTAGCCGTTGACGCGCCCTAATTCAAACATTTTCTTTTTATTGTATTTTATTTTATTTTATTTTTCCTTTTACTTTCTGATTTAATTTAATTTTTAATGATTTTTAATTCATTTTTCCTCAAACTTTTTACAGAAAATCCATAACAATATTTTGCATCACATATATTTCTTGCATAATATTTAAAATCATTTTTGCATTTAATTGATATTTTTTTTTCATTTTTTTTATCATTCTCAAATATTTTTGCATCTAACTTTTGAGATCATTTCACTTGTAATATTGTTGACTTCTCATAATTTTCTCAACCATTTATTTTATGTTTTGGTGCTTGATTTGAATTTTCTCTTTATTTTCTATTAAAAATTCATTTTAATTTGCCATTTAATTCATTTTGTTTGATTTTTTGTTGACTTTTGTTATGACTTGAGTTGTTGACTTGTTTGATTAATGATTCTACATTTCAAGTCATCCATAGATGTTCTCTTAGGTTGATTGAATCTTCTTTAATTCAATATGTTGATAGTTAATCATTTGATCATATTTTTGACACTTTGAGTTAGTGATAGATGATCCCTAAGTTGTACCATATTTGGGTCCCTTGACTTGTTTGACACTGGATTCTAAGTCAAACACTTGAGCTTATTTTCATTTTTCCTTTTGTTCTCTTCTTTGTTCTTTGAGTTTTGAACTGTTGTGCTTCATGCCTTGATAGTTTGATGGATTATCAACACTCTAACATGATTGCTACATATAGTGCTTTCTTATTGATCACTAACTTATTATATATAACCTACTAACAGTTACTTTATGCACTTTACATCCATGTTATTTACATCCTTGCCTATTACTTTTTGCTTGTTTTGCTTTCTTATCTCAAAAGAACAAAAACATGATAAAATGACTGAAACGTTAAAAAACTTTAATCTGATCTTATGGACTTTGTGTTACTATCCCTTGCTTGAGGAGTATCTTGGACTTTAGACCTTAGGACTTAGTGTTTTCCTCTTGCTTGGAGTATCTGATACTTTGTGATTCATTTGAGACTTTATGATCCCTTTGGACTCTTTGATCTTCAATTCAAGACTTGGATGTCTCTGTGGCTTGGTGTTCATTTGGATCTTCTGATATTCATTTGCTTATGTGTTTTCTATATTGTGGATCAATCCAAAAGGGAAAGAATGCTTGTTTTGACCAATGTCAAATGCTTTCTCCATCTTGTGGTTAATACACTTGCACACACAGAGGCTTTCTCTTGGCCTACCTTACAATGAGACCTTTTATTTTCATGTCATTTACTTTATGCTTTAGGATAGTCTCTTCGTCTCCTTCCCACTTCTTCCATTTTCAAAAACTTATTATTTTCAAAACTTCACCATTTTCTTAATAAACCTTAACTTTGTCAAATGATCCAAAAAATATTTTTCTTAATAAATTCTAAAACACTTAAGCATACTCAAACTCTCTTCTCAAGCTTCTAAAAAGACAGACTTCATCAAACTTCTTTTTGTGCCTTTGTGCACTTTTCTTTAGGAGCCTTCTTTTGGAAAGATTAGATATTAGTCTATTCTCGTAGTGATGCAGACCACTATACTTCTACAATATGTTGAGAAATGATTGACATTTCCACTTAAATGTTGAGACGTACTTGTGAGAAAGTCCAAGTAAAAGTTCTCCATATCAAGATGATGTAAATGCTCATTTCCTCATACTTGTGGGTGTAACGGTAAATTCATGACCATTAAGCTATGGATAAACTTAACGTCAATAAAACCAGAGTCGCCACCGCGCTTTTATTGTTGCCAAAGGAAAAAGGGAAAAGTACGAACAAAACCCAAAGATAAATGGCTTAAATTTAAAGTGCATAAAAGTAAATGGCTTGAAATTAAAAGTTAGTCAAATGTTAGTTGATTAGATGTTAGTACTGTTTTTGCTCTTCAATTGTTTAAGTCATTCTTTGGAAAGCACTCAACCCTTTATTCACAAGCATGGATCCTTGAACCAAGACATCTTCCAAAGGAAGGAAAAAAGGCCAAGTTTCCACACAATACCATGAAAGGGGGGAGACTTACAATCTCACTTACTAGAATGTTATGCTTTTGGGTCAAAATTTAGCGTTATGTTAAGCAATCGTAATTGGACTTATGTAGAAGTCACAATTATCTGAGGCAAGCAAACAAAAATAAATCCTAAGTGCCTAAGGGTTTGGAGGTTGAGGAAGTCTCTGAAGCAACATGGCAAACATGTTCTGGATGTTTTCATTCAGAGCATCTTGCTTGTCCATCCTGGCACGAAGCTCATTCTGATCTTTCTTGATCTCTTGCTGATCTTGCTTGATCTCCTTCAGAGTGTTAAGAATCAGAGGGATCGCAGAGGAAGACTCCCCCTGAATCAGAGCCTGCTGAGCTTCAGCTTCAGCAGCAGCTTGGGCTTCTGCATCTGCCTGAGCCTTGGCTTCAGCTTCCTGAATCCTTAGAAGTTCTGCTTCCTTTGCCAGGCGTTCTTCTTCCAACCTCTTTGCTTCTTCTTCAGCTTCCTTAGCCAATCTTTCCTCCTCTAACCTTCTGGCCTCAGCTTCTCTAGCCAGTCTCTCTTGGAGTCTTTCCTCAGAGTCTCTGATGTAGCCATTTCTGACTTGGTTCAGAGATACTCTTCAGCCTATAAGACTCAGAGGTCATCCAACTAATGACTCTGTTCCAGTGTGTCCTAACAGATTTAGGATCATCACTAACTTCAGAGTTTTTTAGCCAGAGACTTGATCTTCTGGACTGAAGCTTCTGCAACCTGTATAATGGCCTCCTCAAGGGTAGGTATGGTAAGTTCAGGTTCAGGTTCAGGTGAATGAGGTGGAGAGTTTTGAGGGCTGAGATTTAGAGGTTGAGGTTCAGTTTGTTGAGGTTCAGATTCTGCTTGAAGTTCAGAATCTGCGTCTGGTTGAAGACTGGGGGATGAAGCATATAGTGGATTTAGGTCTAATGGGTCAGAGTCTGGTCCAGGTACAGCGGGAATAAATGGTGGAGTGATATTAGAGGTGAAGGGATCAGATGGTTGAGTTTCAGAGGGTAAGGTTGTTGTTTGTTGTGGTGGAAGTGAAGTTTGGAGGGGAGAGGTTACTTCAGATTGTGTTGAGGGTTGTGGAGCGAAATTTTTAGCATAAATTTCAGCTATTGTTGGGGAGTTAGGGTCAGAGTGTTCTTGATCAGAGGACTCATGATCAGAGAACTCTTGGTCAGAAGAAGGGGAAAGGTAAGGGGGTGATTCATATTCAGAGGATGAGGAAGAGCTGTGGTGATATAGTTGATTAGGGTCAGAGGTTGTTGTGAAATTACGAGCAATTTTTAGAACAGGTGGAGGTTGAGAGGTTCTGATGGTTGAAGGAGGGATTTCAGAGGTTGTAAATATTGGTTGAGAGGAGAGAGGGTTAGAGGAAGCCATTATAGATTCAGAAGAGACAGGAGGAATAGACTTACCAGAAGAGACATTCAGAGGTGCTGAAGCTTTGGTACCAGAGGTTTCTCCAAGTCTGGCTTTCTTTGCCTTCCTTGCTTCCTCAGCTATCTTCTTCTCAGAAAGACCTCTTTTGTATCTGACCAAATCTTCTACAGAGTCCAGACAGTCTTCAAGGCGGAAATCAGAAATATCAATGCCTTCATCCAGACGATCCTGAAGGTAGATAGCAATGGCATCTCTGGGTTCATTCTTGAAGAACCTTTCAAGGCCATGAGGCATCTTCCTCTGATCCTTCAGAGCTTCCCAGGTCACATCCATAGTGGGCTTGACTCTGATGTCTTTGATGATTCCCATACTCCTCAGATTTTTGGCATTCAGAGGCTTTCCAACGTCAATTGCCAGATCATCCATACATCTGGTCTTCTCCAGAGCATCTACTAGCCCATGCTCAATGAAGATGTCAGAGAGCAATCTACCCAGAGGAATGTAGGATCTGGGCTTCATGTTATTCCTGGTTTCTCTGACTGAATCCCTCAGATATCTGAAGAGGAGAACAGGGAGGTTGATCGGGATACCCTTCTGAATACAGTAAAGGATGCATTTCTGATCAGCATTTATGTAATCTGAAGAGTTGGAGGCTGGACGATGATGGATTGTTCCCAGAATAATCTTCAGCCAAACTCGGAGGTTCTGATGAAGCTCCTTGTTCTTAGAGGGGTTTCCTTCAACATTTGCTTTGAAGATTGTAGGGTTAATGACTTCTGTGATGCGCTTGGACCTTGGAGGAATGTTGTAAATCCTTTTACCTCCAGCTTTCTCCATGTTTAGCAAGGAAGCAATTGATGCTTCAGTGATGACAATCTTTACACCCAGAACAAACGAGACAATGAACTGGTCATCAGCATCTGCACATCTCCAGAACTCCTTCACCAGAAGAGGATAGATTGGACCATACAATCTGTTGAAGTAGTTTTCCCAACCTTGCTTGCGAAGATCTTCAGTGAGATCAACGCCATTTCTTCTTAAATTCTCAAAATCTACCAGCGATTCACACAGTACATCTAAATCTTCAAAGGGAGTTGAAAGGTTTATGTGTTGTTCACGTTCAAGAATGTGAGGTTCTTTGTAGACTGGGGTTGTGGTGACGCCTATAACCATGGGTGTTTGAGTGTTTGAGGTTTGGGGATTAGAAGCGGCTTCCATTTGTTGGGAGAAGTTAAAAACTTCTTGCTCTTGAGGATTCATGAAGAAAATTGATGAAGAAGATGAAGAACTGAAGGAGTTGCAGAGAAAACTTCGAGAGAGGGTTTAGGGTTTAAGAGTGAGTGAAAGTGATAAGTGTGTGAAATGTGAGAAAAGTGTTTATATACCTAAGTAAAAACACATGCAAAACGACACACATACAAGCGTTAGCACAAAAACCAAAATAGCACGCTTGGGGGGAAAATGATTACAGCTCATTAATGAATGTCTAATCCCAACAGTAAGCACACTGCTCGAGGAGATTTCAAGCGTTCTGACCTTTGATTTCTTTTGACAGCTGTCTAGAAGTTCTAGGGTTAGACGCATGTTCCCCACGTGTTGATGTATCTGATCTTCAGGAATACCAAAGGATTTCTGAAGATTTCTAACTCAGATATCTTCTTAACTTGGTAGAAGTATCAGAGTCAAAGGCAGAAGTGTATTTGTTTTTATCAGAGTCTCATTTTACATGTTCAGAGCCAAATTTTACTCAGGGCAATTTTTAATGTTCAGATTTTCTAAGATAAAAAGAAATCTATCTTCAGCTAGAGGCTTAGTAAAGATATCTGCCCATTGATGTTCTGTATCAATGAACTTCAGCGTTACTATCCCTTTCTGAACATAGTCTCTAATAAAATGATGTTTTATTTCTATGTGTTTGGCTCTGGAATGTAGAATGGGATTCTTACTTAAACAAATAGCAGCAGTATTATCACAAAGGATAGGAATGTTACTCTCAAAGATTTGAAGATCTTCTAGCTGATGTTTCATCCAGAGCATCTGAGTTGTGCACAGTGATGCTGAGATATATTCTGCTTCTGCAGTTGATAGAGCAATTGTTGACTGTCTTTTGCTAGCCCAGGAGATTAAGTTGTTTCCCAGAAGCTGGCAATTTCCAGAAGTACTTTTTCGTTCTATTCTATCTCCTGCATAATCTGCATCACAATAACCAGAAAGCCTATACTCTGATGTTTTCTCATACATCAGGCCCAGGTTAGGAGTTCCTTTCAGATACTTAAGAATTCTCTTAACAGCTGTTAAATGAGATTCTCTAGGATCTGATTGGAATCTGGCACAAAGACAGACGCTGAAGAGAATATCAGAACGAGTAGCAGTCAGATAGAGAAGAGAGCCTATCATACCTCGATAGAGCTTCTGACAAACCTTGTTGCTTACCTCTTCCTTCTCCAGAATGCAAGTTGGATGCATAGGAGTTTTTGCAGACTTGCATTCAGTCATGTCAAACTTCTTCAGAACGTCTTTAATGTACTTGCTTTGATAAATGTACGTGACTTCTGGGTTTGATTGATTTGAATTCCCAGAAAGAACTTTAGTTCTTGCATTAAACTCATTTCAAATTCTGCCTGCATTAACTTAGAAAATTCTTGGCAAACAGAGATATTAGCAGAACCAAAAATAATATCATCAACATAAATTTGGCATATCATGAGATCATTATTAAGGTTTTTACAGAAGAGTGTAGAATCAACTTTCCCTCTGATAAAATTTTGTTCCAGAAGAAAATTGCTCAGACGTTCATACCAAGCTCTGGGAGCTTGTTTAAGTCCATATAAAGATTTCTTAAGTTTGAAAACATGTTCTGGAAAGTTTGAATTTTCAAAGCCTGGAGGTTGATTAACATACACTTCTTCTGAAATATAACCATTAAGAAATGCACTCTTGACATCCATTTGGTATAATTTGATAGAATGATTAATAGCAAAAGATACAAGAAGACGAATAGATTCTAACCTCGCGACTGGAGCAAAAGTTTCATTATAATCAATACCTTCTTGTTGACTATAACCTTGAGCTACCAGTCGTGCTTTGTTTCTGACAACTTCTCCTTTCTCGTTCAGTTTGTTTCTGAAAACCCATCTGGTTCCAATGACATGAGTGCCTCTGGGTTTAGGAACGAGATCCCAGACATCATTCTTGGAGAATTGATCTAACTCTTCTTGCATAGCTGCCACCCAATCGTTATCTTGAAGAGCTTCATCACAGGACGTAGGCTCAATCAGAGACACTAGTCCCAGAGGAATATCTTCAGAAGTTCTGAAGGTAGATCTGGTTCTAACAGGTTCATCTTTGTTTCCCAAGATCAAATCTTCAGATACGTTGCTACGACTCTTGACTTTCCTTGGAATTTCTGGAGATTTAATTTCTTCAGAGTCTGGAGTGACAGTTGCTTCTGGAGTTTTCTCAGATTCTACCAGAGTGATTTCTAAATCTGCAAACTTTTCAACTAGCTTTGACTTTTCAGGGTCAAGCTTATCATCAAATCTAACATGAATTGATTCCTCCACAATTTTGGTTTCTGTGTTGTATACTCTGTAGCCTTTAGAGCGTTCTGAGTATCCTAACATAATACCTTTTTGTGCTTTGGAATCAAACTTGTTCAGATGTTCTTTAGTATTTAATATAAAGCAAATGCATCCAAAAGGATGAAAATATGAGATGTTGGGTTTTCTTCCCTTACACAGTTCATAGGGAGTCTTATCCAGAATAGGTCTAATAGAGATTCTATTCTGAATGTAACACGCTGTATTTACAGCTTCTGCCCAAAAGTGCTTTGCTACATTTGTTTCATTGATCATGGTTCTGGCCATTTCTTGGAGTGTCCTATTCTTCCTCTCTACAACTCCATTTTGTTGTGGAGTTCTAGGGCAGGAGAAATCATGGGATATTCCATTAGAATCAAATAATTCTTCAAAATCTTTATTTTCAAATTCTCCACCATGATCACTTCTGACTCTAATAATTTTAGAGTCAAATTCTTTTTGCACTTTAGAACAGAAACTGGTGAATACAGAGTGAGACTCACTCTTGTGCTTTAGGAATTTTACCCATGTCCAGCGGCTGTAATCATCAACGATTACTAGTCCATACTTCTTTCCATTGACTGATGCTGTTTTCACAGGACCAAATAAGTCAATGTGAAGAAGCTCCAGAGGCTTGGAGGTAGAAACAACATTTTTCTTTTTAAAAGATGTTTTTGAAAACTTTCCTTTCTGACAAGCTTCACACAGAGCATCTGAAGAAAACTTCAGTTTAGGTAGGCCTCTGACTAACTCAAGTTTAGTTAGCTGAGAAAGTTTCCTCATGCTAATGTGGCCTAAGCGTCTATGCCATACCCATTGCTCTTCGTGAACTGACATTAAACATTTAACATTTTGATCTTTTAAATCAGAAAGATTTATTTTATAAATGTTGTTTTTCCTCTTGCCTGTGAAAAGGACAGAGCCATCGTTCTGATTAATGGCTTTACACGTTTTTTGATTAAAGATTACATCATAACCGTTATCACTTAATTGACTTATGGATAACAAGTTATGCATTAATCCTTCTACATAAAGAACATCAGATATAGAGGGAAGAGTACCATTACCAATAGTTCCGGAGCCTCTGATCCTTCCTTTCTGATCTCCTCCGAAGCCTACAAATCCAGCGTCTTTAAGTTCCAGGCTTTGGAACATAGACTTTCTTCCCGTCATATGTCGCGAGCATCCAGAGTCCAGGTACCATGACTGGTGTTTGAACTTTGCTGCATAGGATATCTGCAACATAGATAATCTTATCTTTCGGTACCCAGAATCTCTTGGGTCCTTTTAGATTAGTTTTCCCAGAGTTTCTCACAACTTTGGGTCTTCTAGCATTTTTAAATTTTTGTTCTTGTGTGTGTGTGTAATGATATGAAAAAGGAGATTTAAGCTGGTTACTGGTAGAAGTTTTATCAGAATCAGAATCAGAATCATACCCAATTCCCCTTTTATTATTCTGACTTACTCCATAAATCATGGATGCCATAATACTCCTATCTATTCCACTCTTCAGAAACTTCTGAAAGGCTTCTTCATATTTATAAATAATTTCATTTGAAGTTTGTGGTGCTTGAGACAACATTTCTTCTAATTCTAAGCTTTTCGTTTTAGCTTCATCTCTTTCTAACGTTAAAGATATGATTGTATCATCTCTTGCTAGAATTGTTGTCTCAAGTTTACTACACTCTTCAGATTTTGCTTTAAGAAGGCCTTTGATGTTTTTAACTTTTTGTTTTAATTTCTGAAGAGAGGTAAGAGTTTCTGATAAACATGATTCTAAGTCAGATCTAGAAAGTTCAGAAAATACCTCTTCAGATTCTTCATCTGAGCTGCTGGATGTGGTAGCCATAAATGCTACGTTGGCTTGTTCATCAGAGTCAGATTCTGATGATCCTGATTCACTATCGTCCCAGGTGGCCATTAATCCTTTCTTTGTTCTGAAGGTATTCTTCTTGAAGCTTTCTTTCTAGGGTTATCTTTCTTCAACTTGGGGCATTCATTTCTGTAATGACCTGTTTCTTTACATTCAAAACAGGTAATATCTTTATTAGGTTTACCTTTTGAAGTTGACTCTGATCGATCCCCTCTGGGTCTTGATCTTCTGAAGTTGTTGTTGTTCCTTCTTTTCCAGAGTTGCTTAACTCTTCTGGTTAGTAAGGACAGTTCTTCTTCATCATCAGAGTCTTCAGATTCAGAGTCATCAGTGTCTGCAGTTTCTGCTTGAAGGGCTTTGGTTCTGTCTGACTTCCGTCTTTCAGGTCTGGACTTCAGCGCCACTGACTTGTTCCTTTTCTGAGGCTCATCCTCCTCTAGTTCTATCTCATGGCTTCTGAGAGAACTAACAAGTTCTTCAAGGCTGATATTGTTCAGATCCTTTGATAACTTCAGAGCAGTAACCATTGGTCTCCATTTCTTTGGCAGACTTCTGACAATCTTCTTAACATGATCTGCGGTCGTGTATCCTTTGTCTAGCACTTTAAGACCTGCAATAAGAGTTTGGAATCTGGAAAACATAGCTTCTATAGCTTCGTCATCTTCCATCTTGAAAGCTTCATATTTCTGGATCAACGCCAGAGCCTTCGTCTCCTTGACTTGGGAGTTTCCTTCATGGGTCATCCTCAGAGAGTCAAGTATATCTTTAGCCGTCTCTCTGTTGGTGATCTTTTCGTATTCGTTGTATGATATAGCATTTAGAAGTATTGTTCTGGCCTTGTGGTGATTCTTGAAAACACGTTTCTGATCTTCTGACATTTTGCTTCTGGGAACTTCAGCTCCATTTAAGGTTGGAGGTTTGTATCCATCTGTGACAATGTCCCAGAGGTCAGCATCATAACCCAGAAAGAAACTTTCGATTCTATCTTTCCAGTAATCAAACTTTTCTCCATCAAAAACAGGAGGCTTGGCATTGTAAGAATCTTTCTCATTTGAGTGGGCCATTTGTTTTTCTCGCACTGGATCTCTCTACACGGTTAAGTGTTTGATTTGAAAATCAATAACAGAGCCGGAGCTCTGATACCAATTGAAGGTGAGAAAAAACAAGAAAGGGGGGTTTGAATTGTTTGAAAAATAAGCGCTTTTGCAAAATGAAATCACACAATGATTTTATACTGGTTCGCTTATAACACAAAGCTACTCCAGTCCACCCGGCCAAGGTGATTTCGCCTTCAACAAGGACTTAATCCACTAATCTTGAAAGATTACAAACAACCCCTAAGAGAGAAGAAAATCTCTTAGTCCTCTCAAGTCTACAGACTACAAAGAGTCACTTGAGGAAATCAAATAAAAATTAGATACAAGATGTGTAATCTAGAGTGCTTCTAAGAAAGCAAATATTACAAACTTAAGAACAAATTTTTCACTTGATAAGCAAAAGCTTAGTGAAAATCTTTGAAGAACAAGATGTTTTTCTTGAGCGTGATATAATTTCAGTATAGTTTTGGCTAGTGATTTCTTATTTTGCTGAGTGAATTTCTTCTCTATTTATAGGAGTTGAAGTAGAGTTGAAGTAGCGTTGAATCTGTTGGATATTGAGATGTAGTTACGCCATTCCATTAATAGCTTCTGCAGTAGACTTTTTCTCTTAGAAGTGACTACTTACCACAATTAGTATCTTCTCTCTTGGAAGTGGAGATTAACGTCTCTTTCTAATTGAGGAAATCCATTTGCAGAACTTTAACTTGGCTTAAACGTTACTTCATCATGATTAACAATTCTGATTAGAGTCTTCGTGTATCTGGAGAATCTTGCTTCTGATGTTATCTCTTGAAAGTTCAGATGGCGCTGATAACTTCAGAGTTTACAAAGGGCATTAGTTCAGAGTCAGAGCTTCTAGACTTTACTTCATGTTCAGATGCTTCTGATACTTTGTAGTTTTGTCCAGAGTCAGAGCTTCTTGAATGAGATTCCACTTTAGATGCTTCTGATACTTGAGATTTTGCATCTGATCTTGTTGTGCATCTGATGACATTATCAGATTTATTTCTTCTTTCTTTAGAACCCTGCACACTTAGAAACTTTTCGTTAGGGTGCCATTTTTGGTTTCATCCTTTGTTATCATCAAAATCATGGAATCTGTTGTAGAACAATTTTTGTTCTTACAATCTCCCCCTTTTTGATGATGACAAAACAAATAAAATTATCAGATGAAACATGAAAAATATTAGATCAGATAGACAAAAGCTCCCCCTGAGTTAGCGCTAGGGAGTTCAGAAGTTCTTACCAGAGCTTTCCAAGCAATGAGATTTCTGAAAACTTTCTGCAATTTCTTAATTTTAATGTTAGAGTTATTTAATCAGAGCTATTATTTAATCAGAGCTATTTATATCAGAACTATTTCTATAATTGTTGCAGAATGCTTAAGGTTTTAGACATAATTTTCATCAGAGCTATTTAATAATTTCTCCCCCTTTTTGGCATAATCAAAAAGGCATAAAAAAAATAAAAAGAATAATAAAGAGAAAAACACTTCATTAAAAAAGCACAAAGGCAAACAGCAGTCAAAAACATCAGATTCAAGAGAATATCAGAGCTAAAAAAGAAGACAGAAGCAAAAACACTAGGCAAGCAAACAAAAATAAATCCTAAGTGCCTAAGGGTTTGGAGGTTGAGGAAGTCTCTGAAGCAACATGGCAAACATGTTCTGGATGTTTTCATTCAGAGCATCTTGCTTGTCCATCCTGGCACGAAGCTCATTCTGATCTTTCTTGATCTCTTGCTGATCTTGCTTGATCTCCTTCAGAGTGTTAAGAATCAGAGGGATCGCAGAGGAAGACTCCCCCTGAATCAGAGCCTGCTGAGCTTCAGCTTCAGCAGCAGCTTGGGCTTCTGCATCTGCCTGAGCCTTGGCTTCAGCTTCCTGAATCCTTAGAAGTTCTGCTTCCTTTGCCAGGCGTTCTTCTTCCAACCTCTTTGCTTCTTCTTCAGCTTCCTTAGCCAATCTTTCCTCCTCTAACCTTCTGGCCTCAGCTTCTCTAGCCAGTCTCTCTTGGAGTCTTTCCTCAGAGTCTCTGATGTAGCCATTTCTGACTTGTTCAGAGATACTCTTCAGCCTATAAGACTCAGAGGTCATCCAACTAATGACTCTGTTCCAGTGTGTCCTAACAGATTTAGGATCATCACTAACTTCAGAGTTTTTAGCCAGAGACTTGATCTTCTGGACTGAAGCTTCTGCAACCTGTATAATGGCCTCCTCAAGGGTAGGTATGGTAAGTTCAGGTTCAGGTTCAGGTGAATGAGGTGGAGAGTTTTGAGGGCTGAGATTTAGAGGTTGAGGTTCAGTTTGTTGAGGTTCAGATTCTGCTTGAAGTTCAGAATCTGCGTCTGGTTGAAGACTGGGGGATAAAGCATATAGTGGATTTAGGTTTAATGGGTCAGAGTCTGGTCCAGGTACAGCGGGAATAAATGGTGGAGTGATATTAGAGGTGAAGGGATCAGATGGTTGAGTTTCAGAGGGTAAGGTTGTTGTTTGTTGTGGTGGAAGTGAAGTTTGGAGGGGAGAGGTTACTTCAGATTGTGTTGAGGGTTGTGGAGCGAAATTTTTAGCATAAATTTCAGCTATTGTTGGGGAGTTAGGGTCAGAGTGTTCTTGATCAGAGGACTCATGATCAGAGAACTCTTGGTCAGAAGAAGGGGAAAGGTAAGGGGGTGATTCATATTCAGAGGATGAGGAAGAGCTGTGGTGATATAGTTGATTAGGGTCAGAGGTTGTTGTGAAATTACGAGCAATTTTTAGAACAGGTGGAGGTTGAGAGGTTCTGATGGTTGAAGGAGGGATTTCAGAGGTTGTAAATATTGGTTGAGAGGAGAGAGGGTTAGAGGAAGCCATTATAGATTCAGAAGAGACAGGAGGAATAGACTTACCAGAAGAGACATTCAGAGGTGCTGAAGCTTTGGTGCCAGAGGTTTCTCCAAGTCTGGCTTTCTTTGCCTTCCTTGCTTCCTCAGCTATCTTCTTCTCAGAAAGACCTCTTTTGTATCTGACCAAATCTTCTACAGAGTCCAGACAGTCTTCAAGGCGGAAATCAGAAATATCAATGCCTTCATCCAGACGATCCTGAAGGTAGATAGCAATGGCATCTCTGGGTTCATTCTTGAAGAACCTTTCAAGGCCATGAGGCATCTTCCTCTGATCCTTCAGAGCTTCCCAGGTCACATCCATAGTGGGCTTGACTCTGATGTCTTTGATGATTCCCATACTCCTCAGATTTTTGGCATTCAGAGGCTTTCCAACGTCAATTGCCAGATCATCCATACATCTGGTCTTCTCCAGAGCATCTACCAGCCCATGCTCAATGAAGATGTCAGAGAGCAATCTACCCAGAGGAATGTAGGATCTGGGCTTCATGTTATTCCTGGTTTCTCTGACTGAATCCCTCAGATATCTGAAGAGGAGAACAGGGAGGTTGATCGGGATACCCTTCTGAATACAGTAAAGGATGCATTTCTGATCAGCATTTATGTAATCTGAAGAGTTGGAGGCTGGACGATGATGGATTGTTCCCAGAATAATCTTCAGCCAAACTCGGAGGTTCTGATGAAGCTCCTTGTTCTTAGAGGGGTTTCCTTCAACATTTGCTTTGAAGATTGTAGGGTTAATGACTTCTGTGATGCGCTTGGACCTTGGAGGAATGTTGTAAATCCTTTTACCTCCAGCTTTCTCCATGTTTAGCAAGGAAGCAATTGATGCTTCAGTGATGACAATCTTCACACCCAGAACAAACGAGACAATGAACTGGTCATCAGCATCTGCACATCTCCAGAACTCCTTCACCAGAAGAGGATAGATTGGACCATACAATCTGTTGAAGTAGTTTTCCCAACCTTGCTTGCGAAGATCTTCAGTGAGATCAACGCCATTTCTTCTTAAATTCTCAAAATCTACCAGCGATTCACACAGTACATCTAAATCTTCAAAGGGAGTTGAAAGGTTTATGTGTTGTTCACGTTCAAGAATGTGAGGTTCTTTGTAGACTGGGGTTGTGGTGACGCCTATAACCATGGGTGTTTGAGTGTTTGAGGTTTGGGGATTAGAAGCGGCTTCCATTTGTTGGGAGAAGTTAAAAACTTCTTGCTCTTGAGGATTCATGAAGAAAATTGATGAAGAAGATGAAGAACTGAAGGAGTTGCAGAGAAAACTTCGAGAGAGGGTTTAGGGTTTAAGAGTGAGTGAAAGTGATAAGTGTGTGAAATGTGAGAAAAGTGTTTATATACCTAAGTAAAAACACATGCAAAACGACACACATACAAGCGTTAGCACAAAAACCAAAATAGCACGCTTGGGGGGAAAATGATTACAGCTCATTAATGAATGTCTAATCCCAACAGTAAGCACACTGCTCGAGGAGATTTCAAGCGTTCTGACCTTTGATTTCTTTTGACAGCTGTCTAGAAGTTCTAGGGTTAGACGCATGTTCCCCACGTGTTGATGTATCTGATCTTCAGGAATACCAAAGGATTTCTGAAGATTTCTAACTCAGATATCTTCTTAACTTGGTAGAAGTATCAGAGTCAGAGGCAGAAGTGTATTTGTTTTTATCAGAGTCTCATTTTACATGTTCAGAGCCAAATTTTACTCAGGGCAATTTTTAATGTTCAGATTTTCTAAGATAAAAAGAAATCTATCTTCAGCTAGAGGCTTAGTAAAGATATCTGCCCATTGATGTTCTGTATCAATGAACTTCAGCGTTACTATCCCTTTCTGAACATAGTCTCTAATAAAATGATGTTTTATTTCTATGTGTTTGGCTCTGGAATGTAGAATGGGATTCTTACTTAAACAAATAGCAGCAGTATTATCACAAAGGATAGGAATGTTACTCTCAAAGATTTGAAGATCTTCTAGCTGATGTTTCATCCAGAGCATCTGAGTTGTGCACAGTGATGCTGAGATATATTCTGCTTCTGCAGTTGATAGAGCAATTGTTGACTGTCTTTTGCTAGCCCAGGAGATTAAGTTGTTTCCCAGAAGCTGGCAATTTCCAGAAGTACTTTTTCGTTCTATTCTATCTCCTGCATAATCTGCATCACAATAACCAGAAAGCCTATACTCTGATGTTTTCTCATACATCAGGCCCAGGTTAGGAGTTCCTTTCAGATACTTAAGAATTCTCTTAACAGCTGTTAAATGAGATTCTCTAGGATCTGATTGGAATCTGGCACAAAGACAGACGCTGAAGAGAATATCAGGACGAGTAGCAGTCAGATAGAGAAGAGAGCCTATCATACCTCGATAGAGCTTCTGACAAACCTTGTTGCTTACCTCTTCCTTCTCCAGAATGCAAGTTGGATGCATAGGAGTTTTTGCAGACTTGCATTCAGTCATGTCAAACTTCTTCAGAACGTCTTTAATGTACTTGCTTTGATAAATGTACGTGACTTCTGGGGTTTGATTGATTTGAATTCCCAGAAAGAACTTTAGTTCTTGCATTAAACTCATTTCAAATTCTGCCTGCATTAACTTAGAAAATTCTTGGCAAACAGAGATATTAGCAGAACCAAAAATAATATCATCAACATAAATTTGGCATATCATGAGATCATTATTAAGGTTTTTACAGAAGAGTGTAGAATCAACTTTCCCTCTGATAAAATTTTGTTCCAGAAGAAAATTGCTCAGACGTTCATACCAAGCTCTGGGAGCTTGTTTAAGTCCATATAAAGATTTCTTAAGTTTGAAAACGTGTTCTGGAAAGTTTGAATTTTCAAAGCCTGGAGGTTGATTAACATACACTTCTTCTGAAATATAACCGTTAAGAAATGCACTCTTGACATCCATTTGGTATAATTTGATAGAATGATTAATAGCAAAAGATACAAGAAGACGAATAGATTCTAACCTCGCGACTGGAGCAAAAGTTTCATTATAATCAATACCTTCTTGTTGACTATAACCTTGAGCTACCAGTCGTGCTTTGTTTCTGACAACTTCTCCTTTCTCGTTCAGTTTGTTTCTGAAAACCCATCTGGTTCCAATGACATGAGTGCCTCTGGGTTTAGGAACGAGATCCCAGACATCATTCTTGGAGAATTGATCTAACTCTTCTTGCATAGCTGCCACCCAATCGTTATCTTGAAGAGCTTCATCACAGGACGTAGGCTCAATCAGAGACACTAGTCCCAGAGGAATATCTTCAGAAGTTCTGAAGGTAGATCTGGTTCTAACGGGTTCATCTTTGTTTCCCAAGATCAAATCTTCAGATACGTTGCTACGACTCTTGACTTTCCTTGGAATTTCTGGAGATTTAATTTCTTCAGAGTCTGGAGTGACAGTTGCTTCTGGAGTTTTCTCAGATTCTACGAGAGTGATTTCCAAATCTGCAAACTTTTCAACTAGCTTTGACTTTTCAGGGTCAAGCTTATCATCAAATCTAACATGAATTGATTCCTCCACAATTTTGGTTTCTGTGTTGTATACTCTGTAGCCTTTAGAGCGTTCTGAGTATCCTAACATAATACCTTTTTGTGCTTTGGAATCAAACTTGTTCAGATGTTCTTTAGTATTTAATATAAAGCAAATGCATCCAAAAGGATGAAAATATGAGATGTTGGGTTTTCTTCCCTTACACAGTTCATAGGGAGTCTTATCCAGAATAGGTCTAATAGAGATTCTATTCTGAATGTAACACGCTGTATTTACAGCTTCTGCCCAAAAGTGCTTTGCTACATTTGTTTCATTGATCATGGTTCTGGCCATTTCTTGGAGTGTCCTATTCTTCCTCTCTACAACTCCATTTTGTTGTGGAGTTCTAGGGCAGGAGAAATCATGGGATATTCCATTAGAATCAAATAATTCTTCAAAATCTTTATTTTCAAATTCTCCACCATGATCACTTCTGACTCTAATAATTTTAGAGTCAAATTCTTTTTGCACTTTAGAACAGAAACTGGTGAATACAGAGTGAGACTCACTCTTGTGCTTTAGGAATTTTACCCATGTCCAGCGGCTGTAATCATCAACGATTACTAGTCCATACTTCTTTCCATTGACTGATGCTGTTTTCACAGGACCAAATAAGTCAATGTGAAGAAGCTCCAGAGGCTTGGAGGTAGAAACAACATTTTTCTTTTTAAAAGATGTTTTTGAAAACTTTCCTTTCTGACAAGCTTCACACAGAGCATCTGAAGAAAACTTCAGTTTAGGTAGGCCTCTGACTAACTCAAGTTTAGTTAGCTGAGAAAGTTTCCTCATGCTAATGTGGCCTAAGCGTCTATGCCATACCCATTGCTCTTCGTGAACTGACATTAAACATTTAACATTTTGATCTTTTAAATCAGAAAGATTTATTTTATAAATGTTGTTTTTCCTCTTGCCTGTGAAAAGGACAGAGCCATCGTTCTGATTAATGGCTTTACACGTTTTTTGATTAAAGATTACATCATAACCGTTATCACTTAATTGACTTATGGATAACAAGTTATGCATTAATCCTTCTACATAAAGAACATCAGATATAGAGGGAAGAGTACCATTACCAATAGTTCCGGAGCCTCTGATCCTTCCTTTCTGATCTCCTCCGAAGCCTACAAATCCAGCGTCTTTAAGTTCCAGGCTTTGGAACATAGACTTTCTTCCCGTCATATGTCGCGAGCATCCAGAGTCCAGGTACCATGACTGGTGTTTGAACTTTGCTGCATAGGATATCTGCAACATAGATAATCTTATCTTTCGGTACCCAGAATCTCTTGGGTCCTTTTAGATTAGTTTTCCCAGAGTTTCTCACAACTTTGGGTCTTCTAGCATTTTTAAATTTTTGTTCTTGTGTGTGTGTGTAATGATATGAAAAAGGAGATTTAAGCTGGTTACTGGTAGAAGTTTTATCAGAATCAGAATCAGAATCATACCCAATTCCCCTTTTATTATTCTGACTTACTCCATAAATCATGGATGCCATGATACTCCTATCTATTCCACTCTTCAGAAACTTCTGAAAGGCTTCTTCATATTTATAAATAATTTCATTTGAAGTTTGTGGTGCTTGAGACAACATTTCTTCTAATTCTAAGCTTTTCGTTTTAGCTTCATCTCTTTCTAACGTTAAAGATATGATTGTATCATCTCTTGCTAGAATTGTTGTCTCAAGTTTACTACACTCTTCAGATTTTGCTTTAAGAAGGCCTTTGATGTTTTTAACTTTTTGTTTTAATTTCTGAAGAGAGGTAAGAGTTTCTGATAAACATGATTCTAAGTCAGATCTAGAAAGTTCAGAAAATACCTCTTCAGATTCTTCATCTGAGCTGCTGGATGTGGTAGCCATAAATGCTACGTTGGCTTGTTCATCAGAGTCAGATTCTGATGATCCTGATTCACTATCGTCCCAGGTGGCCATTAATCCTTTCTTTGTTCTGAAGGTATTCTTCTTGAAGCTTTCTTTTCTAGGGTTATCTTTCTTCAACTTGGGGCATTCATTTCTGTAATGACCTGTTTCTTTACATTCAAAACAGGTAATATCTTTATTAGGTTTACCTTTTGAAGTTGACTCTGATCGATCCCCTCTGGGTCTTGATCTTCTGAAGTTGTTGTTGTTCCTTCTTTTCCAGAGTTGCTTAACTCTTCTGGTTAGTAAGGACAGTTCTTCTTCATTATCAGAGTCTTCAGATTCAGAGTCATCAGTGTCTGCAGTTTCTGCTTGAAGGGCTTTGGTTCTGTCTGACTTCCGTCTTTCAGGTCTGGACTTCAGCGCCACTGACTTGTTCCTTTTCTGAGGCTCATCCTCCTCTAGTTCTATCTCATGGCTTCTGAGAGAACTAACAAGTTCTTCAAGGCTGATATTGTTCAGATCCTTTGATAACTTCAGAGCAGTAACCATTGGTCTCCATTTCTTTGGCAGACTTCTGACAATCTTCTTAACATGATCTGCGGTCGTGTATCCTTTGTCTAGCACTTTAAGACCTGCAATAAGAGTTTGGAATCTGGAAAACATAGCTTCTATAGCTTCGTCATCTTCCATCTTGAAAGCTTCATATTTCTGGATCAACGCCAGAGCCTTCGTCTCCTTGACTTGGGAGTTTCCTTCATGGGTCATCCTCAGAGAGTCAAGTATATCTTTAGCCGTCTCTCTGTTGGTGATCTTTTCGTATTCGTTGTATGATATAGCATTTAGAAGTATTGTTCTGGCCTTGTGGTGATTCTTGAAAACACGTTTCTGATCTTCTGACATTTTGCTTCTGGGAACTTCAGCTCCATTTAAGGTTGGAGGTTTGTATCCATCTGTGACAATGTCCCAGAGGTCAGCATCATAACCCAGAAAGAAACTTTCGATTCTATCTTTCCAGTAATCAAACTTTTCTCCATCAAAAACAGGAGGCTTGGCATTGTAAGAATCTTTCTCATTTGAGTGGGCCATTTGTTTTTCTCGCACTGGATCTCTCTACACGGTTAAGTGTTTGATTTGAAAATCAATAACAGAGCCGGAGCTCTGATACCAATTGAAGGTGAGAAAAAACAAGAAAGGGGGGTTTGAATTGTTTGAAAAATAAGCGCTTTTGCAAAATGAAATCACACAATGATTTTATACTGGTTCGCTTATAACACAAAGCTACTCCAGTCCACCCGGCCAAGGTGATTTCGCCTTCAACAAGGACTTAATCCACTAATCTTGAAAGATTACAAACAACCCCTAAGAGAGAAGAAAATCTCTTAGTCCTCTCAAGTCTACAGACTACAAAGAGTCACTTGAGGAAATCAAATAAAAATTAGATACAAGATGTGTAATCTAGAGTGCTTCTAAGAAAGCAAATATTACAAACTTAAGAACAAATTTTTCACTTGATAAGCAAAAGCTTAGTGAAAATCTTTGAAGAACAGAGATGTTTTTCTTGAGCGTGATATAATTTCAGTATAGTTTTTGCTAGTGATTTCTTATTTTGCTGAGTGAAATTTCTTCTCTATTTATAGGAGTTGAAGTAGAGTTGAAGTAGCGTTGAATCTGTTGGATATTGAGATGTAGTTACGCCATTCCATTAATAGCTTCTGCAGTAGACTTTTTCTCTTAGAAGTGACTACTTACCACAATTAGTATCTTCTCTCTTGGAAGTGGAGATTAACGTCTCTTTCTAATTGAGGAAATCCATTTGCAGAACTTTAACTTGGCTTAAACGTTACTTCATCATGATTAACAATTCTGATTAGAGTCTTCGTGTATCTGGAGAATCTTGCTTCTGATGTTATCTCTTGAAAGTTCAGATGGCGCTGATAACTTCAGAGTTTACAGAGGGCATTAGTTCAGAGTCAGAGCTTCTAGACTTTACTTCATGTTCAGATGCTTCTGATACTTTGTAGTTTTGTCCAGAGTCAGAGCTTCTTGAATGAGATTCCACTTTAGATGCTTCTGATACTTGAGATTTTGCATCTGATCTTGTTGTGCATCTGATGACATTATCAGATTTATTTCTTCTTTCTTTAGAACCCTGCACACTTAGAAACTTTTCGTTAGGGTGCCATTTTTGGTTTCATCCTTTGTTATCATCAAAATCATGGAATCTGTTGTAGAACAATTTTTGTTCTTACACTTAGGTCCAAAATTGTGTGTAATCAATGCTAAAATCATGTTAACAAACCATGCATTCGTGTATGAAGAGTGGAACTTCAAATCTTCCAAATGGTCCTTCAACTTTAAGCCATGCGCAAGTCATTCATACCTTGTCCAATAGAGATGATTTTGAATTTTTTGGAAAGGTTAGATTAAGAGGAACAAATTTCATGTTGAACACTTTTTCATTTGAAGCTTATATCATGATGAACTTTGAGGTGGAAGTTTGGAAAATCAAACATATCAAAAAAAAAAAAATCTAAGTATCAAGCCATATGTTCACTTCTTCCACCTTGAGTAACTTTTTCTATGGACTTCAAATGAGAAAAGTTCCTTTATAAAAGTTGTAGTTCTTTCAAATCCCTTAAATTTGGTCACAAATTTTACCTCATTTGGATTTAGCATAAAGGAGTTATGTATTTTAGAAGTTGAGGAAAATCACTTTTTCAAAGGTATTGGCCCAAAATGACCTATAATGTTTCCTCTTATCACATGTATTTATAAGTTGAATCTTCACTTCCTCCAAACATCAAAGTTGAAGTAGACATCTTGAATTTGATCATTAAATTTTAATGGCTTTCATCTCATGAAAAATGAGCAAGTTATGGTCTTGGGAAGTGACCTCCAAATTCGGGTGTAGACAAAATGACCTATAATCTTTCACGATAAAAAATGACTTTCCAAGAAAAACTAGCTCTTTACTTAAACATGAAATTTGTTTGGAATGTAATTTAGAGTAACATTTGTCTTTGAATCATTTTCATATGATAAAAATTGTAGGAGATAGGGTCTAGGGAACCCCACTTTTGACCAGTTGAATTCCTCTAGTCAACCACCATGAACCAACTTGCTAGCTTGACATTCTCTTGACTTTTGGGACTCATGGAGGATCATATATACATAAGATAATGAAATTTTAGGTATCCCTTGAAATATTTGATCAAATGTTAAAGAAACTTATTGAAGAAGTCACACAAGATACCCAAATGAATTACGGTTTCCAAGGCAAACAAACTTCAAACTCTTGATGATTTCTTGATCAAAATAACATGTGAAGATAATGGGGATCCATATATGATACTTAGAGCCATATTAAACCATTTCTTGATTGATCTCCTTGCATTGAGGGTCTCAAGCCCTAGATATGAGCTTGATAGAGCATAAGTGAGCATACACACTACCTACAAAAGAGTTAAATTATACAATGACATATTTTTGGTATTTTGGTTAGTAAATAATGAAAAACAAAGTATGATACAATCAAATGTGCTTGGTGATCTCTACTAATGCAAACCCAATGAATGAGGGGCAATGAGGATACCAAGGTGTGATCCCAATGCTAATGCACATAATGAGGATAACATGAGGGATATTAGGGTCAAAATTGGGGTCTTACAGTGGGTAGTAAGATGAGTTTTCCACTCGAATACGAAAAAATATCTTTTCAAATTAAAATCAATCACACAAATAATCCAACTTTTTTTATAAACACATATTTGCAAGTGGTTCTTATGGAGTATCATAGATGTGAGGGGTTATAATACCTTCCTCTTGCATAACCAACCCTTATATCCAGATTCTCTTTTGTTTTACCTTTTTGTGGATTTTGTTCGACCTTTTTCCCATTCCCTTTGGAAACAATAAAGTTCGGTGGAGAATCTTGCTTTTTTCTGAGTTAAGTTAATCAATAGTTTAATCTCAAAATTTTCCTGCTGCGAAAGGTTCATGGCTACCATTGTTGGTGGTTCCACGTTTCTCGTAGGTTCTCTTTTTTTTATGTTATTCATCATGTAGATTTTTCCCTCATGTTGGTCTCAATACCTCCTCTTATATCGCATGCCTCTCCCCTCTTCCTAGATCTGAATATTCATGATTTAATAAGCTTTATAGTCATAATGAACGTAGCCACCTATTTAACCATTTGTAACCCACTCCTTATTAAAATTTATGTAACAAACTCATCATTAACCGTTTGTAACAGACTTGTTCCTTGGAATTCCATAATGGATCTAACTTGGTTGGGCCTTTCAGAGCTCGGTAAATTGAGTTCGGGATGTGTATGAAACTTTCTACCCGACCCTATAAAAATTACGGGATGTATATACTACCCGACTTTGTAATGACTCACTGGCTTCATAAATTTCCCGAGCTATGTAGTTAAATTTAGGATGTTTGAAGCATCTCTTTCCCAGCTAAATACTTTCCCCAGGTTCAATAATATTGGTCTGAAGTCTTTGATCAAATGACTTATCCATATCTAAAACTATCTCGGTTCTTCCCCCATTCGGTGTACCTTGATTTCTATTTCATACCTCGGTCGGTCAGATGATTTTCGAGGTGTACATAAGCCCCTTGTGCATGAATCCTGAAAGGGTGGAATGTCTTGAAAAAAGAGCTTCGGAGAATTATTCTCCATTGAAGATGAGGTACAACTCAGACTGTTCTTGCATGCACTTTATACACTGACATAATGACGTGAACGAACATGGAAAATCTTTTTATAACATGGAGCATATATTTTTTTTCCAGATTTTCTCTCTTTCTCTCTTGTAATATGTTTAGATCCTATTTAGGTCTTTGAATTTATAACAATGCTATATTTTTATTTACTTCTATTGGTCTTTGAAATTATGTTGCCTTTAAGCCTAAAGTGTATTTTGTCTTGCTAAGGAGAAAGGTACGCCCCAAGTGTATCTTGGGAAGATCTACGACTTTAATGATGTCGGAAAACACTATGTCTTTAATAAAAAAGCCAGAGATCTCTAGTGGATTCTTGACCTAGTTCCATCTTAGAACCTGACGGGTTCCATTCGTAGAGAAGTCTGAGAGCCCTAGTGGGGTATCGACTAATGGTCGTTGAAGAACCTAGTAGGTTCTAGACATGGGGAAGTTGGACAGCCCCTAGTGAGGCTTTGTTGTGTCGTTAGTCATCCTTTTCATATGCATGACATTATGGATGATTTTATTTGTAACATTTAAAGCCCATATGAAGTTTGTTGATTTTTATTGTTGCCTTGCATATGCTTTATACTATTTAATCTTTGATTCATATACATATATCTTCAGGCTCATTTTAGACTTTTTTAGTATCATATCCTAGTAAGTTTCATTTTCTTATTCAATATGTTCGCTTATTCGAGCATAGTATCTAATTTGATAAGCCCTAAGCAATTTTAGTTTGGTAAGGTATTAATCATGTCAGTTTGAGTATTTATAGTAATCTAGGTTTTATTGCCGACACCTCTCAAAATAATCTGACTAAATAAGATCAGGACAGCCTCAGGCTATTGAAGTCGGGCTCGTACATCTTGGCCGAAATATATATAGAATAATATTTTTTAGTTGATCAACGATTGTCTCAGATTTCCCTTTCTTTAGTCTAAATCATCACATAATTCACGCTCTAAATCAGTCGCATACTATTTATTAGCATTGCCATTATTTTTAGAAACCTCACCTAAAGTCTCAGGGGGTAGGACTATAGTTCAATCTATCTTCTCTGAATATTCACTACATTCAAACTCATTATCCTCAAAATTGTCCATTTCACCATCACTAACAACATAATCATCACCAGCTTCATCATCACCATGTCCAAAAGTACTATTTCCTGCATTTTTTTTCTACTTGGGCAACATCACCATTATTGGCATCAACATTATTATCACTTAAATTATGACTCTCATCAGTTCCTTCTTGGATAGGTTCTTCAACATCAACATTATTATCACCTATATTATGACCTCGATTAGTTCCTTCTTAGACATGTTCTTCAACATCAACATTATTATCATTTAAATTATAACCTCCATCAATTCCTCTTGAACATCACCAATATTAATATTACAACTCCTTAAACTAGTGCATTGTACATCATCATTATCATTAGCATTAGGACCTCCATCACCATGTCCTAACTCACTTTCATCCAAAACCTCAAGATCATCTATAGTATGCTCCACATACAAATCTACTAACTCATATCTAGTCACATCTTTAGCAAATTGAAGAACATCAACATCATTATTCAAGGGTCTAAGACCACAAGTAAAACTAAACTTAAGTTTCCAATATCACATACACTTTGTGTTCTTATAACCCTCATTTTTAATCAAATTTCCAACTACATATATGACATATAATCAATATCCCACTTCCAACTCATTTCAGATACCCCCTCTTTAACATGACGTTTAATAGTTGTCTAAACTAATTCCACCATATGGTGTATCCTTAACCTAATCTTTTGACTTTTAACTGGACTGGGAAACAATATAAAAATAAAACAATTTACTTAACGACATTGGGACAACAACATAACTATTAGACAAGAAAACAAGTGAGGCTATAAGAAAATAAAAACAACTACAACTACTAGGGAACACTGCATGCACCACAAGACACGTGGGACCAGATAATACACAAACAATAAAAAGGAGCATATAATAAACAAACAAGAAGAGAAACAAGAATACATACATGGTATGATACTTCACTTCTTCATTGATATCCCAAAATGAATGTACTTTTGTCAATTTTGAAAAATTGACAAAGTGAGCTTTGCATAAGATTATTTTATTTTAGTGGTAGTGAAAACCAAGAAAACAAACAAAAGTATTGTAATATTGAGATATGAGCTTCGATTATTGTAGAGATTGACTTCGATTACCACATGGATGATCTTTTATAGAAATTAGGGTTTATAGAAAGGGGAAGAAGAGAAAGACTGAATACGATTTCATTTTAGAGGATACTAAATGTTAGAATATTGGGTCACAAATATAATATTACATGTGTTAGGACCACTATTTAATCAACAAAACCTATAGTGGTCTAATTAATATTAAGCTTATGGATAAAAGCATAAATTTCATGAAAGGTAAGGTTATTGTTTAGATACCATAAGTCAATATCTAATTTGGTGAGGGGCCAAATTAGAATATTGAAAACTAAGAAATAACCCTAAGGTTATTTATATGGGTTGTGGCCTCTATTAGTAAAGTAGTCGAAAACACAGTTTATTAGGATTCTTTCTTCATCCCTATCAGATGATATTCAAGAAACCCTAAGTAAATCTACAAATCGGAATATGACATACCCGCAAACCTTCAACAATTCCAATGAAAAACTCAGGTATGCTTCCACTTTTATTCTCTGATTGAATTCTGATATGGATTTAAGGGACATGAGTTAATGGGTTATCGACTCATAGATATTAGTTTATAGTTATGTTCTTGATTTCTATATTGTTAGAATCATATGGTAAAGAGAAGATCTAGCAAGTGGTATCAAAGTCACTCATATCTAATTCAATTAGAATTTGGGATTTTTTTATATTAGGGTTCCAAATTTGGGATCATTTTTTATCTTCCTTTGGTATAATGTTTATATTTAATGTTATTAATCATGATTTCAATTTATGTTTCATCTTTTTTCATTTGGATGCTGAACAAATTAGGCAAAATTTGGGAAAAGTAGTGGACCTGTCGCTGTTTTGCAAAAAACATAGTATACACGTCGTGACGGTTGTCACCCTCGGTGACGGGCCGACTGTTGTGCGTCGAAGCCCTAATGATGAGAGTGTCCTTGCGAAGACCTTCAACAAAGACCGACGAGTACCCCATTCCTGCCGTCGACAGTCAATGTTGGCTGATGGGTACATCCCTTCAAACGACGATCATCATCGTTGGATGACAAATAATATTTTCTAGTCAGTAAGGGGTGATGACTCGACCGTCACCCTGTCTGTTTTTTTTTTTTTGGATTTTTTTTAAGTTATTTATTTTTTATTTTTTGGTTAAACTTTGTTCAAGCTTTGGCTACGGTTTGCATTCTATATAATACTTTAATTTTTTAAATTGGTTAATTAAAATTAAAAATCGCCAAAGAGACCTCTTTTATGGAGATTACTTAAAAGAAATGTTAAATAATTTTTCTGTTTTGTGTGTATGTTTATCCATGCGAGTATCAATTGAACCAAAGGACAGTTGATGTTTGTCTAGATTTCATACACACATGTGATAATAAACATGTGATAATTATAAGATTTCACACATGAATGATAAATCAATCCAAGGAGAGGTTTATTATTTGACATGTTTTATTATCAATGTTTGACTATTACAACAAGAGTACCACTAACAATTGATATTAGTGTCCAAAGGCTCGATATTGATGGTGCACTAGGTATCTTCAGATGAGTTATGCCATTATTTAAACGTATCAATGATTAATGTTTTATTTTATGTGAGTATATTTAAAGTTTTTATTTTTTTCTGTTCTCAAGTATAATTGCTTTAATATCAGCTAATCTGAATTCGATTCTGATCCTTAATAGGAAATATTTTAAGGATTGTAAAGAGAACATGGAAATTGTTCTTAGTTGCATGGATCTTGGTCTTGCATTAAGGAAGGAGCAATCACCTTCTTCTACAAAATCTAATACCTTTAAATAGAGGAAAAATTATGAGAAGTGGGATCGCTCCAATCGCATGAGTCTTATGATCATTAAACATAACATTCTTGGGGTCTTTAGGGGTACTATATCGGAACATATAACAAATGTCAAAAACTTCCTTGTTGAGATTTAAAAGTGCTTCAAGAAAAGCGATAAGGCAGAAACAAGAACTCTTCTTCATAACTTGATTTCTGTGAATTCTCAAGGCAAATAAAATATAAGGGAATACATTATGGGCATGTCAAACATTGTTTCAAAACTAAAGACACTAAAGCTTGAGTTGTTGAAGGACTTGCTCATGCATTTAGTATTACTTTCTCTTCTTTCACAATTTAGTTAGTTTAAGATATATTTAAATGTCAAAGGGAGAAATGGTCTCTTAATGAGCTTGTTTAATTTTGTGTGCAAGAAGAGGAAAGATTGAAACATGATAAGATAGAAAGTGCTAATTTTGTTAGCACATCTAAGAAAATGGGAAAATAAAGAAAACTAATGAGCCCGAGAATGAAGATGTAAATGCTTTGGTCTATTCTGAGGTCAATTTAACTTCAGTACCTAGAAAAAACTTGGTGGTTAGAATTTGGTGAAACTACTAATATTAGTGTTTCAATGAAGGGTTACCCGAGCTACCGAAGCCAAATTATGTTGAAAGATACATCTATATTAGAGATGGAAAGTCAGTGGAGGTGGAAGCTATATGGAATTTTAGATTATTATTGTGTACTGGACTTTATTTGGATTTGGAAGACACTTTCACGGTATCGTCATTTACACGGAATTTAATTTTAGTTTCTTATTTGGACAAATCAAGTTATTTATGTTCATTTGGAAATAATATGTTCAAGTTGTCTTTTAATCCAAATATTGGATGAAGTAGTTCACTTATGGGTCCTGGTAATCTATTTTTGCTTGATATGGTATCTACCTATGATGGATCCTTAAATTTAGAATTATATGGTACTTAGCGTAAAATTGATAATAACGATTCAGGATCATTATGGCACAAGCACCTAGGTCAAATCTCTAAAAATAGAGTTGAGCGACTAGTGTCAGATGAAATTTTGGATTCCATTGACTTCACAAACTTTGATGTTTGTGTTGAGTGTGTTAAAGGTAAACATACTAAAAAACAAAGAAATTTGGTGCATATAAAGCTACAAATGTCTTATAATTGATACATACAGACATTTGTGGACCATTTTCCACACCTTCTTGGAATGGTCAACAATAGTTTATATCATTCATATACAATTACTCTATATATGCATACATATTTCTTGTACATGAAAAGTCGCAATCATTGGATGTGTTCAAATTATTTATGGTTTAAGTTGAGAATCAACTCAACAAAATAATTAAGAGTGTCAAATCTGATAGGGGTGGTGAATATTACGACATATATGACGGTTCAGGTGAACAACGTTCAGGGCCTTTTGCTAAATACCCAGAAGAATGTGGAATTGTTGTGAAAAGGATATCAGAATAACAAAGTATAACCGGTTTCTTGATCGACAAAAAACCCACAAGGGTAAAAAAAGGGAAGCAAGAAGAACACAACAAAACCTAGGTTAAATCTCTAAAAATAGAATTGAGCGACTAGTGTCAGATGGAATTTTGGATTCCATTGATTTCACAAACTTTGATGTTTGTGTTGAGTGTGTTAAAGGTAAACATACTAAAACCAAATAAATTTGGTGCATATAAAGCTAAAAATGTCTTATAATTGATACATACAAACATTTGTGGACCATTTTCCACAACTTCTTGGAATGGTCAACAATAGTTTATATCATTCACAGACAATTACTCTAGATATGCATACATATTTCTTGTACATGAAAAGTCGCAATCATTGGATATGTTCAAATCATTTATGGTTTAAGTTGAGAATCAACTCAACAAAAGAATTAAGAGTGTCAAATCTGATAGGAGTGGTGAATATTACGGCAAATATGATGGTTCAGGTGAACAACGTCTAGGGCCTTTTGCCAAATACCTAGAAGAGTGTGTAATTATTGTGAAAAAGATACCAGAATAACAAAATATAATCGTTTTCTTAATCGGCAAGAAATCCACAAGGGTAAAAAAAAAGGGGAAGCAAGAAGAATACAACAAGTTGGTTATAAACTGCTATTCTTTACTTTCTCTTTAAAACAATATTACAAGTGTTACAGAATAGCAAATAACCTTCATCTCACCCTTATTAGGATTTGTGTTATGCAATGATGAGAGATTAGTATGTTATTTATAAGAAAACTAACACACTAAACTAATGGGATTTTACACATAGACCCATTACACAATCTAACTTAGAGAACAAGCTAACTTAAACAATTACACAATCTATTTAGAGACCCATTTATGTACCTTATAATCCACTTCAATACTTACCAGTAAGCCTTTTCAGGATTCTCCATGTACCTTCTTACAAGACTTACTGCATATGTTATGTCGGGTCTAATATAGACCATAACATACATCAAAGAACCTATTATGTTAGCATATGAGATGTTATTCATATAAGCTCTTTCGACCTCACTACTGGGACACTGATATGTACTCATCTTGAATTGAGGGTTTGTCGAAGTCACAACAGGCTTTGAATTCGACATACCAAATTTGTCGAGAATCTTCTGTAGGTATGTCTTTTAAGATAAGCATAACTTCGACTATTTTCCGTCTCTTCAGATGTCAATCCCAAGAATCCTGGATGAAGCTCCCAGACCCTTCATATCAAACTTCTTATTAAGTTCAACCTTCACCTTCATTACATCCTCGACATTGTTGCTTGCTATGAGAATATCATCCACATAAATCAACAAAATAATAAAGGAATTTACAGGTCGAAATATGAAGTAAACAACGTGGTCGAACTGACTTCTAATGAAACCTATGTGTGCTATGAACTTATCGAATATCCTATTCCACTGTCGAGGAGATTGTTTCAGTCCATATAAAGATATATTCAACTTGCACACATAATCTTTCTTTCTCTTTTCTGCACACCCTCGGGTTGCCTCATCAGGATTGTTTCATCTAGATCTCCATACAAGAAATTAGTCTTCACATCCATTTGTTCCAATTCCAGGTATAACTTTGCCACCATGGCAAGTAACATTCGAATGGACCTGAGCTTCACAACAGGAGAGAACACATCATTAAAGTCGGCACCTTATTTCTGAGTGAAACCCCTTGCGACCAATCTTGCCTTGTATCTCTTTGACGTCACTCATTCGATTCCTTCCTTAACTTTGAAAATCCACTTAAAGTTGATTAACCTGGCTCCAGCAGGTTTTTTGATCGGTTCCCAAGTGTGGTTATCATGAAGAGATTGCATCTCATCATCCAAGGCCTTCATCCGTTCAGTCTTATTTCGACTCCTCTTCACTTCCTTATAGTCTATAGGTTCTTCATATAGAACCTCACTTGCAAAGATTAAGGTATAAGCTATGATATCTGCATACCCAAGTCTTTGAGGTGGCTTGATGACTCTTCCCGGTCTATCTCTTGCCAACAGGTAGTCATCGACAATTTCATCAACTTCCTCAATATCTTCACCATCTTATGCTTCTTCTTCGACTTTATATGGGATACGTAATTTAACATTGACATGCTCCACCTCAACAAGAATCTCTTCATGTTTCAGTTCTTCTTCAGATATATGTGCACTTCGACTAACATTGTCAGTTTTATTGAAAGTCATCACAAATTCATTGAAAACTACATCTCTACTAGTGATACACCTCATGTGACCTAGATCTATGCACCATAGCTTATAATCTTTGACTCCTTTAGGGTATCCCATGAACATGTATCTCAGAGCTTTAGGTTCAACTTTGTCTTGCCTAACGTGAGCATAGGCTATACAACTAAATACTCTAAGTTTGTCGAGATCTGGTGGGTGTCCCGAACAAACTTCTTAATGTGTTTTCATATCTAACACAGTCAAAGGACATTTGTTTATCAAATATGTTATTGTCTAAATAGCCTCTTCCTAAAACACCTTCTTTAACCCAACACTAGTCAACATGCATCAAACTCTTTCCAAAATGGTTCGATTAAACCTTTCAGCTAAACTATTTTGTTGGGGAGTACCTGCAATAGTTGTATGCCTTGCAATACTAGAGGCTTCACAAAAACTGTCGAATGCCTCATTGCAAAATTCAAGGCCATTGTCGGTTCTCAACCTCTTGACCTTTCTGCCAGCCTGATTTTCGACCAGAGTCTTCCAAATTTTGAAGTTCTCAAAAGTTTCATCCTTAGTCTTTAAGATCAATACTCATAACTTTCTATGATAATCATGAAAAATGGATAGAAAATACCTTTCTCTTGAATGTGATGGACACCTTGTAGACCCCCAAAGATCAGCATGGGTGTAATCCAGGGATCCATGCATTCTTTGTTTGCCTTTATTGAACTTCACTCTGCAAGATTTTCCAAGTGCACAGGATTCACAAAACTTCAACTTTTTGACTTTGTCTCCACCAAGTAGATTTTGTTTCCTCAATTCGACCAGACCCTTTTCACTAACATTGCCCAATCTCATGTGTCAAATTTATGTCTTCCACAAAGGTTTCGTGGATTCCACATCTGTAGAACCTCTGATAACTTCAGCCTCAAGAGTATACAAGCCTTGTTTCTTCACACCTCTTAAGACTTCCTTCGACCCATTCACGACTTTTAGAATATTTTACTCTCTTTGGAAAACATATCCTTTCTTGTCAAATTCACCAAGAGAAATCAAATTTCTCTTCAAATCAGGTACATACCCGACTTCAGTTAATAACCTTATTGACTCATCATGAAGCTTGAATCTCACAAATCCAACACTTACAATCTTGCAAGCTTTATTATTTACAAGAAGTACAAATCCACCATCTTGATCACATAGTTCCTCGAATAGGTCTTTATTTGGAGTCATGTTCCAAGTGCAACATGAATTCATAATCCACTCTTTACTTGAGTTGTCACTTAAAACCATAAGAAAATTAGATGAGTCAAAATCATCTTGAACAATGGTTGCATTGCCATTATCCTTACCTCCGTGATCTTTCAGGAATTCAAGGAACACTTTTCTTGTATGACCCTCCTTCTTACAATGATAACATCGAATACCATATGCATCACCACTGTAAGACTTCTGTTGACTTTTACCCTTCTTCTTATCGAATTTGCCATCTCTCTTTGTGAATTTGGCCTTAATCGACAGGCCTTCACCAGTCGAAGATGGCTTGTTTTCCTTTAGTTTATTCAAATCCTTAGAATACAAGGTTGATTAAACTTATTCAAAGGTCAGAGACTCTCTTCCATACAAGAGAGTTTCTTTGAAGTGAGCATGTGATCTGTGAAAAGCACACAACAACAACCGTGCTTGATATTCATCCTTGATCTTGACATTGATATTTTAAAGAACAAGAATCAGATTTTTGATCATATCCAACTGCTCAGCCAGAACTTTGTCTTCACTCATCTTGAATGAATACATAACTTGCTTCAGATAGAGGCGATTAACCAACGATTTGGTCATGTACAAACTTTAGAGTTTCACCCATAACCCCGACGCCGTTGTCTCCTTCGAAACATGTCGGAGAACCTTATGACCAAGGCTTAATAAGATCGCATTGTGGGATTTCTCTACCATAGTCATTTTTTCTTTGTTTGTTAACGCAACGTCCATAACTTCGGCTCCCTTCAATGCTTTTAAACAACCCTGCTGAACCAGTATGGCTTTCATCTTCAAGTGCCACACACTGAAATCATTCACTCTAATGAACTTTTCAATCTCATACTTTGTTGACGACATCTTCTCCATGCTCACCACACCAATTTGTTGTGAAAATGATACCGAAATAACAAAGTATAATTGGTTTCTTGATTGGCAAGAAACCCACAAGGGTAGAAAAAAAGGAAGCAAGAAGAACACAACAGGTTGGTTATAATCTACTATTCATTACTTTCTTTTTGAAACAAGATTACAAGTGTTACAAAATAGAAAATAACCCCTCTCTCACCCTAATTAGGATTTGCGTTATGCAATGACGAGAGACTAGTATGCTATTAATAAAAAAACTAACATACTAAACTAATTGGTTTTTTCACACAGGCCCATTACACAAGCTAACTTAGAGAACAAGCCAACTTAAGCAATTAGGTATAACAAACATGCCCAATTTAACATGCTAACAATCCTAGCATACTCGTCTACAACATGTGAACAAACTTTGATGACATGCTAATGATCTTGTCGGATTGTAAAACCAAGAAGCTATCCTTCAACCATACTAGAGTTCAATCCAATATCTCACAGAAATCTTCTCATAATACACCATGCCAGGGTCACCAAGCATGAACGGTGTAGCTGAGAGACAAAACTGAACTCTTAAGGATATGGTGAGGAATATGATTTGTCATTAAACTTTTCTAGAGTTACTTTTGGGAAAGACGTTAAAGACTACAACTTACATTCTAAATAGAGTGCCAACATAGGCAACTTCCAAAACTCCTTATGAGCTTTAACTAGGCAAAAGCCTAGTTTAAAACATTTTCACATATGGGGATGTCCAGCTGAGGCTGGGGCTTATAGGCCAAATAAAAAGAAATTGGACTCCTGAATAGTGAGCAACTACTATATTGGTTATTTTGAAACATCTAGGGGCTACAAATTTTATGATCCCAAATTAAAATCAATTATTGAGACGGGAACAACCATATTCTTTGAGGATATTGAGTTTGGGGGGAGGGTAGAATAAGGTTAGAGACTCTGTTTTAGAGAAAGAATCAGTTACAATCCAGAATCGATTCATATAGTTGCTTTTTATCAAGCATGTATGGAACCTCCACAAGTCATTTTTGAATTTCCTCCTAATCAAGATGATTTGATAATTCATGAAGAACAAACTTAAAATCCTCAACAAGTGTTACAATAACAAATACCTTTGAGGAGATCCACTAGAGAAAGGAGAAATTCTATTTTGGATGATTACATAGTCTTTCTCCAAGAACATGAGAAAAATAATGGTATGATGGAAGATGACCCAATCAACTTCCGCCAAGCCATGTAGGATCCAACTCGAAAAATTGGATTGAAGCAATGAAGGAGGAGTATAAGTCCATGCAAGACAATAAGGTTTGAGAATTTGTCCCGTTACCAAAAGGTGTGAACCCATTGGTTGCAAATGGATTTTAAGACCAAGTAGGATTCTAACGGTAATATGGAGAAGTATAATACTTTTCTTGTGGCTAAAAGTTATACTCAAAAGGAAGGAATTGATTTTAAAGAGACTTTATCTCCGATTTCATCGAAAGAATCTTTTAGGATAATCATGGCTCTTGTTTCACATTATGATTTGGAACTCCATCAAATGGATGTCAAGACGTCATTCCTCAATCGTAACATTGGTGAAACGATCTATTTGGTGCAACCAGAAAACTTTGTGTCAGGAGACTTAAAGAATATGGTTTGCAAATTGACAAAATCCATTTATGGACTAAAGCAGACGTCTCATCAGTGGTACCACAAGTTTCATGAAGTAATTCTCTCATTTGGTTTTGAGGTAAATGTTATTAAAGATTGTGTGTATCACAAATTCAGTGGAAGCAAGTACATATTCTTGATCCTGTATGTTGATGACATATTTCTTGTTGACATTGATATAGGCATATGATGCACGAAACCAAGAAATTTCTATCTAGAAAATTTGAAATGAAATATCTTGGTGATGCCTCATTTGTATTAGGAATTCAGATACACCGAAATCGGTCTCGGGGTATTTTAGGATTATCACAAATGAGCTATATCGAAAAGGTACTTAAAATGCTTGGCATGCAGGAATGTAAACTAAGGGATACTTCAATTGCTAAGGGAGACAAATTTAGTCACAGTCATTGCCTAAAAGAAAACTTAGAAATTCAAGAAATGCAAAATATTCCTTATGTGTCATCTGTAGAAAGTATGATGTATACCCAAGTCTGTACGCGTCCGAATATTGCATTCATAGTTGGGATGTTAGGCATATATTTGAGTAATTCAGGAATGGATCATTAGAAATCAATCAAAAAGGTTATGATCTATTTAAGGAGAACAAAATATTTTATGCTCACATATAGGAGGTCAGACTAGTTAGAGATCACAAGATATTCTGACTAAGATTTTGCTGGATGTCAAGATAGTAAAAGATCAATGTTAGGTTATATCTACATGTTGACTAGTGGTGCAGTTTCTTGGCGCAATGCCAAGCAAACTCTTACAACTTCATCCACCATGATAGCGAAATTTATAGCATGTTTTGAGGCATATAACCATGATATTTGGTTGAGGAACCTTTTCGTTGAGATGATAATTATGGAAGGAATTGAAAGACCACTTAATTTATACTGTAATGATAAATCATATGTCTTATACTCTAACAATAATAGGAGCTGGACTAAGTCAAAACATATTGACATCAAGTTCCTAGTTGTTAAGGAAATAGTACAAAGTGGATAAATTTCCATATAACATTTAGGGACAAACTCCATGATAGCAGATCCTCTTACAAAAGGTCTTCCATCTAAGGTCTTTCATGAGCACATTTCTCATGTGTGTGTTTTACAGTTTAAAGAATCTTTAGTTTAGTGGGAGTTAGTCATTTATTGATTTTGTGTTATATGTTTGGTATTATGTATGCATACTCTATTTTTGAATAATTTTTTGTTTATAAAGTTTGATTTTAAGATATTTATTCTTTATACAATAAGGTTATTGAATGATCTCACTAAAGTAGAGTATGACCAGTTGAAAATCGACATGTACAAACCAACCTCATGTGATTTTAATGCTACACATTTCATGATGAATCTATGTCTTTTAGTTATGTCACTATTAGTTATCATTGATGTGTTTTATTTATGATTGATATAACAAAAACCATTTTGGTCATAACTAGTGAACGAAATAATTTGGATACGTTTGAAGCATATAATGGCAAATTTTGAGTCCATAAAGTCTAACACATGTGTTAAGGTATATATATGACCAGTGGGAGATTGTTAAAATTTTGGGTCACAAATATAATATTATATGTGTTAAGATCATTATTTAATTAGGCAAAACCATAATGGTATAATTAATATTAAGTCTGTGGCTAAAAACATAAATATCATGAAATATAAGGTTATATATTATGTAGGTACCATAAGTCAATATCTAATTTGATGAGGGAACAAATTAGAATATTGAAAACTAAGAAATAACCCTAAGGTTATTTATATGAGTTATGATCCCCGTTTGTAGAGCAATCGAAAACACGGTTTATTATGACTCTCTCCATCCCCATCAGGGGAGATTCAAGAAACTCTAAGGAACTCTACAAATCGAAAGATCACATACCCGCAAACCTTCAAAGATTTCAATGACAATAATATGAAATAAGAATTAGTTTAGATTTCAATGACAATAATATGGAATATGATATAGGTTTAAGAGACATGAGTTGATGGATTATCGGCTCATAAGAATTAATTTAGAGTTCTTTTTTAATTTTTATACCGTTGAAAATCATTTAGTAAAGTAATATGAAATAAAAATCATGATTATTTTTATTTATAAAAAATTTATCTAACAAATTCATATTACTTGACATAGTTTATTTTGATGGCGCCACATTAGCTTTGTCACGAAAACGTCACATGTTAAATAAAAAAATCTCATCTACAAATATGTAATAAGTCAAAAAAATCCTAAAAATGATAAAATAAAGGAGAAAAATTGAGTTTTAAACCAAAAAATTAAAAATTAAAAAGAGAAAAAAAGGTGTACCGAGTGTATAAAATATTTTTACATTATCAATTAATTGTGGATGTATATTCTATCAAATTATATTTTTTATTTTAAAATACTGATACGAAATGATTAAATATTATAATTCTATTAAATGATAATGTAAAACTATTTTACACTAAGAAGACATTATCTTTATTCTCAAAATAAAATTATCAAAAATACATTTAAATCAAAATACAATTAAGGCTATCATTCATGCATCCTCCAACATCTATTCAACACCTTATTATATTTCTATCTTTTTTTATATCACATCACTAATTTATCTTATTTATGACATAAATTTTTTATATGTTTCTCTCAAAATGTATACACCAAATATTTTCCTAAACAATAGTCTTAATATCAAATTCAACACCTAATAGTTAGAAACCCCACTGGCACTCTTGTTTAGTCTTCGTTTTATTCAACTTCAGGTGACTTTGTCCAAGTTTGACATGACCCAAAATCGACACATGCCCTTCAAGAGAGATGCAAATAATTGAGTCGACAACGTGGAATGACAGAAGCCAAATAAATGCGTATAACGTCGAAAATAAGCTTTTCAATGATTCTTTCTTCTTAGACTATATTATTGATAAGGTGGGTTACATGTTATTGAATTTTGGTCGAGACTAGAGAGATTGGAGATCAATATCAAACTATGAATCAATTATTACACACCACTAGTTATTTAGTTGAAACAAAAATGATAATTAAAGTACATGCATATCCACTATCACCTACTTGTGTGCATGCAACTCATTTTCAATGAATGATCATTTTCAACCACCTTAAAGTGAAATACATGTCTTTATTACCATAAATGAAAATGAATGCTAATTAAGCCTCCACTACGTTTTCCCTTATCGTACGTTATCTTAATTATCTAATCATTGAGATCGCGTTCATACTTTCCCCCGTTAAAATAGAAAGATATACGTATTGCTATACATGACTTATTTAATGTGTGTAGAGAAAATTTAGTATTTAAATATTTTTTTCAATAAATTATGATTATTGAATTTTGTTCAAAAATCAGAAATAGTTGATAACATAGTAAACAAAGTTCAGATGTAGTGGAATATACTTTCGATAGGATAAGATTATCACTCCAACATCAAAATTAGTAGAAGAATGATAACTAGTTAGAATGTGAGAGTGAATAGAATTCATGGATTTTGACGTGTATATAGTTTTATATATGGAAGATGATTAGTAATGCCTCGACTTAATCTGACATTTCGCGTGGATCACTAATCAGTGCATTTTGATGCACACTCTTCTATAATTGTACTTAGATGTTTATCTAATTTATTTTGCTTATTTAACTATTTTATTATGTTTTTAGATTTAAGTTCATGTTTGCCTTTAATCTATTTTCATTTGCTATTTTCAGTTTTAGCGGTTATTTGATACATGTCCACTGTTCGGATCATAACTCAACCTACGGGATGTCGTTTTGCAAGTTCTGACATGCGTTGGAAAGCTAAGAGAAAGAGCTACAACTTTTATGTTGAAGCCAAAAGCTGATTCAAAGTGAAGACGTCTCAAATAATTCGTTGAAGTTTCGTACTTTAGGAAATATTTTCTTTTGGGCCATTTGTTGGGCCGAATTTAGGTTTTCCGACCCAGTTTGAATTATAAGTGAAACTCTTATTCTGTTTAAAAGGGCAGCCGCGGTACAGTAGCAAAGACACATTATTCACCATAACTTTTTGCTTTTGTGCGATCATGAAGATGAACTAATCTTCTAGAGTCAATCTGCTGTAACCGAATTTCCAAGACTTTGAGGTTTTTATTCTATCAATTTAATTTCATTCTCTTTCAATTCTATTCTATGAAATTTCATTTGCGTAATCTGTATTTTATGGAATGGTTTTGATTAAATTCGTATGATTACATTCCTAACTATTAATCGCCGTTTTCGTCGCTTTGTCTTTAAATTGCGTTTGTAAATTGTGTTTGCTTAATTCACGATTGTATTTATCCGTTTGCTTAATTCGGAATATAGGAATATAAATCCGTCATATACCTATTGCGCTTGTCAATCGAATTTGAATCGAATAGAGATCGAAGCCGCTTAGGGAATTGGTAGGTAAAAATCAGTGATTAGCCGGAAATCAAAAACAGTAGATTGACTTATTTTATAATCGCTTATTTTAATCATTTTTTTGCTTTATTTTCTAAATCGACTACTAAACATAAACCCCCATTAAATCGATTTCATTAGGTTAAGAATAATACAAGAATCCTTGCGATACGATACTCGAGTTGCCGCTTCCACTAAACTACAGTTTTCTAATTACTCGTTTTGACCAGTGTGCGACAGCGGATCAAATTGACGTTGTTGCCGGGGATTCTTGTTGTTTTTAATCGTTAGTTGAGTCATAGGTGTCGATTGTAGTGTTTTGGCCCTCCGATTTATTGTTTTGGCCAATTCGCGTCCGTTCGTCCGACATGGTCCGTCCGTGTCCGAAAACCCGGTTTTCAAAAAAATTATGTCCGATTCAAATTCTGTTTTGTCTACTAGGAGCAGAAAAATCGTGCGATCATTAGTCCTGTACTCCTGGAAAGAGTTACGGGAAACCATCGTCAAATTCCCAAATTCATCTTTTTTCTATTTTTATGAATTTTTTCCTGTTTTCATAGTCTCGAAAAAATTCTAAAAAATTTCCAAAATTCTTATTTCGTCTAATTAGATTAAATTTTGTGTTTTTGTATTTTTCTGAATTTATTTTGATCATTTTTTTTTTGTTTCTGCCTAATAGGGACATTGTTGACATTTTCGCATTTGTTGCTGCATTAGTTTTGGCTACTAGGTCTGGTTGTTCTGATCTTTTTGATTTTGATCCTGAGATAGAGAGAGCCTTGCACGCACGCCGTAGAGAAAATCAAGCTAGCACTAGTTCACCACCCGTTAGCGATTCTGATTATGACTATTTGCATAACTTATTTGGTTCTAATTTTGAACTTGATTTTAATAACATGGCTGAACAAAGAACACTAAGGCAGCTTGCTACTCCTGATATGAATTACAATGGTTTATATATTAAATATGTTGATGTTACTATTCCTTTTGAGTTGAAATCTGGTTTAATACACGTGTTGCCAAGGTTTAGTGGTCTTGCAGGTGAGGATCCGCATAAGCATCTTAAGGAATTTCAGGTTGTTTGCTCTACACCATTGAGACCTGAAGGAATCACCGAAGATCACATCAAGCTGAGAGCCTTCCCGTTTTCACTACAGGGTGCTGCCAAGGATTGGTTATATAATCTTGAGCCGAATTCTGTCATGACTTGGAATGATTTGAAGATAGTCTTCCTAGAGAGATACTTTCCTGCCTTCAGGGCTGCATCAATCCGAAAAGATATATGTGGTATTAGACAGGGAAATGAGTCATTGGCTGGGTATTGGGAGAGATTCAAATAATTAGTATCCAGCTGCCCTCAACATCAAATTACTGAACAACTGCTTATTCAGTATTTCTATGAGGGATTATTACCAATGGATAGAAACCAGAATTGAAGAGCTTACTTCTTTAGTGAAACAAATGGCAGTGAGTAAACCTCAAACATCAAAGTTGTGTGGTATTTGTACTTCTACTGAACATCCAACTGACACATGTCCTATTCTTCAAGATGAGTCGGTCACTCAGTTGCCTCAAGCATATGCAGCTAACTTTTTCAACCAAAGCAACAATCAGAAAGGGTACAACATTCCTGACTTGTCCACCAACAAATATCACCCCAATTGGAGGAACCATCCAAACCTTCGATATGGAAACTAGCAGCCCACCCAACAACAATTAGTCATACCCCTGCCACAACCACAAACCACTCCCCAAGTCTCCACCTCTGCACCTTCCGGGCCTTCATTAGAGGATCTTGTCAAACAAATGGTTGTGAACAATCTCCAATTTCAGCAACGAACATATTCCAGTATCCAGACTTTGCAGACACTGATTGGACAACTTGCCACTTCGATGAATGCCATGCAGCAAGCCCAAGGATAAAACCAACTTCCTGCCCAAACAGTTGTAAATCCAAAAGGCCCTAATGATAATGTGAGTGCAATTTCGTTGAGATCCGGGAAGGTAACAGAACCAGCCCCAGAAAAAAATAAAAAACTTCTTGAGGTAACACCTGAACCTTTTTCTGTTGTGATAGAAACTGAACCCTCTGTTGTGGTAGAAACTGAAAAAGAAAAAGAGAAGGAGTATGTGCCACCAGTTCCCTTCCCACATAGAATACTGAAAAATAAAAGGACTGATGATGGAGACAAGGAGAGAGAGATTTTAGATGTGTTCAGAAAAGTGGCGGTAAACATTCCGTTTCTTGATGTTATTAAGCAGGTTCCAAAGTATGCAAAATTTCTAAAAGACTTGTGCACAAGTAAGAGAAGGTTGAAGGGAAATGAGAGAGTAAATTTGGGACGAAACATTTCAGCCCTTACCCAGCCTAAACATTCACCTGAAAAAGCTACTATTTCATCCCACAATCAGGCCATACCCCAAAAATGCAAGGATCCAAGAACTTTTGCTATTCCATGTACCATTGGGGATAGTAAATTCGAAAATTGCATGCTTGATTTGGGAGTGGGCATTAATGTTATGCCTACTTCTGTTTATAATAACCTTGATCTTGGTCCTTTGCAACATACAGGTTTAATCATTCAACTGGCGAACAGAAGCAATGCTCGCCCTATTAGAGTAGTGGAAGATGTGCTTGTTCAAGTTAATAACTTGATTTTTCCTGCAAATTTCTATATTTTGGACATGTATGGAGAAATAAATTCAAGCAGATCGCCCATCATTTTAGGCAGACCGTTCATAAAAACGGAGAAAACAAAAATTGATGTCGACGATGGAACCATGTTCATGGAATTTAGTGACATTGTCGCAAAATTTAACATTTTCGATGCCATGAAACATCCCTTGGGGGAGCATTCTGTTTTTCATATTGAATTGATCTCTAGTTGGTTGATGACACTTTTTTTGAATTGTTTTCACTTGATTTTCCATCTCTATCTGGGTTTGATGATGTTTATTCATGTGATGATTGTACTTACACTAAACTTTGTGTTGTATGTGCTGAGATTGATGCTGCCTTGCAGGGTAATATTTCTCCTACAAGTGAAGTTGTCCATGAAGCTGTTTATTCAGTTGAAGCTCTCGACATCCTGACTGTCCCAAACACCCTATCCATTGAGCAACCACCTTCCCTAGAGCTGAAACAACTCCCTGAAAATCTGAAATATGCTTATTTAGATAGTAATGAAAAACTTTCGGTTATAATTTCTTCTAACCTTGATTTCAATCAAGAAAATAAGCTTTTGCAGGTTTTGAGGAAGCATAAAAAGGCGATTGGATGGACATTGACTGACATACCAGGCATTAGTCCCTCAATGTGTATGCACAAGATTTTACTTGAGGATGGTTGTAAAACAGTGAGGCAGCCCCAAAGGAGGCTTAATCCTTTGATTCTAGATGTTGTGAAGAAAGAGGTAACCAAACTCTTGCAAGCAGGTATCATTTATCCTATCTCTGACAGTAAATGGGTAAGCCCAGTGCAGGTTGTACCTAAGAAATCTGGACTAACAGTGGTCAAAAATGAAAAAAATGAACTTGTTCCCACTAGAGTTCAGAATAGTTGGAGAGTTTGTATTGATTACAGGAGATTGAATCAGGCTACTAGAAAGGATCACTTCCCTTTGCCGTTCATTGACCAAATGCTTGAACGACTAGCTGGTAAATCACACTATTGTTTTCTTGATGGTTTTTCAGGTTACTTTCAGATTCATATTGCACCAGAAGATCAAGAAAAGACCACTTTTACGTGTCCATTTGGTACATTTGCTTACAGGAGGATGCCTTTTGGTCTTTGTAATGCTCCTGGCACATTTCAAAGATGCATGATTAGCATTTTTGCTGATTTTATTGAAAATTGCATGGAAGTGTTTATGGATGATTTCACTTTTATGGTTCTTCATTTGATGGATGTTTAAATAGTTTAATTTGGTTTTAGAGAGATGCATCAAAACAGACCTTGTTTTAAATTATGAAAAATTTCATTTTATGGTCGAACATGGAATTGTCCTGGGTCACATAATTTCTAAAAAAGGAATTTCAGTAGACCCTGCTAAGGTTGATGTTATTTCTACACTTCCTTACCCATCTTGCATTCGCGAGATTCATTCTTTTCTTGGTCATGCAGGTTTTTACAGGCGCTTCATAAAGGATTTCAGCAAGATAGCTCTTCCGCTGTCAAACTTGTTGAAGAATGATGTCACTTTCAACTTCGATGACAATTGCAAAAAAGCATTTGACTTCTTGAAGAAAGCATTGACCTCCGCCCCTATCATCCAGCCCCCTGACTGGACCCTCCATTTCGAGATTATGTGTGATGCTTCTAACTATGCTGTTGGGGCGGTCCTTGCACAAAGAGTTGACAAGGTTGCCCATGTTATTTATTATGCTTCTAGGACTTTAGATTCTGCACAGTCTAATTACACCACCATTGAAAAGGAACTTCTAGCTATTGTTTTTGCTCTTGATAAATTCAGATCATATTTGTTAGGTTCCAAGGTTGTTGTTTTTACTGACCATGCAGCTTTAAAATACTTGTTAAAAAACCCAGAAGCAAAACCAAGATTGATTTGGTGGATGTTGTTGCTCTAAGAGTTTAATATGGAGATTAAAGATAAAAGTGGAGCTGAGAACTTGGTGGCTGATCATTTGAGCAGGATAGAGAGGGACGAAGATCCTTTTCCCATTCATGATGACTTTCCTGATGAGCAGCTTTTACTTTTGCATGGGGTTACTTCTTGGTTTGCTGATATTGTAAATTATCTTGTTGCTGGTGTTTTTCCTGCAGGTGCATCTAGGACACAAATTCACAAACTCAAGAGTGACGCCAAATATTATGTTTGGGATGATCCATATCTTTGGAAGTTTGGTAGTGATAAGGTAATTAGGATATGTGTCCCGACTATGATATTGAATCTATTTTGCATCTTTCTCATGCTTCTCAAGTAGGGGGCACTTTGGTCCTCAAAGGACTTCAAGAAAAGTCTTAGACTCAGGTTTCTATTGGCCCACTGTTTTTAAAGATGCCTATGAGACCTATAGAACTTGTAAAGAGTGCCAAATAGCAGGTACAACCATCACTTGTAAGAGTGAAATGCCTCAGTAACCTGTGCTTTTCTGTGAGGTATTTGATGTATGGGGAATCGACTTCATGGGTCCCTTTCCTATATCATTTGGTTTTCTATACATTTTTCTTGTTGTTGATTATGTTTCAAAGTGGGTGAAAGTTATCCCCACTAGGACTAGCGATTCTAGAGTTGTTGCAGATTTTGTCAGGTCCAATATTTTTTTGCAGGTTTGGGATCCCTCGAGCTATCATAAGTGACCAAGGCACTCATTTCTGTAACCGCACCATGGAAGCTTTTCTCCGGAAGTATGGAGTTGTGCACAAAGTCTCTATCGCATATCACCCACAAACTAATGGGCAAGCTGAGATCTCAAACAGGGAGATCAAACAGGTCTTAGAGAAAATGGTGCAACCAAACAGGAAGGACTGGAGTCGTCGTCTAGAAGACGCACTTTGGGCTCAAAGAACCGCTTTTAAGACACCAATATGGATGTCCCCCTATCGACTTGTTTTTGGTAAGGCATGTCACCTTCCTGTAGAGATAGAACATTGTGCTTATTGGGCGGTAAAAAGTTATAATTTGGAGATGCAACAAGCAGGTATTGAAAGAAAACTCCAATTACAACAACTTGAAGAACTTAGGCTAGAGGCTTATGAGAGCTCTAGGATTTATAAAGAGAAAACTGAGCACTTCCATGATAAGATGATTTATAGGAAGGAATTCTCTGTGGGCCAACAGGTTTTACTATTTAACTTCCGCCTTAAGCTTATGGATGGGAAACTTCAATCCAAGTGGATTGGCTCTTTTGTTGTTACTAATATTTTCCCTCATGGTGCAGTAGAAATAAAAAGTGCAGGTACTGATAAAACCTTTAAGGTTAATGGGCAGCGCCTGAAGATATTCCATGAAAGTGCGGTGCCTGAAGATGCACTCTTAGAAGAGCTTTCCTTGGAAAAGCCCACCTACCATGCAACTTGACCAGGAGCACTTTTTCCTTTCCTCTCACTCTTATTTAATAGTTGGGTCCTTTCATTGAGGACAATGCATATTTTAAGTGTGGGGGAGGGAACCATTTATTTGTTTTATTTTCTTTGTTTTTTTTCAAGTTTTTCTCTGTTTTGGTTTTTGTTTGCTTTCTTAAAAAAAATTGCATGCCTTCTCCTTTGGTTTTTGAGTTACAATTATGAGTGTTTTTCTTAGTTCTCTTGACTAAAGTCTTGTGGTGTGATGTGAAAAATTTGTTGTGCATTTTTAGTATGATAGGTAGGACTAGACTCTAAATTGTATATCTTTAGCAGTAGATCATTAACCCTGGTGAGCTTTGAGTCTTATTGTAGCACCTCAAATTTGCCCTCCTCATTCATGCATTCATTTTAGGTCATTTAACATTTCATATTGCATTTCACCATGTCAATCAGAATTAGCTCCAGGAGTTTGTCTTCCAAGAATCTTGGATATCATCCAAGTCACTTTGTGGGTTCTATCTAATTGATCAGTCAACACAAGGGAGATTGCGCATCAACTAGAGGTTTTCTTTAAAGGATCAAGCTTAATGGGCTCAGTACGATTCAAAATTCAACTATGAAGCCAAAAGTCAACTGTTGGTCAACTGAAGGTGAAATGGCCAGGGAATGACTTGAGTTACTTCCAACATGTTCAAATAGGGTCTATTCGTCATTCAAAACGTTAATCTTGAAGGATCAAAAGTTTGTTCATGAGCTGTCATGCTCGCTAGGCGAGCAGAATGGGTCGCCTAGCGAGTCCCGAGAAAAGCCACCAGAATCACCTGCGCTCAGAGGAATTTCCTGAACTGTCATGCTCGCTAGGCGAGGAGATTCTTCGCTAGGCGAATCCCACGCGTTTTGAAAATAAAAAAAATATAACAGAAAAATCTTGGACTTGGACCTCTCTCATTTGAGCCCACAAAGCCACGAAAATCAGGTTATAAATTCTAAAAAATTCAGTGGAAAAACCCTAGAAGAACTAACAGAATTCAGAGCAACCTCCATAGACACTGAAGAAAAAACTCCTTTGCACAGGATCACCTCTACCAATTCCATCTCATATAAACCCTAAGATTGCTTTGCAAACCCAACGGTGCCATTCAATTTTAATCGATCTCTCCAATCAGGTTTGCCCTATTTCCACTACTTTATGCTTTCAACCTGAAATTTCTGAATGTATGAGGTATTATGGGTGAATTTGGAAGAGTGGGTATCGTTAGGTTTTGCATGTGGGTTCAGATGTGCATGAATGTGTAGAACAATACCTTGAACGTTTGATCACTTAATTTCTGAAATGAGCACCATAGGGTTTGGGGTTTCGGAAATCGTACTGTTATTAGAGAAGAACCCAGAACCCGCAGGCATTCGCTAGCACCTCGCTAAGCGAACCCGCAGCGAAGCTTCGCTAAGCCTTCGCTAAGCGAAGCAGTAGCGATCGCGACAGTAGCTGCTTTTTCTGTTTGCTCTCTAATTTGTTTTGTGTTTGTTATGACATGCTTTCTATTGCATCCGGGCATATGTTTTAGTATGTACGTCATGTCTTGATGTGTGGATCCTTGCCCCCTGACTTTGAGTTCTGATATCCTTTTGATGCCTTTATTTGACAAGAGGTTTAGGCCTCCTATCCTTGGTTACTTTTTGTGAGCTTTTTGTGAACTTTAATGGCATGATTCATATGGTTACATTTTGATTCTCTTATTTGGTGCAACTCTTGATTGCACCCCATCTTGTTATTCTAACTTGTTTGTTGAGTTTTGTGAGGGCTCACATGACTCTTGAAGAGATAGCTTGCTTGGTATTCCACTTTATTTGTGGGATACCATTTGGAGATTTATTCTGATTGCTTTGCTGACTTGTTTTCTTTGATGGTGCTAGCCTAAGAGATCTCCGGGTTTCTTATTTCTTTAATTGCTGTTACTTCGGATCTTTATCCGTGTGGTAGATCTCTTGATCCCTCTTACATCTTTCCCGTATTTTACCGCTTTCTTAGCTGGAAGACCTCGATAGGAGGCAATGTTTTGTGTGTTTACTTTTGTGCCCAAAGACCTCCAAGAAGTGGCACCAGTGCTAAAGACCTCCATGAAGAGGCAATTGACGGATAAAAGGGATCAGTAGTCAATCCCCCGTTATTCAGTGTGTCATTCTTTATGCTCGCACTACGTGTCGATGCTTCAGAACAAAAGCCCAGGATCTTTTGTCCGGTCAGTCAGTGGAGAGGGTTCCACCTTTCTGAACCCCCACGCTTTGTCTTGAGTTCACCCTGTCTAGGGTTAAGAGCTATGAGGTCTTATCCTCATTACCCTTTTGATCTGCTCACCCTGACGTTCAATGTCAGTGGTTAAGAGCCCATTTGATTACCTTTCCATGGCTTGTTTGTCGAGGTTCACATGATCCCCCTTGACTAAAGCCCTACCCATGTATGTTTGAGCCTCCTTGTTGGCGTGTTTACTTTATGCATGTTTGTTTTGTATGGTGTGATCGTCTCCCCATAGGATTGCTAGGCTTCGTACAGTCTCTCGTTTGCATGTCAATTAAGGTAGCACGGTTCCTTTGTCTAGGACTTCCTTTTTGCATGAGCATTCCTAAAACACAAACAAACTCATTGATTTTTCTTCTCCTAAGAACACGTTAACTCCTTCTACTACAGGCGAGTAAGCCTCCAAAGGTCGAGCATCTGGTAGATTGCGTAGTAACGTCGTTCATCTAAAAAACACAAAACAAATAAAAATAGGTCAGCCGAGCTACGAAGACTCTAATTCTCATATTCAGATGAGATACGTATGCAGTGGATGCGACATCCGTGCGAGTCATTTTCTTTTGTCCCCTCTTTTAGTAAATAGTACATTAGATAAACTCACACCCTTTAGACAAGAACAACAAGAGTGGATCCTGTAGAGTACTACGGATGCGTAGGGGTGCTAATACCTTCCCTTCGCATAATCGACTCCCGAACCCAAATTTGGTTGCGAGACCTTGCCTTTTCCTTTCCTTTTTCCAAGTTTACTTCGAGCGTTTCCTTTCCCTCCTTTGGGATAAATAACGCACGGTGACGACTCTTCTGTCATTTCTCTTTTTTTTCGTCGGTTGTTTTTTTTCGCATTCCTTTTTTAGGTTGCGACACTTATATGGATAACATACAAAAATCCATCTATTTCTTTCTTGTGTGATTCGCTCATGTCTGTTGGTCTCTAGAACTTGAATTGACTCTTGTTGATGTTGTTGTTTACTTGTGCATACTGATATGATAAAGGAAATTTTGTTTTCTTTTGTTTTTTTAGCCAGTTAGTCAAAAAGTCAATCCTAAAATAATTGCATCCCTTGTTTGAAACCCCCTTGAGCCTATTATCATTTTTTTAATTTAAAACTCATTACAAGCCGAGAAGTGAAAAACAATGTTATCACCCTATTCAAAGGGTTGAAAGAGTCTTGTTTGGAGTTGTGTGGGGTTGAATAATTATATTTGTAATATTTCAGAAGTTGGCAGAAAAAGAAAAAAAAAGAATGAAAAAATAGAAGGATAAGAGGAAGAAAAAATAGAAGGATAAGAGGAAGAAAAAAAAAGGAATTATGTTTGTAATATTTCAATACATGTCAATACATACTCCTTAAAAAAAAGAATAAAAAGAGGAAAGAGAAGAGAAAACAATTGCTATAGAGTTGTTCAAGTGAATGAAATATTTTGTAAATTCAACTCCCGCAGTTTCTTTTAAGTCTCTTTTATCTCTTTGAATTTTAGCCTAGTACCCTTTAGGATTTATCTCACCCTTACCTTGGCCACGTTACAACCAAATAAAAGTCCTTTTGATCTTTGTGTGCATGTATTTCAACTTTGGATGTTAGAGTCCTTTCAAGCTTATGGTAGTACTAATTTTCATGTTGTGCTTTGAGTGTAAACAGTTAATCTAAACACTTGAGAGTTGAGTGAATTATATCCTGTGAGGGTCTTACTGCTGTTGATGTACTTTTTGGTAATTTGTTTTTCTATCTGTTTTGAATGTCATAAAAAGTTGCTTACTAACACCATATTATTGAAGGTTAGACTTAGAATTATGCTTATACATTGTATCTTGAAAACTTTTGGAAGTGCATGCTCTGTTTTCTTTCCTTTTGTTTTGAAATTGTAATTTTGCTCGGAGTGAAAAAGTTCAAGTATGGGGGAATTTGATCAGTGCATTTTGATGCACATTCTTCTATAATTGTACTTAGGAACTTATCTAATTTATTTTGCTTATTTTACTATTTTATTATGTTTTTAGATTTAAGTTCATGTTTGCCTTTAATCTATTTTCGTTTGCTATTTTCAGTTTTAGCGGTTATTTAATACATGTCCACTGTTCGGATCATAACTTGAGCTACGGGATGCCGTTTTGCAAGTTATGACATGCGTTGGAAAGCTAATAGAAAGAGATACAACTTTTATGTTGAAGTCAAAAGCTGATTCGGAGTGAAGACTTCTCAAATAATTCATTAAATTTTCGTACTTTAGGAAATATTTTCTTTTGGGCCATTTGTTGGGCCGAATTTAGGTTTTCCGACCCAGTTTGAATTATAAGTGAAACTCTTATTCTGTTTAAAAGGGAAGCCGAGGTACTGTAGCAAAGACACATTATTCACCATAACTTTTTGCTTTTGTGCGATCATGAAGAGGAACTAATCTTCTAGAGTCAATCTGCTGTAACCGAATTTCCAAGGCTTTGAGGTTTTTATTCTATCAATTTAATTTCATTATCTTTCAATTCTATTCTATGAAATTTCATTTGTTTAATATGTATTTTATGGAATGGTTTTGATTAAATTCGTATGATTGCATTCCTAACTATTAATCTTCGTTTTCATCGCTTTATCGTTAAATTGCGTTTGTAAATCGTGTTTGCTTAATTCACGATTGTATTTATCCGTTTGCTTAATTAGGAATATAGGAAAATAAATCTGTCATATATCTATTGCGCTTGTCAATCGAATTTGAATCGAATAGAGATCGAAGCCGCTTAGAGAATTGGTAGGTAAAAACCAGTGATTACCTGGAAACGAAAACAGTAGATTGACTTATTTTATAATCGCTTATTTTAATCATTTTTTTTTGCTTTGTTTTCTAAATCGACTACTAAACATAAACCCCCCTTAAATCTATTTCATTAGGTTAAGAATAATACAAGAATCCTTGCGATACGATACTCGAGTTGTCGCTTCCGCTAAATTATAGTTTTCTAATTACTCGTTTTGACCCGTGTGCGACAACGGATCAATCATCGTCCAATTAGATCTGATGACGGGAAGTTGACATGAGGTCAAAATTAATAATTTCATGCTTGAGTAAGGTTCTACCTATTCCTCACACTTTTTCCCATAGTGCTTGATACTGAGCCTTATGTGTGTGCCTTTTGAGCAGCTCAAAACAGTTGCCCCCTAAGCCCGTATTCCTCCTTGCTAAAAAAAGGGTTTTGTCGTGTGGGGTTCTAGTCCAAGCCTTTGTCGAAGGGAGTGGGATAACTTTGACGTCAATATCATTGATAACTTTGATGTGTGATCCTATGAATGACAGTAATAATGCCTTATTATCTTAGGGGACTTGAGTATCCTGAACACTTTGATGCGAGATCAAGACCATTGGCAGCATAGTCACATTTCCCAACAGTTGTTGTCGTGGATTGTAGGGTTGTCTAAAGAAGTTAAAAAAGGCTCATGTGTAACTATCCCTCTTTTCATCATTTGTGAGACTTCAAGAATTCTCCCCCTGTTTTCTAAAGTTGCCTTTTGCCTTTGTCAACAGTTTCTCGTCGGTCATCATTACGACGTCTTTACGCCATCTCTTCTAATAAATCTTGCCATGTGTGAATCATCAAACTAATATGTTTCAAGGTAATAACCAGAAGTTATTTTCTCATATGTACTTATTATGCCTTTTTTGGGTTTTTTGGGAAGGTGGTGATGGAGGATTTGAAGGTAGTTTTGATGGATAATGGAATGGTAGCTAGTAGCCTTACGCCTAACGAGGTTGTTGGATGTTTTACCTTTCCTACTTTTCCCTTGCCGAATCCCACTGTTATAGACTATTTCAAGCAGGAACGCAAGGCTCAAACTTATATCAGGGTGCATCATTGTGCTTTTGGATTGACCCTACATACAACGAAGTAATGTGGTGGTTGGAATCCCAATCTTATGATTATACCCATGGTCGTTCTTTTTTGTGTGTTAGTAGTAATTCTAAGATGGACGACTCCTACTGAAGAACTCAAAATGTGAAGGAAGATAATATAATTGTGTGGGTGAACCAAAAGATGTTAGATATCGTATCCTTCTTTGCTCGTAAGGATGGTCTGGATCATGCTTACACTGAGGCGGGTCCCCCTTCGGACTTGGGAGTGTTATCCCATGAAGGAAACAAAATGGTGTGTAGCAAGTATGAAGGGTGTGTGATTCTTCTTCACGAATATTTGTTTTCCTTGATAGGTGTATGCCTTCCTTTCAATGGTTTTGAGGTGGACATTTTGAATCAACTGAGGATTTCCCCTCTCGCAACTGTATCCAGTGAGCTGAGAGATTGTCAAAATCTTCCAATATTGTCGTTAGTACAAGAAAAGTGCACCAAACTTGATGTTATTTCCCACCTTTTTAACACATAACCTTGTTTGGTTGTTTCAGCACAAGGTCAAGATTTTCTCTCCCTTAGATAGGGCCAAAAGATGTCTGAGGTCTACTCCGATAGCATGAAGAATTTCAAAGACCGATTCTTTTTCATTACTCCTCTTACTGAATTGCCCCGTACGAGTATGTGATGTATTCAATTTCAGGCGCCCTCCAAATGTACTAACATGTTTCCAAAATTCTGGTGTCAGGGTCATTTCTTAGCTGAGGTCGGGTCCAATGTCTACCTCATGGACGACTTACCCAAGAGGAGACCTATATAAAGAGGAGACTAGTGGCCTTTTGGGAAATCTTGGTCCTTGTCGAATGTGTCATGTCTTGTGGGGTAGCATCAAAGAAACAAAAGAAGCAAATTATAAAGAACATACTTGTTGGTGGAGGCCACCATTAAAGAGGAGAGGTGTGTCATATTGGGTGAGTAGCGTATGAATTTTCTAAATTTCTTTAATAATTTCCCGTTGATGGTTTCCTTGAACCTTTTGATTTATTGTTTGTAGATAAGATAATGTGTCATAAGATGATGCTTGAAACGAAGAAGACGCTTAGGTCACCCGTTCTCTTGCGGAAGACATCCATGTGTTGGCTACGGGAAGAATTCCAACTACGGGGCCCTCTGCTGACACGATCTCTTTAAACCTTCATATCTCGGATAGTTTGGGGGCACATGGTTCTCCTAGTCAAGTAGTGGTGGAGACTCCTTACGCTCGTTCTCACACGCGACCAGCATAAATTCTTCTAGGGGTATTCCCTTGAGATTCCTTATGGGATATGGAAACACGACAATAGACGTTAGACGATTGTGCAAGATTCAGAAGGATATGGTCTCATGGGATGCTCAACCTCAGCTCTGAGCGCATTGTCGTCGTTACTTTTGGCCTGCCTGATCCTTGCATAGTTAATGAGCTTAAATATTTTATTTTTGAACAAGATCATGCTTATTTTTAAACAAGGCTGAGGTTATTCATCAAGAAGAGATGGCAAGAATGTCGTATCAAATTCCTTAGACGTCAGTTGTCCTAACATTAAAATATCCAAAATTCAATTGTCATATATTTTTCAATTATGTAGGCCACATTTTAAATTTTTACTTTTAAAAGTGAGATATGACTGAAAAGTGTTTAAAATGGATGTATCACTTTGTATGATGGTTATTAGGGTTGCGGTTCAACCGATATTTTAAGAGAAGGAAAAGAAATATGACTTAAAGGTATAAATGTAAGACCATGCCACAATTAATTAACACTTTTTAATCAAAAGGTTTACTTTAAATTAAAAATAAACCTTTTAATTTTAACTTGTTAGGGTAATATTTTTTTTTGACATATATTGAAGTGTATTATTATATACTTTTAAAATAGAGATTATTGTAGGTTTAATACCGTTTTTGGTTTTATATTTTTGAGTCGGAGTTCATTTTGGTATCTAAACTTATAAAAATATCAATTTGATCCTTGAACTTATTGAGAAGAGTCACATACATCCTAACCGTCTAATTTCCACAAATTGAGTTTATTTTGGTCTATGTGACATCCCAATTGGCGTATGTATCATCACATTTATCGTATTTCCCAAGTTTCTTCTCCATATTGTCGCGGCGTGAAAAATACCCGAGCGTAACGAACGCTCAAATTTTAGGTGTTACAAATAGACCCTTATTAACAAATTAAATCGACTTTCCAAAAATAAAATATCATAGGTTTTTCAAAATTGCGCCCAAAAGTACTTAGGTAATCTCATTTCACTTATCATGGTCCGAGCCAATTCTTCTAAAACACAGTTTTATGCGCTCAACATCACCATTTTGTTGTGGAGTTCTCGGAAATGAGAAGTTATGGGCAATCCCGTTTTCTTTATAAAAGTTTTGAAAATGATGGTTAACAAAATCACCACCGTGATCACCATGGAGTGTGAAAATTTTTAAACTAAAAATATCTTGGACAAGCTTATCAAAATTAATGAAAGCTTCAAAACTTTCATCCTTATGGGTTAGAAATAATGTCCAAGTGAATCTCGAGTACTCATTAACAATCACAAACCCATAATAATTGCCTGATAAACTTCTTGTTCGTGAAGGGCCAAACAAGTCTAGACGGAGAAGCTCAAGAGATTTTGAAGTCTAAACAACCTTTTTTTTATTTAAACGACACTCTCGTTTGCTTTCCCATCTGGAAAAAATCACATAATTTATCTTTTGAAAAATTAATCTTTGGAAGACAAGTCACTAGATTCTTGGATGCTATTATATTGATTAAGTCAAAATGTACGTGACTTAAGCGCCTATGTCATTACCAAGAATCTTCACCCTTGGTGACTAAGCACTTAGTTCCATGCATTGAAATATCATCTAGATCAAGAATATAGACACTATTGATCCTAAAACCCTTAAACACAAGGTCTTTACTTGCCTTATGCTCAACTAAACAACTTAAAGTATAAAAAATCTCGAAGTACCCTTTGTCGCATAATTAGCTAATGCTAAGTTGGTTATGTTTAAGCCCTTTAACTAAAAGCACACTTTCAATGGTGATTATGGAAGGATTTCCCATAATACCTTCAACTAAAATTGTACCTTTGGTGTTGTCCCCATGCGTGAGGTGAGCACTTTCCTTCTCATCGAACTTGATGAATATAGAAGTATGTCCTATCATGTGTCTTGAACATCCGCTATCTAGGAACCATAACCTTTTCGCGTAGACAACACTTTACTGTAGACAATTAAATAGGAAATTTAGGTACCTAACTAGTTTGTCCTTTAGGGTTAGTTGAGGAACACTTAGGAATCCATGTCATTTTACCACTAGAAACTTGAAATTTCCTAATATGACAAAGAGACCTAATATGACCCTTATCACCACAATAATGACAAATAGCTTTAGATGAAATACTTTTTCTATTTCTTCTAGTTACACGAGGGCTTTCCTTAAAACCAACGCCTCTATCACTTGAGAACTAGAACTAGTAAAGGATAGTGAAATAGCATGTGTTAATTGTTCTTTGAGATTTTCAATTTCAAGTTTTAAAGTTGGGCAAATGACACACTCTACTTTTCTATCTTTTCAACTAAAGTGTCGGAAACATTAAAACGATCTTCAACTAGAGATGTATGCGCTTCCTTAAGGGAATCCAAAACGCTATTAAGATCATTTATCTTCTTTTCATGTTTTAAAATCATTTATTTTTGGAGAGAAACTTTCTTAAAAGCATTTATAGAATCCACATACACAAATGCTTGAGTTATGTGATAGAGATCTTATGCTTGTATTAGAATTCAACCACGTTGACAAGTACACAGTTCACAAAATTTACAGATTATTCAAAGACAATGATTAATTGAATAATTGTAGATTACATGAGATGTGTCTTGTAGAATTTATTCAATTAACATCGAATTCTAGCAACATTAGTTTTCCAGAATTTAATCATCACTAAATCTCAACTAGGTACCAATTATAACAAAACCTAACCTTACGTAATAAATTGCTACTAAATGAATAAACGATAAATTATGCTGAGAATTTAAAACCTAAACATGCAATTATTCTACAAAAATTAAAATAAGAGAGAGAGAGAGAGAGAGAGAGAGAGAGAGAGAGAGAGAGAATACACCAGAATGTATAATGGTTTGGAATTCGTCCTCGCTTTGCCTACTCCACTCTTTAATGGTTTCCCATTGGAACCTGTTTTGTTCCTTTTTATTTTGACAATTATTGCAAGAGTTCATACAATCACTAATCCATAACAATGATGAGAAAAATAAATCTCCTATCTAGAACTTGACTTGTATACAACCTAATGCTAAACTCTTATGTAAAATCTTTACTCGATTCTCGCTTCTTGAGTCTTCCAGCTTTACTAATATGCTCATTGTCTTCGTGTGTGGCAACCACCCATTGACTCCACTAATTTCTTGAGCGATAAACCGTCTGAACATTTGAGAAGAACTCCACCTTGTCTTTAGCCTTTCACACAATAACTACCAAGGTCACCTAGAGAGAAGAACCCCATTTTCACTAGAATTTTTCAACACCAATAACAACAACTTCAATCTTGCAAGCTTCATGAAAAACCTTACCAAACCTCAAGAATGATTATTTTAAAGATAATTTCTCCCTCAATCAATTACAAATATCTCATTATCAAGATCTAAAAATCAAAACTAGAGGTTGAAGATGAAAGAATTTTTGTTGCAAGAGTTTGTGAGTTTTCAAAAAGAGAGGGTGTTGATTTCACAAAATCACAACGTAGATTATGAAATTATTGTAAAGTTTTTAAGTTGTTTTTGTAATGAGATGAAAAAATGAATTTATATGTGCTTAAGATTAATCACAAAATTAGATGGAAAATGTTAGTTAGATTCGATTCAACAATATTTTATGATTTGAGTCAAATGAACAAGTGAAGTGTGAAACTAGACAAAAATGTACCCGAACGGGTCGCACGATCGAACACACAACAAAGTCGCCACCGAACTTTATTCATCCCAAAAGAGGGAAGGGAAATATCGACAAAACCCAAAGGGAACATAGAAATGGGTAAGGAAGTCGGTTATGCAAGGGGAAGGTATTAACACCCCTCACATCCATGGTACTCCATGGGAACCGTTTTGAAAGCTCTTGTTTGAATGGGTGTTGCTATCTTCATGCAACTGCAAAACAGAAAATTGGTTAGAAAAAGAGTGCTCGAGGAGGATTGGGGTCCTCATGCCTACGTATTCTCACAGTGTAATGAGAAATTCAGAACCTCGTAGTTCATGGAACTAGAGAGAGAAAGAGGGGAAAAGAAAGAAAAATGCTCGCCAAGGATTTGCATCCTCGTGCCTACGTATCCTTATAGTGCAATAAGGAAGTCAGAGCTCTATAGTTTGGAGGACAAAGACTGAAATAAAGATATATTATGGGTGATGTTTAAACCAAAAGAAATGAGCTTACCAAAGCACTAAGACTGACATGGTAAGTAAGGAAAGCAAGAACTTGTCAAAGCATTGGGACTGACATGACAAGGATCTTACCAAGGCACAAGGACTGATATGGTAAGTAAGGAAAGCAGGAACTTGTCAAACCACTGGGATTAACATGACAAGGATCTAACCAAAGCACTGAGAATGATATGGTAAGGGAATGGTGTTTAAACCAAAAAAGGAGGGGGTTAACCATAAAAATGTATCCCAAAAGAGAGGAAGGGGGTTAACCATAAAGGTGTATCCCAAAAATAGAAAGGGGGTTAACTATAAAGGTGTGTCCCAAAAAGAGGAAGGGAGTTAACCATAAAGGTGTGTCCCCAAAAGAGGTATATAACCATGAAGGTGTCACCTGAATTGTGGTGACAAAACCAAGGAAATATGGGCGTTAACCATAAAGGTGTGTCCCAAAGAAAGGAAATTGCAATGGTGTTTAAACCAAAAGGATCTGAAAAAACGAGTCACAAAGGCTAGCTGCAGGCTTGACAATGAATTGACTGAAATTGCACTAAAGTCTATGAATAAAGATGAATACTCTGAGCAATTGGGTCATTCCTCCCGTACCCAAAATATTCAGAATGAGGATAAAAATGCTCCCTCTCACCCATTCTCTATTGCTTAAGGCTCATGACATGCAAACCTTGTCAATGTTAGACAAGTTGTTGAAGCAGGTTCACAAGGATGATTTACGGGGATGATGCAGATGGTTGATGTCTAGATGGTGCTTGAGGTCTTGTACTTGTTGAGAGGATGAAACTCCAAAGTAACAGAGACAAATCCTATCAAGTGACTAATGGACTTATGATCACTTAACAGAGACAAAGAGAATATGTGCAAGTGTATGATCTAGTTGATCAAATAGAATTTGATCAAGCTAAATCGGGGGGAAAGAGATGGATAGAAGAAACACAATACATGATCAGATAAAGATTAACATAGAGTCTCATTGTTAGGTAGTCCAAGAGAAGTACATGTGGATGCAAGAGTGTACTGAACATAGTCTTATTGTTAGGTAGTCCATGAAAAAGTCATCTGTGTGACAAGTGTTAAGAACAAATAACTATTTAAACAACATTTTAGTAAAAAAATGGTATAATATTAGGGGTGGGGATAAATGTTGTAGTATTAGTTAAAATTTGCATTACTTTTTTAGTTTATGTTGTGTTAAAGAAAAACAATTCTTGCTTTATGGGTTATCTCTAAGCCCAGCGATACTTGGATTGACACCCTCTTCTTGTATTGTTTTTCACCGGACGTAATATTTTTATATTTTCAAAAATAAAATAAAACACTGTGTCTGATGTTATCCTCTAAACTTGTCTCAATTTTTTTACCCAAAAAGAGTTAGAGAAAGTTTTAATTCGAAGCTAATAAAACTTAAATTTAAAATTAAAACTATTTTGGTTAAAAAGTGGGAAAATAAAATTCACCACTTATTCACTGAAACGCACTCTGTAAGGTTAGAACCCTAAACACGGCACAGCACACAGAGCCTCCGTCTCCGTCCACCGTCATCCGCTTCACAACCGCCGGTCATCGGGTTTTACGATCAAATGGCTCTGCGGGGAATTTGGCAACTTAAGAAGCTTGTTGTTAGTTATAGCGATTGGGGTGGAAGTAGCAAAGGTATAAGGTATACATACACCAATCATTTTCTTTAGCTTCGTTAATTTTCCATTTCATCGATTTATGCTTTCAGGAACCATCAAGTTTTTATTTTATTTCGATTTGTGGAATTATTAGGAAAAAGATTAATTTTTTCTTGCTTTTATTCAAATTTTGATTTATGCCTAATCTCAAATCACGTTCATGTATAAGTAATAAGGTTTCTGCATTACAGTAAGAATAAATTCAATATGAATTACAGTAAGTCACAACCATTTTTGGGATGGGCCGCCCCGCACCGCCATTTTGGATTTGGATTGACAACTCTGGTTTGAGAAAATGTTTACATTTACTCTTAAGTTTTGATAATCATAGTGAATCTATGCATCTTCTGCTTGCATTTGCATTTTACCTAGTACTAAAGCATGGATTGTGCTGCTATGAATAATCTTTGTACAGGGAATTCTTACTTTGAGTTTTTAATATTTGATAGGGCATTTATGGAGTCTCATATGCCAGCGTTTAAGGAGTCGACTCCTCAGTTAGAGGTGGCCACTGAAATGATTCGTGGTCAGCATCCACATCTAAAGGCTTTTTACAGTAAGATTCCCGGGATCGCTAGTAACTTTGTCATTAAGTTTTCTTTTCGTTAATTGTAACCAATGATTCTCCTGTGCGAAACAGAGAACCATAACGATCGAGTGGTGTGTGTGAAGAATATGGATCCAGAGGAGATACTTCTGCATGCTACCAGGCTGAGGAATGCACTCGGAAGGAAAGTAATAAAACTGAGGACACGGCATGTAACCAAACACCCTAGTGTGCAAGGTACATGGTCAACTGCATTGAAATTATAGGATGAATGAAACCAGTAGTGATAAGTTACCACTAGTGGTGCTAATTCAATCCTTTTCTTTGATCAATTTATCAAGTATTTGTGATCTGGTTAGCATTATTTCGCATGTTGTCCGGTGCAATTGCCGAAATTTCAATTGTTCATATTAGATACATTTTATTTTGAAAGGGAATCAAAACAAGAAAACACTGTTTTGTTTTGTTACAAGACTCAAATTTCAAAAAGTTGTTTTAGATTGTAAGGCCATGTGACATTTCCATTTCCATTCCAAATCAATCTGGCAAAATGCTGATTCGCTTTATCGGTAGGATGATGAGAGTCAAAGAACACATGTTCACTCACATTTTCACATAACTCATATTCTTTTATCCCTTTCTTTCCTCCACAACTGTCTTCTCCTCTATAAGGCCCACTACCACAACATGCTCTACTTGCTTCTTTGAACCCTTTCCAAAAAAAAAACAATGATTATAATATATATGCTCACAACATAATAAATTATTAGTTTGCATGAGTGAATACCATATTTTGAAGGGTATTTCAACACTTGAGAAAGTGCACTATAGAAATCAGTGACTGAATATATGAACCCCTTTAGCTGATTCTCTAGCTTCTGAACCATTTCTGTGAGTTTCTTATTGTGTAGTTTTGCCACTGCTGAAATTTCTTCTAAGCATTCATATTTTCTTACCAATATTCTTATGCTTGGAGAGCAACCTATAGGGCCTACATTAACCAACCCAAATTTCCTTCCACCTAGCTCATAAATTTCCTACAAAATTATATTTAAGATCTTATAAAACAAGGATGTTTAATCATATTAAGAAATCATTTAATAAAACTTGACCTACTTTGATGACATTTGAGAGGTTTTCAATGACATTATCAACAAATTGTTGATGATCAACAGGTAGAACAACACCTGAGTTTGGATCAACAAGAGTACCATAATCATTGCTTCCAACACTAAACAAGTACACAGATTTGAACATCAATTCCTCTGTTTTTTCATGTCCAAGTTTCTCCCTGAATAATTTCTTCACCTTTCTTAAATAACTCAACTGAGTATTCAAGTCTATCACCTATATATGTTAACAACCATAAATTTAGCATGTAGTTTAAATTTCATAGTTAAAATAGGTAAAGTAATAACCAATGAATTTAAAGACTGAGCTTACACTTTCTTGAGATGTTTGTGAGAGTGCACCAGATCCTCCTGATGCAAAATTAACTCCATAGACATATTCAGGGTGACCTGGATGCAAATATGGTGGAAGCAATGGCAACCCGGCATATTCAGCTGCAGGACTCATCAGAGTTAGAGCAGACTTCAAGATTCAAAACACGAATCAACTTTCATTCGTGTTTAGAGGACAATTCGAGTCTATATACTAGCACAACAAAATAAGTACATGCTTTAAAAAAATAGTACCAACAATATCTGGTATCATGCGTCCGTCGGAAAACCTGCCGGAAGGATATTTGAAGAAAGTTTGTCCATAAGGAGGATAATTAGCTTGATAATCTGTGGTTGTATTGATGTAGTTGTTGTTTCCATTATCAAATAGAGAATCTCCAAATATGAATAGTGTACCATGTTTCTTGGGCAAGCATGTCATGATCATGCTATTGCTAAAACAGTGGTTGATTTGGGTTATAATACCAAAATACAGCACAAACAAATACATTAAAACCCCCATAATTGCAAATTGGAGTTAAATGACATTCTATAATTCCTTTAAAACGACATTCTAATGAAAAAGAAGTTAAATTAGACAATTCACCAAAACAAATTGAAATTGGATTGTTATATGACACGGTCAAAAAAGGAGGCTCTGACGGAGTAGAGTAATTTTATTGTTGTATTCTTCATCAAATACCATGATTTTTGAAATATGCATTGTCTTTTCGGAAATTTTTGAAAATTATATTTTTTTTAACAAAAACAAAGACAAAAGTACCAATAATTTGAAATTTTCAGTACACGCATACCGAAACTTTTGAAATTTTGGTGGAGACATGTAATCTTTTAATGGAAATTGTAAAATTTTCGAGAATTACAACAAAATTTCGGAAATGGTAGAATTTCTGGTATTTGCCACAAAATTTCAAAAATTGTAAAATTATTGGTATAGAGTGAGTGAAAATTGTTCATTTTTTCTTGCATTAATTTTTCTAGAATAACTAATTTGATAAAAAAACTATATGATAAAATATATACATATAATAAAATTTGTGCTACATACAAGAATACAAAATAAATTAGGATGACTTTCTAATTTTATCTTCTTAGTGTCTAATGCATCATACATATGTTGATTTTAATGCATTTGTATCTTTGGTACACTATTGTCTCCAACGGTCAGCGACAAGAGGCAATTGACAACCAAATTTCAACTTTACCTTAATCAAATGATTGTTGTTGACAAAATCAACATCAATGATTTTATGCCTGTTTGTATACATAGGTGGAGCTAAGACAAGAGGAAAAAATAAGATGTTAAGTCTCTTTGACAAAGAGACAAAACGACACCGTATCTACAAGCAATAGGTAACCCATATTAGGAATTGTCATCCATTTATCAGTACCCTGCAAACCCAAGTGTTCTATTCGTAACACATTCCTAACTATAAAGACCGTGTCATAAAACAAATTGGAGTATTTAATTGTGTCCGAATCAATGACCATGACTCTTCGCTCCATCCAAGTAAAGCTGCAATAGTACGAAAATCACAATTTACATCGTCACGCACATCAACGACGTCATCAGTGTAAGGATGTAAGAAATCATGAAACTGAGACAAGTAAACATCTTTCGAAGATGCAGTGGAGATTGCTTCTAGCCGACATACTTGACGGTTGACTTCCAAATGGTTTTGTGCATGATCTCTTTGTAGTCTAACTCCCTACGAGCCCTCACCATACTCCCACTATGAAGGATCACGATGCACATCACTCTCTTGACCATTTTTGCTCTTCTTAACTCCCCTATTTGGCTTGTACTTCACCGACAGTGGACACATAGAAGTTGTAGATGAATGTGTTAGTTCTCAAACCTTTTTCCTCAACATCCTCTAGCCTACAATATCCAAAATATTGAAATATATCTTCAACTCTTCACACTCTGCTTCTAAATTCAATTGTGTACCACTTTCTTCATGACTGACATCATACTCTTCAATGTGTAGTTTCTTCTAAAAAAACATTAATTGGTTCTAAAGGAACAATATTGTCTTGTATTTGGAAACCGACAAGTCAACACACATACGGTATCTCATGTGCTGTTCTAATGAAGCAACCACATGCTTATTGGCTTGCACCAATAAACTTTACCCTTTATAGTTCCTTTTCAATGTGTTGTATACACCGTCTTGAAACAAAATCGTGCAAGTTGGTATATAATGGAGTGTTATACCGATGCTCAATGTTGACAATACTTTTTTGAAACGAGATTATGATTGAACCTAGCTGCAACTTTAACATGGTGTTCACAACATTCCAACTTCGACACAAATTTCCCTGACTTGTTGTTAACATGTTTTTTGGTCTCCGTGAGCATACTCCACCCTAAAAACCATAAATAGAAATATATGTTAAATTATGTTAGTAATGTAATAACATTAAAATGACGTCTATGTACCTATTCGTTGTTGTGTTCCCTAAATGAGTAACTCTGTTAGTCCAAGCAACAACAAATCTTTTTTTATAAGGTGTCAACCATGTTTCACTCACATACTTAACAAATAAAGGAATATCAACACAAACAGTCTCAAAGTGCTTCAAGTGTTCGACAAACTCAATTTCTCTATTAGCATACATGATGTTGTTCCATAGATCCATGCCAAGTTCTTGTCTTTCTGATTCAACGCAAGTTCCTGGTCCGTCACCACAATATTCGGTGGCAAATTCTCGGAAGAGAACAACTCTTTGAGCTTCTCCAGCGTCCATTTGAAGTTCTCCTCCCTTTCATGTTTCAAATAGGCAAAGCCAACTAAAAACGTCAACTTTGTTGACGTAACACCAACATCTAAGCAGTGGTAGTCGGTACCTGTATGATCATAATGCACATAATAAAAAATATGATAAATGAAAATATGTCAAAAGATATCAAAAATCAGCATCTGGCCATTACTTATTTGTGTTGTATGTACAGTAAAAAATCAACACCAAATCAAACATATTCAACAACTTCACTGAATCAGGATGTTTCCAAAAGATATCAGCAACAACATTTGAGTCTTCCTTATTTCCAGTCCAACACATGTATTTTTCTCTATGAATAAGACTCAACACATTTGCATTTCTGTCAATGGACCTCTCTTGCTCGTATTGTATGTAGCTCTAGCTTTATACACCCGTGTAACACTGGTGAAGATTTCTGAATCTTTGTCTTTCAAAGTAGCAACGATGTGCCTTGGAGTCATATTGTACTTCGTCATGTCATTGAAAAACTGTCTTTCATGATCTTTTAGACAATCAATATGTTATGACCTTCTAAATTCTTAGATAATTTATGATAGTGCAATCCACACCTAACCATAACCTTCCAACCATTATCACTTGACACAAATCTCAGCCTAAAAGTACATTTAACTTTCATACTATAAATGCCTTCTGAAAAATTATTGCTTTTAGATGCATTATTCCTTTTGTATTTTCCTTCTCTCTCACAATCCATAATCAATTTATCTTTCCTACCTCGCTTCCCATTTGCAGTATCAGAACAAACAGTCACAATAATAATACCATGATGTTTACCAATAGTCTGTGCCAGTGCTAATACTTCAGACCGAGACTCAAATATCGGTTAATTACAACATATAAAAAATAAACTATCAATATCATAGAGACAAGAAAACATTTAAATTAAACTTGTTACATAAAAAATATATCGCATGAAGAACTGCGTAAAATCTGTAGAAGATTCTACCAGCTCTAAATCATACAAGTAAAATATTTTTCTACATTATCGGAAATTATGAGTATGGACAAAATTTTCTGAATATCCAAAAATTTGAAATTTCCAAAAGTTTTAGTAGTTTTATGGAAATTTCAATAATTTCCGGTATGATTTTGGGGTTTTCCAGAAAACTACCAAATTTTTCAAAATTTATGATATTTCGTCACCGAAAATTTACAAAATATCGATAAGAATGCTTGATTTTTAAAAGCTGCGAAAATAATCGTATTGATAATTTCTTTTACATTACCAAAAATTTCGTTTTTAATATATTAGTAAAAGTGTTTTTTTTTAAATAATTAAATTTTGATTAGTAAATAATAACATAAATAATTTTGACAATATAAAAATATGAAGTTACCGGATATAAAAGAGAAAATGACATGTTAAATGCTCGGAGGCATCTAATTAGAAAAAAAAAATTATTAGTCTAATTAGATATAATTTTGTTAATTTCTATTAAATCATATTAGTGACTCGTTAAAATTAACGCATAATGATACTTTATTGTATCAAATTTTATTGACATATCGAATGACTTCAAATTAGAGGATAGTTCATTACATTACATACATTTTTCTCAAACATTTTATCTTTTCAAATCTCTTTCACAATTTATTTTGCCGTGGCTGAGCAAATTCAGTTTTATGGAATTGTGGCGGCTAAACCGCCATACTATTCATATTTATACAATTTTTTTAATTATATCATAATAGACAGAAAATGATTACAAGAGTTATAGCCGTTTCTTTAATAAAAAAGTGAAAGAAGGTATGACTTGTCCACAAGTAAAAGTAAAATTGTATACTATAAAACCCACTACGTTTAATCTCGAAAGACTTGTTAAATTATTTGTGATTGTGAGACACCTCAAAAACTAGCTTATCCATGAATTGACGTTGTAGTCTTGCAGTAGTATATATTGATAGGATTAATGAATAAAACACTGAAGAATTTGAATGGATGAACAAGGCAAACTAGAATAGAAAGAAAGTAAATTGAAATTTTCTAATCCTAAGTTGAAAAACACTGTATAAGAATTTAAAATTATCTCTCAGATTTCGAAGATACATCCTCGGAGGTCCCATACACTAATTCGAAACGTCAAAAAAATCGAGTGATACCCAATATTTTTTTCAAAATTTATTCCGGAGATACATCTCCGGAACAACTCAATGTACATCCTGCATTTCTCACTGAAATACTTTAAAAAAAAGAATAAATTGACCTGTAGATGCATTTCCGTATTCACATCAGACATGATCCGAAGATGCATCTCTGAAACCAGACAATAATTTCAGACTTTGATTTAGAAATGCTCTGATGAATTTGACGTTATGTTATGATTATACTATCAATTTTTATTTTTTTATTATATAAATTAAATCATACAACCGATATGATGAAAATGACATATATAAATTAATAAATCCATAGTGCACAATAAAATCGAAATAAATCAAATTAAAATACAAACGATAATAAATTTAGAATACAAATACTATAAACTACTATGCATGATAGACTCGGGCCCCATGTTCCTACGCTGCCTCTCGTGCCCCCGCTATCATGGCATTTAGAACGTCCCTCACCCCAGAGCCATCGGAAAAGAGTCCTCTATCAATACCTGTCCGCCCAATCTTCATGATACAACGACATCTAGACAACACATGAGAAACAAATATTGTTGAAGTTTGTCAACTTGAGAAGCAAAACAAGATGTCTTACAAGATGTTTCAACATCTTACACATTCTCCTGAATTACTACTTATGGACTTTATGAGACTCATGCAAGGAGTTGTCATTGAAGGGATGATTGATGGTCAGACTAGAGGTCCTCCCAATATTTACCAACCAACAGTGGTTTAGAAGAAGTTAAAGAAGATTAATGATTATGGTGTAATTCTTCCTATTGGAGTCCCTTCTCATATCTCTAGAGTTTTGATTAATAAAAAAAACATGATATTGTGTTTGGTGAAGCTGATATTGGTGTTCCTCTGAGTCAGTTGAATCTTATCTATAAGATGTATGTTTCAAATATTGCTCTCCACAAATATTGATAAGTCTAATCTAACTGTTGGTGGAAATGTGATTGATGTACGACTCATGTATGGGCCTATGAGAAATCATCATCTCATACAAAAGTATTTTGGTGAAGAGACCTAGGAAACCAATATGAGAAATCAAGATGTTGATCAAGATGTGCCAGACATCATGCCTGACATGTTGATAGAGTCTCAAATTCAAAAGGAGAATGGTGATGTGACTCTTGAGAATCTGAGTGATGATGATCATGTCCATGAAGATGTTGAGGTTGATACTGTTGTAGTCCATGTTGATGTTGTTAACATCCATAATGAGAAAATAAAACCTACATCAAAAGGAAAGAAGGATCATGTAGAAGAAGATGTGGAGAAAATGTTGAGACATTGTGTAAAGATACAATAAGTAATGATGAAAGCATATTTCTGGAGTGTGTTGTCAATATCAAGATATATAGATTGTTTACCAAGGGCACACAAGCTATAAATGATGTTCAAACTGAAATGACTCCCCATGAAGATGAAGATTTTGATCTCATTAGTCTTGACGTGGAACAAGTTGTTATTGACAAATTAGGAAACACTATGTTGTCCGCTGAAGAAGATGGAAGTTTTTTATGATGATATCAAATTGATACCAAGACTGTCATGTATTCTAAAGCTCAAATTGTATCAGATGAATGTGAAAAATGTATTTCTCAATAGGTACTTGAATGTGGAAGGCAATTTGGATGCTACTAGTGATATTAACAACATGGAAGATGTCAATATGGAAAACAATGAGAATATGATGATAATTCACATTTATGTTGTAGACAATGTGTTGTGTAGAATGTCAGTGAAGATGTTATAGTATTTTGTTCAACAAATGTAGTCTAAATTTTAGTTGAGCATGGTAGGAGATGTTACCTACTTTCCTGATTTTCAAGTGAAGCAAATGAAGGTCTAAGGTAGATATGCTGTAAGTAGTTGCACTCAGCTATTGTAGAGTAACCAAATGCTCAAGGATGATAATGGAGATGTCACTCAGGATGTGCCAGACAACATATATGACATGTTAGTGACTGAGTTTTCAACTAAGAGGAAGGATGAACAAGTTGCTCTTATTATTAACTATAAAGTAAATAGAAAGTTTGTTCTAACAAGCGAATTTGATATAAATTCTGAAGCTAATATTAATATCCAAAGTTAGGGCTGGACAATGGGCCGGGCTGGGCGGTTTCAGGCCCAAAAACCTCACCCAGTCCAACCCATGGTTCATATATGAAGGCCCATTTCCGCCCAATATCAACACGGTTTGGACGGGTTCGGTTTGTGCGGATTGCGGGTTAGTTTAAGCGGTTTATTCGGGTTATTAGGTTGATTCATTTTAAGCCCAATGACACATTTTGGGTATTTGTTTAGAAACTAAAATTATTCTTATCATATTAAACTTAATAATAGGCCAAACCTCAGGTTGGACATTTTAAAGATGATACAATATATAGTACAACTATGACATATTCAAAACTTACAATATACAAATTATTACAACTATGACAAATTCAAAGTAATATCCACTAATAGTCTAACTATAATTAATTAATGAGCTTTACTTTGAATGATTCAATGCTTTGTCTTTAAAGATTCATCCTGAACAAATGAAACCAATAAAATAGAACAATAGCAAATCACAAGAGAACATATTTTCGCGCAAATCGCAAATATCACAACAGTTAGATTGCAACAATACTGTGAAAATATTGTACAACAATTAATATGACAAAAAAACAGTAATTAATTATGCAGTAAAACGGCTCATAAAAAACAACAAAGAAAACTAATATGAGGTTCAGTCAATGTGACCACTATGAAACTCCCAAGTCCATCTAATCACATGCTTCTCTCTTGGATTGAGGTTGTCAAGTACCTTTTCCAGGGTCTTTTTTCATCTTGGCCTGTGATGGTATGGGACAATAGAAGCCCCTTTGTGTTTCCTGCTAACCAATAGTAACTTAAATTAGACAATAGTTAGACAATAGTTTAAAATCTAATAATTCAAAAATAATAAACATAAGAAACTAATACAACCATCTTTTTATCCTTTTATTAAAGGAAGAAAATGTGTAACTGATCCATACACTATTCAAGTAACTAAGGAACATTTCTTTACCAATACAAAGACGACCACCGATACGAGTTCCACCAACAAAAGTTTTGATCATATGGATAACATTTGATAACTCAGCCTCAAATGTACTATATCAAATCAAACCACAAAGTTAATTTATTCATCAAGGTGATTGTAATGAAAATTTCATTCCAATTGCGAACAAAGGAAAAAACTTAAATATAAAGCAAAATAGAACCTGTAGAAAATTTCACAGGCTCCAATGGCAACCAACCAATAGGCATTGGTAAGTTTTGAAAAGACACCAACTTCACAAGAATTTTCAAACCAGAGTCCTACATATAACCGTTGTTACCAAGTCTATTAGTTAAGAGAAAAACCGAGATGTGTAAAAAATATTAATGTTTCATCACTTTTATATATTGGTTTTGAAATACCTAAGAGATGTGTAAAAAGTATTAATGTTTCATCATTTTTGAAATGTATTAATGTTTCAAACCGGAGTCCTACATATAATCATAAAGCAATTATATATTGATTTTGAAATACCAAGAGATGTGTAAAAAGTATTAATGTTTCATCACTTACTAGTTTCCATAAGAGAGGGAACAAAACTCTTTGATATAATAAACCGTTTCATCACTTCAGTAAGTTAGATCAATGGTACGTACTGGCCAGAAACTCATATATATAGGTCATGCATGACTCCAAAAAATCAAAAAACATAGTTGACCTTAAAAATTGGACAACATAAACATTAGTTAAAAAAAGTAATAAGTAAATAATGATATACATACATTCATTTCAAGCACAACCTGAAGGTTGTGGTTGAGACTGTGATGATGAGACACCCGATACTCCTCTTGCTGCTGAAGATATTTGTTGAAACTCTAAAATAAGTAAATAAACAATTTTTTAGAAAGACATAATTATACAACATTACAACATATTTATTCAAAATTCAGTAATAAATTTACCTGTTACAATATCTTCTGAAAGCTCAAAATCTTCCATGAGATTCATATATTTGAAATAGGTAAAAGAATGCCTTAACCAATTCTGAGTGCAAATTAAAGCCTCAGCCATTTCAGCAGTTAGAGAACTCCTATATGTTTCTATGACTCTCCCTCCTGTGCTAAAAGCACTTTCAAAAGCAACAATAGACACTGGTGTGGCTAAAATATCTTTAGCCATTATAGATAAAATAGGATATTCAACTGAATTGCGTTTCCACCTCACAAGAATGTCAAAGTTAGGATCCCTTTTGACACACTTACTAGAATTATACACCTCAAGCTCATTTTGTTGATCAATGGAGTCTTGTTCCTCTAAATGTTTCTCAAAAGCATCGGCTCTAGCCATAAATGATGAACGGGCAATATATGCAATTGTTTCATCAATGAAGACATTGTTTCCACCACTACCAAGAGGCTATGTGGAATTGTGTTCTTGGTCATAAGCTTTCTTATACCAATCATATAACTTTTGTAAATTTTCTTTTATAGATTTTACCAAGTCACTACCAAACATTGATCCAACTCCATACATGTTCTTAAACGTCCACTCAATGTAACTTAACTTGTATCTTGGATCAAGAATAATACCAAAATATATCATCTTGTTCATCTTATCAATACTCCCCCAATATCTATTATACTTTTCCATCATATCTCCACCCACACTTGCAAAAAAATCATTTAAGTTCAAAGTAGCTTGCTTCAACTCACAATAAATGGCAGACACTTGGTGAAAACAAGTATGCAAACTCACATTTTGAGAGGTGGAAAAAATCTTAGTTGCTTCATAGAATAACTTTAGAAAAGCGCTAAAATCCCTAACAATGTCCTAATCATCATTACTAGGGGGATTACCTTTTCCAAAGAACTCCCTATAGCTCGACTCTTCATCCTCAAGCTTTTCAAAAGCGAGTTGAAACTTCTCCGCAACCTCTAGCATTAAATATGTCGCGTTCCAACGAGTTGAAACATCAAGACATACTAATTTTTTGCAAGTTATTCCAGCAAATTCAATGCATTCTTTAAACTTGGCCGCCCTATGAGGTGAAGACTTAACAAATCTAACAGCATCCCTAACACTAGTTACAGATAAATGTTTATCTTTCAAACCCTTATTTACCACCAAGTTCAAAATATGAGCTGAACACCTCATATGAAAACACTCTCCATCCCCTATTAACCCATTCATATTTGCTATTTTTCTCTTTAGATATGTCACATCAATATCATTTGAAGTGGCATTATCAACAGTTATGGTTGACACATTCCTAATTCTCCGATCCTTTAACACTTCTTCAATCTTCCTACCTACAGTTTCACCCTTGTGGTTTGGAATTACGGCAAAGCTTATAATTCTTTTTTGATACTTCCATTCGTTATCCACAAAGTGTGCCGTAAGGGTCAAGTAGTTTAGATTTTGTATAGAAGTCCAACAATCAGTAGTAAGTGCTACCTTATTGCAGTCAGACTTAAAAAAAGCCTTTAACTTTTGTTTTTCATCCAAGTGTACCTGAAAACAGTCCCTAGATACCGTACGCCTAAATGGGATGGTAAATTGGGGTTGCATTACTTTGGAATAAAATTTAAACCCTTCACCCTCTAATGCACTAAATGGATGCTCATCTAGAACTACAAAAACTGACAAAGCACTTCTACAAGCTTTCTTGTCAAATCTAGAGCTAACTTGGACTAATTACCATCTATAGTTGGGTATGTTAGAATAGTTTGTGTGAGGTCAGTTGACACAACAAGGGGCTTCTTAGGACATTTTAAAATATGGTGGTTCAAATTGGTGGTGTCGTGAGTCCTAGGGTCACACAAGTATTTTTTATGACAGTGTTTATAGGCTGCAGTGGGTGCATCAACTAGGTCATCAGGTAATCTAATAAAGTGTTCCCAACAAGCAGATGATTGCCTAGAACCACTTGCACTAGATTTACTCTTCTTTGTAGGTTGCATAGTTGAACCTACTTCATTAATTGGTAGATTTTGATTAGGCTCACCAGTCACTGAAATAACGAAGGAGCCAATCAAGAACTACCAATCAACAAATAACAGTTCCAATTCATACACTATTAGATTTAAAACTATGATTAACAATAAAAACTTTGTAAAGAGAGTAATGATACTTGATACATAAAGAAGAATTGTAAAGAGACAGAACAAAGACAACAATAACCACACTAGAACAATACTTAGAACACTACTACATTGATATATAAGAATCAGAACAAAGACAACAATAACAATATAAATTCTTAGAATAACACTACTGTTATTAAAACTATGATTAGAATGATTAACAACAAAAATAATTTTTAGAATAAATTTAGCATCTCAATTAAATAAGTTTCATTCTAAATAATTATTGGAAAGATATAAAAGTATTGGCTAAATAAGTGATATATATTATTAAAGTATTAGAAAGATATAAAAGTATTGGCTAACCTAGTGATATATATTATTAAAGTCGTTGCTGATGTAGTTTAGAACATAAACTGAAAAATACAAATTAAATGCTAAACCAAGTAAATTGACATTGAAAATTAATATCTAAGTTCAACAATTTTGGAATAATGATTTTGTCTTGATCAAGGATTAAATGATTTACTTCAACACTGAAAATATTATAAAATAAATAAAAATTAAACAGGTTAAATGAGATTAAAAAATGGGATTAAGTATACAACATATTCATGACATAAAAAATGATCATCAGCATGAGTATACCAGTAATAATTTCAATAATTGTATTCAAATCCTACAACTTAATCCAATCTAATGACTTGTTCATCTACACTTTAATAATCAATTTAAAACAACCCCAATTCATATGCATACAGGACATACAAACAGACTCAATTAACATACATTTCAAACAATCTCATACACTACTAGTTAGCTTTAAATCAGTTTGAAAACAATTTCAAAATCAGTTAAAAACAACCCCAATTTAACCCAAATTCATATGCATACAACACATATAGTCCCAATTAGCATACATCTCAAAGACACGAAGTCGAATACACTTACAATTACATTGCTCTTGCTCTAAGACTCTTTCCATGCTACTTTGACATTGATCCATCTGTCCAAATAAAACATCAATAACATCATAAGATAAAGAATGATACAACATATGATAAAGAGTACCACACCAAAAAAAAGTTACTAAAATTCTGTAGACTTTAGATTTTAGACTTTTTAATAATAGAAGTAGACTAGCTATGACCCAATTATAACTACCAAACTTTTGCATTACAAAGAACCCATCCTTAAAATTGTTGTTAATGGACAGTCAAACTGATAAAAGTTATGTCAGGACCTCTTACTTGCAAGCTTTCCAGGTATCAAACTTTCGGATGGTGTGAGAGGAGAGTTGAAGATGAATTAACAAAACTTCGTATGATGGACAAAACACGATTTGGAAATCATGTACAAAACAAAGAACAAAATCATACACATAAAAAAATAAGATAAAAACAAAGAATGAAGAATCAAACTTACAAATAATGAATAACAAATTCAAGCTTTCCAAGTATCAACGATGCTAGATCCTTCGAACCTCATTCCGATGGTGGATTAATGGTGGGTGGTGAGAGTTGAAGATATGACTTTGTGGTGTGAGAGAAGATTTGAATGAACACCACAACTTCATTTGATGGTGGTTAATGATAGTGGATGGTGAGTGATGATGTATATGTGGTGGGTGGTGAGGGTTGAAGCTATGGTTGGTGAGTGATGATGGTGTGCGGATGAGGAGTGAAGGAGAGAACAACAAACAGAATGAGAGAAAATGACTAGAAGTATGAGATTGAGAGTGATAGTAAACCCTAATGCAAAACAACATAGTTTTGCCTAGGTCTATCAACTGGGCGGGTCAGGGTACCCGCGATTCAGTAAAACCTACCCAGACCCGCCCATTAAGAACCGGTTTAACCCATTAATTAAACCCATTCACCCGCTAATCCATCTTAACCCGCCCAATTCTTTTTTTCTTTCGGTTCCCTGCGGTTTGGGTCGGGCTTTGGATCCTTGTCCAGGTCTATCCAAAGTTTGTCACAAACTTTATTATCCTATCCACAAATACTAAAATAATATTATGCCGTCAACAATACTTATAATCTTTAAGTTTAAAGATTTAGAAATTTTATTAATCAAAATAGAAGTTAAATGAAAATAAAAGACACATAAAGATAACAATGAGATAAATGTTTTGAAATCAAATTTTATTAATGACATTCATCATTCATTAATAAGATTATATAACTACATTATTTGTTTGTAGCGATTACTACTTGTAATTGGTACAATATAAGCATCTAACAATAGCAATGACAAAAATTATGAGGTGATGGTTGTTTCCATGTAAGAGTTTTACAAAAACCTCCTTTTGAACGACCATAGTGTTTGCAAAAACAATCACAACATGCATCATGCACACGAGGAACACATCTTCCAATAAAATTGTCTGTACAAGAGTACACTTTTTTATTGAACAGATTATTTGGTGGACATTCATATGGTGGCCAAACCCCACTTGATCTACATTTAGCCGCATCCATTTCAAAATCTTCACCAAAGACGTTTTCTAAAGCTATCCATTCATATTCAGATATATTAGTTATTCAATAAATTAAAAAAAAAATATTTATTATAATATACATAGATTAAACATTTCCTAAATGTCTCACTAATTAAATAAGATTTTAAGAATTTCAAAGCTAATTATATCTAATTATTTCTAATTATTTTTTAAATAAATTAAGAAATTAAATTTACTTAGAAATAGGATGATCATGACTCCGATGGTGGTGGCAATGAATGGTAGTAGTCCTGTTGCTCTAGCCATCTTCAATTTGTTTGAAAAAAATAGTTGAAGTAATCCTTTTTTATAGACAATAAACCATTTTTCATATATGTATTAAATTAATGTATGTTAAATTTTTTTAAACCTTTTGTTATGTTTAATTATCTAAAAACGACAGTTACTGATAAAATTAAATTTTTTGTTCGAAACAGTACTTATTTAATCTATAAAGGGGAGTTAGAGGTAAAACTAAATGATATATTTTTAAAAAAATTAATTGATATGACATTCATACTGGTTTTACAATAATTGAAAGAATTTGAAAAAAATACTTTAGAATTTCAAATCAAAATCTTACCATTGAGCTAATACTTCAAATGTGTATTGCGATAATTTATTTTTGAATTTTTTATTTATAGTAATTCATTTAGGAGAAATACACGATTCATTTTTAAATAATAAAAAGGAAATTTCTTAATGTCTTATTAGATAGACTCAAATATAAGTAAAATATTTTACTATTTTATTTAATAAAATTTAATTAATATTATTTATTTAAAAGTTGAATATATTTGTGATCTTCTAAATATCTCAAATTTCATTTTTAATCCCTCAAAATATTCTTTTCAAAGAGTGGACATCTTAAAATTTTTCATCCCTTTTGATCATTCCTGCAACTTAACAATAGTTTGTACTATGTAGTGGCAAAATTAACGACGGTTTTAGCAACGCTTATTATTTAACGATTGGATTAACGATAGTTTTAGTATGATAAAATTAGAAAAATCATTTTTAAAGGAAATATTTTGAACAACTAAAAACAAAAATTAAAATATTTATGAGAATCAGAAAGATATTTATACCTCTATTTTTTAACTAAAAAAACTATGTTATTAATGGTCTTTCTTCAACGGTTATAGATGAGATTTGAGTTACTTAAACTTTTACCATTGAATTTAACCTCTTAATGAATATTATTATAAAAGTATACAACGATTAAAATTATGATAATAAATGTATTTACATTCAACATTACGAATAGCCTTTCACCACGATTAAAAAAGGATATCATTATGATTGACCAACCGTGATAACATAAGGTATGGTAGTATGTGTCAGTTTTATCACCCTGGATTGGTAACCATAGTAAAACTCCAGTAGCGTGTTAGATATCACTACGGTTGTAAAAAAACGTAGTAAAAGGTATAGGTCATGAGTTTGATATTCAACGCCTGTATTTTGATAGATTTCTCAATATTTTACTACAGTAGAACGTAACAACCGTAGTGAAAGACTTAACATACCACTTTTCACCATAGTTATAACTAGGGATTGTTGTGATATATTCAATTAAGTTTATTATAACTTATGTGGAATGCTTATTTTACCAACTTGTCAATAAATATATTACCTTTCAATCTGATTTAAAAATTAATAATATGACAAATTGAGTTATATTAGAAGAACAAGTTATACTAATCAATGTATATCGAGTTTTTTACAATCCATTGTTGGAAATTCCCCAAAATCTATGGAGAATTTCAATCAATCTTGATGAACAAGATTTTTATTACCCACACAATAGCAATGAAAAGAAAAGAACAATGGAGAAAGAAAGAGTGTAAAAAACGATGAAGGAGAAGAAGAATTAAAATTCTGCAGAGTTTCTCTCTGTCCACAAACTGTGGAAAACTTCTTATTCACTTTGCAACTGCAAACTACTGTGAATTACAAATATTATGAATACTCTATTCACTTCATTAAAAAAAATAAGGGTTACTCCCTCTATTTATAGATTTAGGTTAACTTGGACCTCAAGCCAAAGCCCAAAACTATAAAAGCTCAAAATAGCTAACACTAGTAAAATATGCCTAAGTCGAAATCCTGTGTGAAACAACATGTTTCGACACTTCGACACACTAACACAACTCAACACACTAGGTGGTTCGACACTTCCTTGCTTCTGTCGAGCTACCTACTTCGACATAAGGAATTACAATTCAACACACCACCTAATTCATTGTGTCTGAGCTATCTACATTCCGAAGGAGAAAAGCGATCCAAAACGTAACAGAATTTAAAAATTTCTCCTTTTGTGATCCTTACGAATGGGCATGATCAGTGATAGAATCGTTACCTCTTGTGGCGATTGAAACCTTTGATGTAGATCTAGGGAGCGATCACGAACTTTGAATGGTGACAACGCCTCTACTCAGCCCACACGAACGGATTCCTTAAATATCAGTGTTAGCTGTTACGAATGAAGGCTTTGAGTGAGAGATGGAGAGAAACGAAATTACAACTGCACTCATTCTTCTGCACAAGGGTTCTATTTATAGAACCACTTGTGTGGTCTGCCAGCTAAAAAACCCACTTAAGTGTATGTGGCCCATATCTTATGATATGCCAAAATCACTTAAGTGTGTGATACCTTACCATATTTAATATTCTACTTAAGTACATCGTACCTTACGATGTTCTACAATTCACTTAAGTGCACTGTTCCTTAGTTACTGTATCTCTCATTAATCCGTTCTTTTGTGTGTGACCCTGTAGGTTATTGCGACATTAGCAATTATATTAAATCACGTATTTAACATAATAAACAGTGATCGGTATCTAGCAACACATCACTGTTACCCATGACACGAAAATGTCATGTGATCTGACAAATCCTTTTGTGATAATACTTATGTGTATAATTACCCTTTTGCCCTTATGTCTATATTGAACACAAGGCATAAACCGTGTCATCCTTGTCCAGTTTAATATTGGGCCCGTAGACATTTATCCTATTATGCAGGATGGGTAAATTCCATCTAGGTTACTCATGTCCCTCAACATGCTTCTTGGAGTACCCATCAACTACCTTTATGGTCATCCAGTTACGGATAATGTTTGATCAACAATAAGACACTCGACTCTACATCTAGGGTACATAATGGTTTCAGGTCAAAGGGTGGTATACACCATTATCACCATGAGAATAACTTATGGCACTTAGCATAACATTCTATATAGTATTCTCATAGCGGGTCAATCCAGTATAAATATTACTCTCAATATTCATACTTATGTTTAAGACTTGATAACTCCTTATCCATGATCCATGGGATGTGATCATCAATTTATATACATAATAGTCTTAATGCTTTAATGTTATCCCACTTTACAACAAAGCTCGACTACAGATACTTTAAGAATATTGTCCTTACGTTTAATGGGATCTCATGATTAAGTCACACTTGATACATTAAACGGACTAGCTATTCTAGGGATTTTATTAAACAAACATAATAAAGAAAAATCCTTTTATTATTAATAAATAATTTGATACAAGTACCAAAAGTATTGGCCTCTAGGGCTTACACCAACACATACATCATAACTCTTAGTCTTCTGAACACTTCGACCTGCACTCCCTTCGTCATGATGTCTGCAATCTGATTCTCAGTTCTACAATGTTCTACATTCATCTTCCCACCTACTACATGCTCTTGAAAAATAATAGAACCTCATTTTGATGTGCTTGCTTCGACCATGTGCTATCATATTCTTTTCCAGATTGATAGCTGACATGTTATCGATCTTCATGGTAATTGCTCAATGACTCTTCTCTATTATCTCTTTGACCGAATTCACCATCCACGTTGCTTGACATGCACGAAGAGAAGCTGCTATGTATTTTGCTTCGCACGACGATAATGCCACTATTGGTTCCTTTCTCGAACTCCAAGAAACTGGTGCACCACCTAGCATAAACACATAGCCAACTGTGGATTTTTGATCCTCAACATCACTATACCAACTTGAGTCGGTGTATCCCACTAATTTGCATTATTTTCCTTCACCATCTGCAGGAAACAAAATGCCATAATCGAGAGTTCCTTTTAGATACCTTAGTGTCCTCTTTACCGCTGCTAAACGTGATACCTTTGGCTTCTGCATGAACCTACTCACCATACCTACATTGTATGCTAAGTTAGGTCTTGTATGATAAAGGTATCAAAGTGACTTAATAAATCTTCTATATTGGGTTGGGTCGATATCATCTTCATCTGAATCTTTCGACAGTTGTAATCTGGGCTTAGCTGGAGTCGATGGGTTACAATCTTGCATCTCAAATCTCTTGAGTATTTCTCCTGCATACATTCTTTGATGCATCATCAAACCTCTACCACTCTTGTAGAATTCTATTCCAAGGAAATATGAAATGTCACCCAAATCTGACATTCCAAATTCCTTGTTGAGACGACCTTTAAAGTCATCGATCTCCTTCTTGTAGCTACCTGTTATCAACAGGTCATCGACAGGTCATCGACATAGAGGCATAATATAATCAATTCACTCTTGCTTCTTCTTACATATACTCCATGTTCAGATTTGCACTTCACGAATTCCTTCTCCCTTAGAAAGCTATCTATCTTCTTGTTCCAAGCTCTTGGAGCTTGTTTAAGTCCGTATAGGGTTTTATGCAGCCTGTACACCTTTCTTTCTCCGCCTTGTTTCACAAACCCAGTTGGTTGTGCAACATAAACTTATTCTTCTAGGGGGACATTAAGGAATGCATATTTCACATCCATATGACACATATGCCAGTTGTTCATGTTTACTAGACCAACAACTAACCTGATTGTTTTGATCCTAGCAACAGGTGCAAAAACTTCATCAAATTCGATTCCTTCTTTATGAAGAAATCCTTTCGCCACAAGCCTCGCCTTGTGTCGAGTCACTTCTCCTTTGAGATTCAACTTCACCTTGTATACCCACTTCAAATCGATTTCCTTCTTGTCTTGGGGAAATTTGACAAGTGACCAAGTGTTGTTGACTTCGATTGACTTCAGTTCTTCGTCCATTTCTTTCATCCACTTCGAATCTTTCAATGCCCCAGCTGCATTGACAGGTTTGACATATGCGCAGAAAGAATAATGTACCATCTCACCTTCTTCATCGACCACATCATCTGATGCAATCACCCATTCTTGCAACCTTGCAGGCACATGTCTTGTTCTTTGAGGTCTACTTAGGCCTGCTTCACATCTGACTTCTTCCTGTCGAACTTCTCTTTCGATTTCACTAGCTGGTTCATCATAAAAGATTCTTACTGAATCTTTCTTGACATTCTCAGTCCAATCCCACTCCTTAAGCTCATATATGATCACGTCCCTACTGATCACCACTTGCTTATTCACTGGGTCGAACAACTTGTATCTTCTAGCGAATGATATCCTATCAAGATCATCTGACTCGACTTGTCATCAAGTTTTCTTCTTAACTGATCTGGCACATGTCTATGTGCTATAGATCCAAAAATCCTCAGATGACTCAAGCTAGGCTTGACACCAGACCAACATTCTTCTGGCGTGATTCCTTTTAGCTTCTTCGTCAGACATCTCTTCAGGATATATGTCGCAGTCGACACAACTTCTTCCCATAGTTCTTTGGGTAGATGCTTGCCTTTTGACATACTTCTAACCATATTCATAATGGTTATATTGTTCCTTTATGCGACTCCATTCTGCTGTCATTGAAGGGATGACTTATGGTCAGACTGGAGGTCCTCCCAATATTTACCAACCAATAGTTGTTTAGAAGAAGTTAAAGAAGATTAATGATTATGGTGTAATTCTTCCTATTGGAGTCCCTTCTCATATCTCTAGAGTTTTGATCAATAAAAAACATGATATTGTATTTGGTGAAGTTGATATTGGTGTTCCTCCGATTCAGTTGAATCTTATCTATAAGATGTATGTTTCAAATATTGCTCTCCACAAATGTTGATAAGTCTAATCTAACTGTTGGTGGAAATGTGATTGATGTACGACTCATGTATGGGCCTATGAGAAATCATCATCTCATTCAAAAGTATTTTGGTGAGGAGACCTAGGAAACCAATATCAGAAATCAAGATGTTGATCAAGATGTGCCAGACATCATGTCTGACATGTTGATAGTGTCTCAAATTCAAAAGGAGAATGGTGATGTGACTCTTGAGAATCTGAGTGATGATGATCATGTCCATGAAGATGTTGAGGTTGATACTGTTGTAGTCTATGTTGATGTTGTTAACATCCATAATGAGAAAATAAAATCTACATCAAAAGGAAAGAAGGATCATGTAGAATAAGATGTGGAGAAAATGTTGAGACATTATGTAAAGATACAATAAGTAATGATGAAAGCATATTTCTGGAGTGTGTTGTCAATATCGAGATATATAGATTGTTAACCAAGGGCACACAAGCTATAAATAATGTTCAAACTAAAATGACTCCCCATGAAGATGAAGATTTTGATCTCATTAGTCTTGACGTGGAACAAGTTGTTATTGACAAATTAGGAAACACTAGGTTGTCCGCTGAAGAAGATGGAATTTTTTTATGATGATATCGGATTGATACCAAGACTATCATGTATTCTAAATCTCAAATTGTATCAGATGAATGTGAAAAGTGTATTCCTCAATACGTACTTGAATGTGGAAGTCAATTTGGATGTTACTAGTGATATTAACAACATGGAAGATGTCAATATGGAAAACAATGAGAATATGATGATAATTCACATTTATGTTGAAGATAATGTGTTGTGTAGAATGTCAGTGAAGATGTTATAACATTTTGTTCAACAAATGTAGTCTAAATTTTAGTTGAGCATGGTAGGAGATGTTACCTACTTTCCGGATTTTCAAGTGAAGCAAACGAAGGTATAAGGTAGATATGCTGTAAGTAGTTGCACTTAGCTATTGTAGAGTAACCAAATGCTCAAGGATGATAATGAAGATGTCACTCAGGATGTGCCAGACAACATATATGACATGTTAGTGACTGAGTTTTCAACTAAGAGGAAGGATGAACAAGTTGCTCTTATTAATTATAAAGTAAATAGAAAGTTTGTTCTAACAAGTAAATTTGATATAAATGCTGAAGCTAATATTAATATCCAAAGTTTGTCACAAAGTTTATTATCCTATCCACAAATACTACAATGATATTATGCCTTCAACAATACTTATAATCTTAAAGTTTAAAGATTTAAATTTTTTATTAATCAAAATAGAAGTTAAAGGAAAATAAAAGACACATAAAGATAACAATGACATAAATGTTTTGAAATCAAATTTCATTAATGACATTCATCATTCATTGAGATTATATAACTATATTATTTGTAGCGATTACTACTTGTAATTGGTACAATATAAACATCTAACAATAACAATGACAAAAATTATGAGGTGATGGTTGTTTCCATGTAAGAGTTTTACAAAAACCTCCTTTCGAACGACCATAGTGTTTGCAAAAACAATCACAACATGCATCATGCACACGAGGAACACATCTTCCAATAAAATTGTCTGTACAAGAGTACACTTTTTTATTGAACAGATTATTTGGTGGACATTCATATGGTGGCCATACCCCACTTGATCTACATTTAGCCGCATCCATTTCAAAATCTTCACCAAAGACGTTTTCTAAACCTATCCATTCATATTCAGATATATTAGTTATTCAATAAATTAAAAAAAAATTATTTATTATAATATACATAGATTAAACATTTCCTAAATGTCTCACTAATTAAATAAGATTTTAAGAATTTCAAAGCTAATTATATCTAATTATTTCTAATTATTTTTGAAATAAATTAAGAAATTAAATTTACTTAGAAATAGGATGATCATGACTCCCATGGTGGTGGCAATGAATGGTAGTAGTCCTGTTGCTCTAGCCATCTTCAATTTGTTTGAAAAAAATAGTTGAAGTAATCCTTTTTTATAGACAATAAACCATTTTTCATATATGTATTAAATTAACGTATATTAAATTTTTTAACACCTTTTGTTATGTTTAATTATCTAAAAATGGGAGTTAGTGATACAATTAAATTTTTTGTTCGAAACAGTACTTATTTAATCTATAAAGAGGAGTTAGAGGTAAAACTAAATGATATATTTAAAAAAAAAATTAATTGATATGACATTAATACTGGTTTTACAATAATTGAAAGAATTTGAAAAAAATACTTTAAAATTTCAAATCAAAATCTGACCATTGAGCTAATACTTCAAATGTATATTAAGATAATTTATTTTTGAATTTTTTATTTATAATAATTCATTTAGGAGAAAGTACACGATTTATTTTTAAATAATAAAAAAAAATCTTATTTTTTTATTTGATAGTCTCAAATATAAGTAAAATATTTCACTATTTTATTTAATAAAAATTTGATTAATATTATTTTATTTAAGAGTTGAATATGTTTGTGGTTCTTCTAAATATCTCAAATTTCGTTTTTAATCCCTAAAATATTTTCTTTAAAGAATGATCATCTTAAAAGTTTTCATCCACACTTTTAATCTCTCCTGCAACTTAACGATAGTTTTTATAATTTAGCGACAAAATTAGTGACGGATTTAACAAAGATGATTATTTAACGACTTAATTAGCGATAATTTTAGTATTAGAGACCAAAAATATGGATGAAAAGTTTTAGAAAGATATCTTTTAAAGAAAATATTTTAAACAATTAAAAATAAATTTTAAAATATTTATGAGAATTAGAAACATACTTCTATCTTTATCTAGTAAAGTGTAAGTTACTAAGTTATTTTGCACTCATATAAAAATATTTATCTCTTTAATAAAAAAACGTTGTTATTAGTGGTCTTTCTTCAACGGTTACAAATGAGAATTGAGTTACTTAATTAAGTCTTTACCATTGAATTGAACCTCTTAATGAATATCATTCTAAAAGTATAAAACGATTAAAATTATGATAATAAACTTATTTACATTCACCAGTATGAATAGCCTTTCACCATGACTAAAAAAGGATATCATTATGATTGATCAACCGTGATAACATAAGGTATGGTAGTATGTATCAGTTTTATCACCACGGATTGATAACCATAGTAAAAATCTAGTAGCGCTAGGCATGGCAACGGGGCGGGTCGGAGACGGTTTTTACCTCCCCCAAACCCAAATCCAAATCCCCAAACAATCCCCGTTCCCCGCCCCAAATCCAAACGGGGATGGAGAATCAAAACCCAAACCCGTCCCAAACGGGTTCGGGTTGGGTTCGGATATCCCCGCCCCGCCACTATTCATTTAGTGAAATATATTTTTTTAATAGAAATATTTATTTTTTCCAAAATAAAATTACATTACAAATAATAAAATAAAAAAATCTAAAAAAATTTCATACATACATTTCAAATATTTTAAATAATAAATTTAAATTAAAATATCAAAACATTAAACACATATTTAATAATCTAAATTATCAAAATAAATAATAATATACATAATGAAATAAACGGGGCGGGTTCGGGGATGAGTTCAGGGCGGGTACTAGTGTCCCCATTACCCGACCCATCCCCATAATTTATAATCGGGGAAAACCCAAACCCGAATCCAAACCCAGTCAAAGCGGGTTTTCCCCGTCAACTTCGGGGCGGGTTCGGGTGGGTACCCGCGGGTATGGGTTATGTTGCCATGCCTAAGTAGCGCGTTACATATCACTGCGGTTGTAAAAAACGTAGTAAAAGGTATAGGTCATGAGTTTGATACCCGATGCCTGTATTTTGATAGATTTCTCAATATTTTACCATAGTTGAACGTAACAACCGTAGTGAAAGACTTAACGTACCACTTTTAACCACAGTTATAACTAACGATCGTTTTAAAATTATGATAATAAACTTATTTACATTCACCACTATGAATAGCCTTTCCCTATGACTAAAAAAGGATATCATTATGATTGACCAACCGTGATAACATAAGATATGGTAGTATGTATCAGTTTTATCACCACGGATTGGTAACCATAGTAAAAATCTAGTAGCGCGTTACATATCACTGTGGTTGTAAAAAAACCTAGTAAAAGGTATAGGTCATGAGTTTGATACTCGACACCTGTATTTTGATAGATTTCTCAATATTTTACCACAGTTGAACGTAACAACTGTAGTGAAAGACTTAACGTACCACTTTTCACCACAGTTATAACTAGCGCTCGTTGTGATATATTCAATTGAATTTATTATAACTTATGTGAAATGCTTATTTCACAAACTTGTCAATAAATATATTACCTTTTAACCTGATTTAAAAATTAATAATATGCCAAGTTATATTAGAAGAACAAGTTATACTAATCAATGTATTTCGAATTTTCTACAATCCATTATCGACATCTCGCTCTTTGACCATTAGAATTCGATTTAATGTTTGTAGTTGTTCAATAAACACTTCATTATTTACTAGTTCTTTATGCAAAGTATTAACTTTACAGAAATACCATAGTAAAAAAGAAAGTGTCGATTGAAGAACTACAAGTATTAAGTCAAATTCTAACCATCAAAGAATAAGATGTCGATAATGGGCTGAAGAAAGCACATAAAATATTGATTAGTGTAAGTTTTTTCTAACATAACTTAATTTTTCATTTATTAATTTCTAATTCAATTCAAAAGATTATATATTAAATAAGGGGTTGATAAAACACTCAAACCACATACGATATAATAAAATCATCTTCTAGGACATGTTGATTGAGTGTAACGAAATCTGCAATGTACAAAATATATCATTAAAAATAACAAAAACTTCAACAATAACACATTTTTTATCATCAAAACCAAAATCATCAACAACATACACTTTTATCAACAACAACAAACAACTTTTATCAACAAAAATATACCTTAACAACAACATACAACTTTTTACAACAACATATCTTCTTAACAACAATATACAAATTTTATCAACAACAACATACAACTTTTATCAATAACAACATACATTAACAATAACATATAAACTTTATCAATTACAACATACCTTAACAACAATATACAACTTTTATCAACAAAAAACATACCTTAACAATAACATACAATTTTTATCAACAACAATATACCTTAACAACAACATATGACTTTTATCAACAACAACATACAATTTTTATCAACAAAAAGAAATTCATCAATGACATGCAACTTTTATCAACAAAAACAAAATCATCAACAACTACAACTTTTATCAACAACAACGTACCTTAAACAACATACAACATAGCTCAATAAAAATATCAAAAATATCACAACTCATAATATAAAAGGTGGAAACGTCTCACGTGACTGAAATGTGAAGAGGAAGTGAAAAAATGAGTTTTGTATAACACATTTTCTTGATCCATAAGAGTTAAAGAGAATATGTTAAAGTTTTATGAAGAAATAGTATGTAACCGTTCATGGAGATTAAGATAAGGCGTGAGAGATATGTTAAAATTTTGTTTTATGAGGGAGATGGTTGTCTATCCTGAACGAGAAAACTTTTGCTTAAATATAGATTATACTTTTTACCACGGTTATTAAAAACGACCGGGATGAAATATAATATATTTCACAATAATTTTTGTTTTAAACCGTGGTGAAAAATATTTTAATTTTAATTTAAATATAAAATTATAAGTGACACTTCCATTTTGTAACCATACAAAGAAAAAATGTTGGTATTGGAATTCAAAGCCAGTAAGATTTAACATATCACCAGGATTATTGGTATGGAACATAATAATTTTTTTAAATTAAAAAAAAATGCAGGCGCCTAAATTAGAGCTATTACTTTGGTTCATTGAAGAGTCAATGTAATAGCATGTTATGATAGATGTATTTTGTAGTTGTAATTATTGTTGTTTTAATAATAATGTTTTTATTTAATTTGAATTTATTATTAGTATAGAAATATATTATTTAGTCCTAAATTATCTAATATTTTATTTTATTTCATTATTTTAACTCTAACAACAATATATATATATATATATATATATATATATATATATATATATATATATTCTAGGTTTTTCGGATTTAGTTATCTCTCATCTTCAATATGTTAATGATACTTTAATCATAATTGAAGTATCAGTTTGTTGAGAATGTATCAAGTGTGAGTAGTATGAACAATAGTCCCACATTGGTTAGAAATATGGAGACTTGAGCATTTATAAGTGAGAGAACCCACCCACCTATCACCTTAAGGTTTTGAGTGAATATGTGGTATGTCTCTCACAAAGATGTTGCTCTAAAAAGTAGAAGTCCCACATAATGTTCAATGCTCCCTAGTGAAAAACTCCCCCAACAAATGGTATCATGAACCTTTGGTTCGAGAAAGGGATTGACTTACCTGTATCGGAAGTCAAGGGTGCTGGTGTGGTGAATAAGAAACGTTCTGTTGAAGAGTGTCAATGACGCCAGTGTGGTGAATAAGAAACGTTACGTGCGGTACACGAGTTTGTGGAAGTAAGAAGAGCTTTCACTTGAGGGGGAGTGTTGAGAATGTATCAAGTGTGAGTAGTATGAACAATAGTCCCTCCACATTGGTTAGAAATGTGGAGACTTGAGCATTTATAAGTGAGAGAACCCATTTATAAGTGAGAGAATCCAATGAACAATAGTCCCCCCACATTGGTTAGAAATGTGGAGACTTGAGCATTTATAAGCGAGAGAACCCATTTATAAGTGAGAGAACCCACCCACTTGTCACCTTAAGATTTTGGGTGAATATGTGGTGAGAGAATTTTACTAATAAATTAGTCCCCCCACATTGGTTAGAAATGTGAAGACTTGAGCATTTATAAGCGAGAGAACCCATTTATAAGTGAGAGAACCCACCCACTTGTCACCTTAAGATTTTGGGTGAATATGTGGTGAGAGAATTTTACTAATAAATTTTACTAAAAGTAGTCTTATTGGGATTATTCTGAATCATTCCTTTTTGGATTTAGCTAGTGACTTTCTGAATTCTTATCCCCTCCTTTAAGTAACTTGGCCTTCTGGTGGACATAGACCCTGTCTTGAGGTTACTTGACTATCTCTTATTATTCTTATTTCCAAGCGCTTCTACTTGTTTTTTTGGAAGCATATGTATGTTAGTCTAAGAGATATAATGACTCTTCTCAATTCGATTTTGAATGGAGTTCATGGTATCTTCATGTATTTCCTCAAAATGTCTATTAAGGTGTGGAAGAGAATTGTTAAACTTCAAAGAAGGTTCTTGTGCGGGTGGAGTTTTTAGTAAAGATAAGATCACTTGAGTTAGATTATAGATGTTTGTAAACCCAAAAGAGTGATGTATTTGGAGTTTCCGATCTCCGCGTAGTTAACTTAGTTTTTCTAGATAAATGATGGTGACGTTTGATTTTTGAAAGATGTGGTACTATTACATTTAGGATTGATAACATTTTTTTTGTTAGCGTAGATAAAATTCCTATTGTATACGAGAGAAATAGACCTATAAAAATGAAGTTTCACTAATTAAGAGAGAAAACAAGAAGGAGAGTATAAAATTGGAGCATCGTAAAAATAGAGATCAAACGGGTGACTTGTTGACAAAAAGAGTAACTAATGAAGTGTTCAAGAAGTTTAATAGATTAATGAGAGTTAACACATAGACTTGACATGAATTAAGGTGGTGTGTTTAAAAAAAAAAAGTTAGCAAATTATCTAACTTTTGGATTTTTTGTTATGCAAATTACATGCCATTTAGTAATTGTGTGTGGTTAATTAACTAGTGGTTATGTTGTGGTGTGTCCATCGTGTGAGTTGAACCTTAATCAAGAAGCTAGAATTATTTTTCATATTAATTCACCATTAATAAATACTTTTCATAATTCCTTTCTCTTTTTTCACACTCTATTTTATGTTCTTGTTCTAACATCTTCAATTAAAGATTCATCAAGTGAGAGTGATCAATCAATAATTATTCCAAGTTAATTGATCCAACACAAGTGTATATCAGCATTTTCAAATCCTATCATTTAAAGAGTAATGTTCAAAGCTCAATTGCCACTGTATAGTTAAAAATTACTAAAAACATTATTCTTAATTTACTTGAATGTTTTACAATTGATTTAATAATGTGGCCGAAAATGGATGATTAAGAATCATGAAGAAATTCACATGTCTTGGAAGAAATCTTTAATTGTGTAAGGTCCAATAGTGTGAGAACTTTCAGTATGATCCCACATTCTAGCTGCCAATTGTTTGTAAGCACTTTCTGTAAGATGGTAAGAATCCCAAAATAAATTTTCATTTGGTTCCACACATAATTCAAAGTGTTTCTCTCCTCTTTTTCCACCACAAGTGTATTCTCCTCTATATTGTCCACTCCCACAACATGCTGATTTTCCCTCCTTCAAACCTACATCAAATCAATAGCCACAATTTTTCATACATTTATTTTCAAATTCACATTTAAGATGTAGGAGCACTAAGTTGAAAGAAGAGTCTAGTTCAATGTTCATCAAACCAAAGTAATATCGAAACCAATAATATTATCTTATAGAAAAATTTAGGTATAATTAGTCACAAAGTCCGTTAACTTAATTTAATTAATTTAATGTTCCATTTTAGTCTTTTAATTAAAAAATATTACAAGTTAGTTCTTTAACTTATATTTGACCTTTTCTGTTAATTTCTGGTGAAGTGGCGTTACGCAAGACCATTAATACAAATCTGAGTCATCATATGTAATTAAAAATTGATACACTGTTTAAAGTACAATGATTTTGTTTTCGGGAAAGCCTATAATTTAAACAGTATATCAGTTTTTAACTACATATGTTGATCCATATTTATACGAATGAACTTGTTGTCACACCACAGCAGCAGAACTTAATGTTTTTTTTCTTCTAGAAGTTAACAGAATAGAGCAAATAGGATAATATAAGCGAAGTTAAGAGACTAATTTATAACGTTTTTTAATTAATGAATTAAATCAAAATATTAAATTAAGTTAACTGGACTAGCTAAAAATTTAAAATAAGAGAGAGAGTGTACCATATTTTAAGGGATGATTGATCATTTGAGTGACATCAGAGTTAAAGTCATAGAGAGAAAATTTGAATCCCTTTAATTGCTTCTCTAATTTTAAGAGAACCACATAGAGAGCTTGATTATGTATACTTGCAAGTAATGAAAGTTCATCTAAGCAACTAGCTTTGTCTTGTGATTCAATTATTCTAGTCCCTGGAAGACAACCTAATGGTGGCAAGTTCAAGATTGCAAATTTTCTAGCACCTCTTTTATATATTTCCTATAAATTAAAACCATTATAAATAAAAATCATGCATGTAACTTGACAAAAATCATAAGAATATTCAAATTAATTGTATAACAATATACTATACCTTGATAGTGGAAGTGAAGTTACCTACTACCATGCCAACATATTGTGAATGAGAATAATACTTTAGAACATCTGAATTTGTCAAGAATGGGCTGAGATAATCATTAGCTCCAATGCTAAACATGTAGACACCATTTGATAATAATGTTTTGGAATTAGAATGGCCTAACTTGTGCCTCAACCAAGTTGTTACTTTCTTGAAGTTTCTTGCTTGTGTTTTTAAAGGTATCACCTAAAAATTTGACATGTACAAATTCATTTCAATAAAAAAACACATAATTCATTAAAATGTAATTTAATAATTCGATTTTGTTTATTGGTTATGAGTAAAGATGAAAGAAATTTTGTTTATTAAAATGTTGAATATCTTTTAAAGACGAACTGCGTCAATAAATAATAATATTAGTGATGTATTCTCTTTTTGTTTTTGTCTTTGGTTTGATTGTTTATAATTTTCGTTGCACATAGGTTCAAGAATCGTTCATCATTGAAACTTTATCTCATAGATTATTTAATTTGGTTGTCATAATTGTTTTTCCATTTTTCTTGTTGAATATTTGATTAGAAGAATATACTTAACAAGGGACCGTGTCTATGTGAATGAAACTAATCTTTCAAGTGTGCACCAGGCAAACTAAATGGGATATTGAATTTTCTTTCTTTTGTAAACAACTATTTTGGTCTAGAGAAAGCAAAGATGAAAGAAATATTGATTCAACAAAAATGTGTGAATACTTTGAAAGGTAAGTAGAAAATATCGATCACTCTAATTCAATAGAGAGAAAACATAGATGATACGTAATACATGAAGTATCATTATCGTGTGTCGTAGGGATAAATTTCTGAGATATAAATCGTAATGAGAAATATCAAAATGAAGATTTTGACAAGAAATATTTTTCATGACCAAGTCATTGTCGGAACCAATACATATATTCATTTCTAATGGTGGAGCCAAAATTTATTGGAAAACAATTTACATTATTAATTAAGATTATTGTTGATTTACAAAATATTAAAGTGAAACTAGACAATTAGGACAAATTTTATTCTTATTGAGTTTGTTTCCTATATGTTTTAAGTATTTTAAGGATCCAATTTTTTATAGAAAGAAATTTGCAATTACTTTGAAGGAGGTCCAATCGTCTGTTAGAACAAAGGAGATGACTAGATTTAAAGGTATAAGGTTAAGGATAATTGAAAAGATTTTAGTGTCTTAAGGAGAAGAAGTGAGAGTAAATGAACTGACAAGAGAAATCTCGATAAAAATCTAAATCAAATGCAACCGATTAATTGAAGTATAAATATTCCAATTGTTACAAGATTTATAAATTTAACAAGAATGATCCAAAGAAATGGGATCAGGATAATTTTTTTTCATCTTCAAAGGATTTTTATGAGAACTCGGAGGAGCTAGTGGTAAGAAGTTTGAAAGAAAAAAAGGACTAAGTCAAAGAGTCTTAATGTTTTTATCACATATGTCTAAAGAAAGAGTAATTTTTAGACTTTGGAGTTTAAATAAGGCAGAGTTGTTGAACTTGGAAACAACAAGTAAGGTTCAATGTATGAGTTCAACTCTCCTTATGATGTTTGACAACCGTATATTTGTTTTATAAGACATGAGGTATGTACTCGGTCTTAAGAGAAATTTATTGGCAATAAACATGTTTTAGGTGTTAGATTTTCTTTTACTATAATTGAGTATGACACGACATGGTAACATTTTTGGATGGTGCATTGATAATAGCTAAATATACCAAAAATGCATAGTTAGTACATATTAACTGGTTCAACTACTATTTCTCATGTATATTTGGCTATTCAAAATTCGGATGGTATAACCAAACTATTGCATTAAGATTGAGGATTGTTAGTGAATGTGATTTTTTTGAATAAGCTAAACAATGGTTACTAGGTAGTTATAAAATGGATAAACTAGAATTGTATGGTTTTTTTATACCAGGAAAACAACATAGAGTTAAGTATGGGACTGAAATGCAACATTTTAGAAAACCCTTTTTGGTATGTCCACTCCGATCTTTCGTATCCATCATTAGTGACTACTCATGTAAGTGGTTTGTATTTTCTCATTGTGATTGATTATTTTTTTAAAAGTGTATGAGTTCATATTTTTTGAGAAAAAAAGTGATACATTTGCAAAATTCAAAGAATGTTATTCTCTTGTATGAAATAAAGTAAGAACTAAACAGAAAGTTTTAAGGACTGGAAAATGGCCTAAGATTTGTTTTACAATAGTTTAATGTTTTTTTTTAAAGAAAATAAGGTATTATATGGAATAAGACCATGACAAGAACACCCCCATAATATGGTCTAGTGGAAGACGTAAACAATAATATGTTTCAATGTTTTAGATATATGATGTGGGAAAATTGGTTATATGAGAGTTTTTGGAGGGAAACTGAGTATGCAAACATTGTTTTTTCTTAGAATTATAGAAGAGTTCATAAAGTTTAAACAATAAAAAGATATTGTATAAGTGGGTTGGGATAGAATTAGACCTTTAAAACTAAATATATTTGCAATAAAATGGGCTTTAGGTCCTGAATGCTTTTTCAAAATTTTAATTAATTAAATAATAATTTAAATTATTAATTCTTTAAAAAAATATTAAAAATATTAAATTAGTTAAAATAATATTAAATGTTAAAATATCCTAGTAATCAATGCTAGATAATTAAAAATAATATTTTTTATCCTAATTATCAATGTCATGTATGCAAAAGTGGAAGGGGACCACAAAAATCCAAAGACCATCAAAATTAAGGGATCAAAGTCATTGATTTTGTAATAGGGGACTCAATTATTTAAAACGTCCAAACTATGAGGATCAAAAGTGTATTTAAGCATTTTCTATTTATAAGAATATATTTCATAACATCTATGGAGTTTTGGAATGGAAAATTAGAAAACTACCCAAATTTAAGGTTTTTGAAGCATATGTGTTTGTGCATATCAACCAAGATAAGATTTAAGAAAGGGATTTGGATTATTGAATCATTGGATACATGAAAGGTATGAAAGGCTACCATACATATTGTTAAAGACGAAAAATGGAATATCAATATTTATAATAGTCATTGAAGTTACTTTTGGTGAGCCCTACATGAGTATGAAGGGGAAAAACCTAGAGAATATAGACTTAGAAATAGGGGTGGAAAGAACTGAATTTAATTTGAATCTTTCTATTAGTGGAACAATGGATGAAGAGGAGAATAATCATCCACCATAAAGTTCAAGAGGAATACATATGACAATGGATCTTGATTATCATCTCAAAGAAATAGAAAAAGAATACAAATTATAGAAACATAGAGGTATAACTATACATGTCTAATTTGTTATGATATAAATGTGGCTAAAGAGATTTAACACCCTAAACGAAAGACATTGAGCAAAACATTGATATAAAATAGAGTGAGAACTAGATAAAGGTTGTGAATAAGAAAATGAGTTCATTAGAGAAGAAATTTACGTGACAATTTATAGATTTACCAAAGTAATAAAGGGAATTTGGATACAAGTCCATATTTAAAAATATGGAAGGTGTTTTAGGAATTGGAAAGACAATGTGTAAACAAAGACTTCCGGTTAAGGGTTTTACCTAAGTTAAAGGAACTGAATCCAACAATATTTCTCCCTAATAGTAAAACATTGGTCCATAAGAGTATTTAGTCGATTTTTAATTAGTAAAATCTTGATTAGGACAAATGGATGTGAAACATCATATGATTATAAAGGAACTAGAAGATACAATTTACATGCAACAATCAAAGGCTTTTATAGAGACAGGTCAAAGGTGTTTCTTTTGAAGAAATATTTATATGGTTTAAATAGAGCCCAAAGCAATTGTATTGTCGGTTTAATGTGTTTTTTATGAAGACAAATTTTATGAGAAATGGGTATGATGGTTATGTTTACATATTGAAGAGGGATGACAAAGTTAGTCTTTATATAGTTTTATATTTGTATTATATATTAATGGATAATTCTAGAAAAAAAGGAGATTGATAAGATCAATGAGAAGTTAATTGTTGAATTTGTGATGAATGATCTCGGGGATACGAAGAGGAGACTTGGAATGGATATCACGAGGAAATATAATAAGGGTGAAGTGTTCTATATTACTTTGGTTACATAAAAAAGATGGTGGAGAAATTTAGGGGGTATGAAGCTAAACTAGTTATCTCTCATTTGGATTATCACATGGAGTTTTTTCTGGCAGTCTCATAATATTTAGAAGAGACGAGGAATATGGGAATTACTCCATGTACTAATGGGGTAGGAAACATAATGCATGACACAATTTGTAGCAGATTAGACTTAGCATACGCAATTATCATAGTGAGACAATTTATGAAAATGCTGGCTCATATGCATTGGAAGTTTAGAAGTGAGTTTAAAGATTATTGAGTGGGTCACTAAAAGAAAGTTTAACTACACAAATATGATTGAGAGGAAGACCCTTTGGCTTATAGATGCATATTATGAAGGAAATATGGACACTAGGAATTCGACATCTCATTTAAGTTTGCATTGGTTGGAACGATTATTAGTTGGAAGGAAAATCATATCTTGTTATGAAATCATCTTTAACTTAAACAAATTATATTTATAACTGATCATGTTATGACATCGTCTATGTAACACCCCGATAAAATATGATAATTATTTAATTTAAGTTAATAGTATATTTATTAATTTAATTAAATAATTGGAATATTATTGGATTATTATTATTGGAATAATAAAGTTGGAATATATATAAAGAGTTCCATTTGGTAAAAAGGGTTTTTCACGTGAAAACCAGAGAAGCGACAGAAAGTGAGAAAAGGGCAAAGAGGAAGAGCAAGAGAACAAGGGTTGAAGAAGGGAAAAGCTTGAAGTTAAAGGATTTGCCGGATTAACTCAGGTAAGGGGGGTTTATCGTCGTTTAATGGGTATTATGGGTTAACATGTAATGGATAGTAATAAGCCATTGAATTGACCCTAATTGGGATGAGGAATGCTGTAAATGGTGATGAATAAGTTATGTTAAAACTGTAATTGAATCTATATGTGGGTGAGTCGTAAATTTCTGGACGTGTAGCTTTTTACGGAATTGAAATCGGAGGTCCGGAAGTCCTCCGACGGCGAGAAATGCGGGAAATCTGCATTCTGTTTTTGTGTTAGCGCAGGAACAACTTTCTGTTCTGCGTTAACCGGTTAACCCAGGGTGTTAACCGGTTAACACTGTTATGATTTAGAAAAATTAATTTCTGTTCTGCGTTAACCGGTTAACCCAGGGTGTTAACCGGTTAACACTGTTAAAAATTGCCAGGAAGCGTGTTCTGTGTTGTGTTAACCGGTTAACCCAGAGCGTTAACCGGTTAACACTGTTTGGAAAGTGGAAAATTGATATTCAAATATTGTGTACATATTTGACGTTTGGCCTATATTGGTGTATGATATAGTAGGGATCATTTCCCGTTGTTTTGAGCAGTAGGGGTATTAGTAGAGTGTGCTAATACTGTAATTTATTATTTGGCATGACATGATATGATTCTGTGATACATATGCTGATAATGTATGATGGTATGCATAATGCTGTGAATATATCTATTATGTATGCAATTGTGGATGGACTGTTTATGGCTTAGAGTGTGAGCATATGTCCATTGTGGATTGTTGTTGATGGTTGCATGCTAGGTGATTTAGCGTGCATAGTATGGCCTTTATGGTGGTAGCTAATTCCCATGGTGAGGAATTAGTGAGTGAGTTATTGTGGATTGTTGTTGATGTTTGCATGCTAGGTGATTTAGCGTGCATAGCATAGCCCTTGGGGTGGTAGCTAATTCCCATGGTGAGGAATTAGTGAGTGAGTCACTAGGTCTCAAATGAGTGGGACTAGTGAGCTTGGTAGCCGTATCTGGGTTTGATCGGTGAGGTTGAACTATGTGTTCACGAATAGTCGGTACCGCATGCATGAAGTCTCATTGCATAATGTATGTATGACGTATAATATGAATGGATGTATTCCAATATTACACGTGTGTTTTGTGTTGGGTTGTGTTGAGTATGATTATGAGTTGATGTTGCCGTTGCTGAATGTGTGATATGATTAGGGTGATGAAATGTGTTAATTTACTTAGCATTACATGATATTTTATAATGCTTATTATATCGATTGAGGAACTCACCCTTACAACTATGTTTCAGGTAACGAGCAGTGATTGAGTAGAAGCTAGTGCTTGGAGTCTAGTGTAGTTCCTTAGTGGGTCATGCTCTGGTAGATGTAACATCGGGACGGGATGTTTTACCTTGTCTTCCTTTTGGTTGTTGAACAGTTTTACATGTAATGTGATTACATGGTTTGCATGATTGATTAGATCTCTATCCGCTGCGAATTGTGCAATGTTTTATTTTGATAAATAAATGAGCATGACAAGTTATTATGGTGAATGGTGTGAAGTGTCAAGTGTGACACCCTTAAATTGCATATCTACTCTGATTTATATTTTGTTGAATTAATTAATTATTGGGGTATTTTAGAAGGGTGTTACAGTCTATACTTTGCTAACACTTATTAATGGAGATACATTTGAAGGTTAAGATTCACCATGGGAACCCTTACTTCACTCTAATTGTGCATCTTATTAAGATTTACCATGTTTGTGATTCTAAATTATTCTTCGTGTGCATTCTCATTACATTAAACTCTTGACTTTGTTATTGAAGATTCCACAATCAGTTGCGCAAGTATATGTTAAAGAAATAAAATTTTCCCCTAAAGTCACTATATGCAGTTGTTCTCATTTTGTCATGTAAGGATTAGTTTAAATTTTCTCCGAGGTTAATCCTAATAATGTTATTATCATTAAATTAATTGCTACTCCTTTTCATAGGAATGTGATCTATTTTTTAGCATCGAGGTCGCCTTGAAGAATAATAATATTTGGATTAAGAGGTTTTAATACGTAAGTAAGATATATTAGGGTTGATTGAAAATATACATGTGGAAGAAGTCTCATATCACTTAGTTTTGTAACGGAAGAGGGATTTCAAGTCTATATAAATAATTCAAGTTCTTCATTACAAAATGCACAAGTCAAAAGCAATTTATGTATGTATTTGACTTTCCTTATTCTCTTATTCTCTTATACTCATGGTGCTCAGAAGTGGTTGAAGGAGATCGAGAGGATCTTCCGAGTGACTGAGTGTGCCGATAACCAGAAGGTCAGGTTCGGTACGCATATGCTGTCAGAGGAAGCAGATGATTGGTGGGTTGCTGCCCGCACTGAGTTGGAAGCTGCTGGGAGTGCTGAGATCACTTGGGCGGTGTTCAGAGAGAGATTCCTGAGGAAGTACTTTCCAGAGGATGTCAGAGGAAAGAAAGAGATAGAGTTCTTAGAATTGAAGCAGGGCAACCGGTCTGTTACCGAGTATGCTGCTAAGTTCACAGAGCTGTCGAAGTATTACACTCCCTATGATGAGGCTACTGGGGAATTTTCAAAATGTGTGAAGTTTGAGAACGGGTTACGTCCCGAGATCAAGCAGGCTATTGGGTATCAGCGGATTAGAGTGTTTTCTGACTTGGTTGACTGTTGCAGGATTTTTGAACAGGATACCAAGGCCAGAGCGGAGAGCTATCAGCAGAGGGTTGATAGGAAAGGCAAGAATCAGAATGATCGTGGGAAACCGTATGCAGCTGGCAAAGGTTTCCAGAGACAGAGTGGGATGAGGAGACCTAGTGGGGGAGACTCCAGTGCCCCTGCTAAGTGTTACAGATGTGGTCAGGCTGGACATCGTATCCATGAGTATACCAGTACTGAGAAGAAGTGTTTCAAGTGTGGAAAAGGTGGTCACTTGGCTGCAGAGTGCCGGTTGAAGACTATGACTTGTTTCAACTGTGGAGAGGTGGGTCATATCATTCCACAGTGTCCTAAGCCGAAGAAAGAGAACCAGTCGGGAGGCAAGGTCTTTGCTTTATCGGGTTCTGAGACTTCTGCAGATGATCGTTTGATCCGAGGTACGTGTTATATTAATGGCTTTCCTCTTGTAGCTATTATTGACACAGGTGCGACTCATTCCTTTATATCTTTGGATTGTGCTGTGAAACTTAAATTAGAGATATCTGAGATGCATGGGAGTATGGTGATTGATACTCCTGCGAAGGGTTCAGTGACTACTACTTCAGTTTGTTTAAATTGCCCTTTGAGTATTTTTGGTAGAGACTTTGGGATGGACCTCGTGTGTCTTCCACTAGTGCAGATTGATGTTATCTTGGGTATGAACTGGTTGGTGTTTAACCGAGTTTATATCAACTGTTTTGATAAGACTGTGATCTTTCTTGAGATTGAGGAAGGAAAGAGTTTGTTTCTATCAGCAAGGCAGGTGAATGAGGCAGTAGCAGATGGGGCAGAGTTGTTTATGCTGTTAGCGACTTTGGAGGCTAAAGATAAACTGGTGATTTGCGACCTAGCTGTGGTGTGTGATTTTCCTGATGTGTTTCTTGAAGAAGTGAATGAATTACCGCCAGAGCGTGAAGTTGAGTTCTCGATTGATTTGGTACCTGGTACTAGGCTGATATCGATGGCTCCGTACCGTATGTCTGCTGTTGAGTTAACTGAATTGAAGAGTCAGCTGGAAGATTTGTTGGATAAGAAATTTATTCGTCCGAGTGTGTCGCCGTGGGGCGCACCAGTGTTATTGGTTAAGAAGAAAGAAGGTACTATGAGGTTGTGTGTGGACTACATGCAACTGAATAAAGTGACGATCAAGAATCGGTATCCTTTGCCGAGGATTGATGATTTGATGGATCAGTTGGTTGGTGCGAGTGTGTTCAGCAAAATAGATTTGAGATCGGGGTATCATCAGATACGTGTGAAAACTGAGGATATTCAGAAGACTGCTTTCAGAACAAGGTATGGACATTATGAGTATTCTGTAATGCCTTTTGGTGTGACTAATGCGCCTGGGGTATTTATGGAGTATATGAATAGGATTTTCCATCCGTACCTAGACAAGTTTGTTGTGGTGTTTATTGACGATATTTTGGTGTATTCGAAATCTGAAGAAGAGCATGCTGAACATTTGAGAGTGGTTTTAGGAGTTCTACGAGAAAAGAAGTTATTTGCTAAACTGTCCAAGTGTGAATTTTGGTTAGAAGAGGTTAGTTTTCTTGGTCATGTGATTTCAAGAGGTGGTGTTGCTGTTGATCCTTCTAAGATAGAAGCGGTATCTAAGTGGGAAGCTCCGAAGTCGGTTTCTGAGATAAGGAGTTTTCTTGGACTTGCAGGTTATTATAGGAAATTCATTGAGGGATTTTCTAAGTTGGCGTTACCGTTAACGATGTTGACTAGAAAGGGGCAAGCGTTTGTTTGGGACTCAAAATGTGAAGAAGGTTTCCAAGAGTTAAAGAGAAGGTTAACTACTGCTCCTATTCTGATATTACCAAGTCCATCGGAACCATTTGAGGTTTACTGTGATGCTTCATTGTTGGGTTTGGGTGGTGTTTTGATGCAGAATAAGCAGGTTGTAGCTTATGCTTCGAGGCAACTGAAGGTTCATGAGAGGAACTATCCGACACACGATTTAGAGTTGGCAGCTGTGGTATTTGTTCTGAAGTTATGGAGGCATTACTTGTACGGGTCAAGATTTGAGGTTTTTAGTGACCATAAAAGTTTAAAGTATTTGTTTGATCAGAAAGAGCTGAATATGAGACAGAGGAGATGGTTAGAGTTTCTGAAGGATTATGACTTTGGTTTGAATTACCATCCGGGTAAAGCAAACGTAGTGGCTGATGCATTGAGTCGGAAATCATTGCATATGTCTATGTTAATGGTTAAGGAATGGGATTTAATTGAGCAGTTTAGAGACTTGAGTTTGGTGTGTGAGAGTACTCACAATAGTGTTAAATTGGGAATGTTGAAGTTAACGAGTGGTATTCTGGATGAGATTAGAGAGGGTCAGAAATCCGATGTGCTTTTGGTTGATAAGTTGACTCTAGTGAATCAAGGTCAAGGTGGTGAATTCAGAGTTGATGAGAATGGTGTTTTGAAATTCGGTAATCGGGTGTGTATTCCGGATGTTACCGAACTTAAGAAGAGTATTCTTGAGGAAGGACATCGTAGTGGCCTGAGTATTCATCCTGGGGCTACGAAGATGTATCATGATTTGAAAAAGTTATTTTGGTGGCCGGGAATGAAAAGAGAAATTGCGAGTTTTGTTTATTCTTGTTTGACTTGTCAGAAGTCAAAGATTGAGCATCAGAAGCCGTCTGGGCTAATGCAACCGTTGGCTATTCCAGAGTGGAAGTGGGATAGTATCAGTATGGATTTTGTTTCTGGTTTACCGAGGACAATTAAGAATTTTGAAGCTATTTGGGTGATTGTTGACAGATTGACAAAATCGGCTCATTTCATTCCGATCAGAATGGATTATCCGTTAGAGAGATTAGCTGAGTTGTATATTGAGAAAATTGTAAGTTTGCATGGTATTCCGTCGAGTATTGTTTCGGACAGAGATCCTAGATTTACATCGAAGTTCTGGGAAGGTTTGCAGAGGGCTTTGGGAACTAAGCTGAGATTGAGTTCTGCATATCATCCGCAGACTGATGGTCAGACAGAGAGGACGATTCAGTCACTGGAGGATCTTTTGAGGGCTTGTGTTTTGGAAAAGGGAGGTGCTTGGGATTGTTATTTACCTTTGATTGAGTTTACCTACAACAATAGTTTTCATTCGAGCATTGGTATGGCACCGTTTGAAGCTTTGTATGGTAGGAGATGTCGGACACCTTTATGTTGGTATGAGTCCGGTGAGAGTGTTGTGGTTGGACCGGAAATTGTTCAACAAACTACGGAAAAGATTAAGATGATTCAGGAGAAGATGAGGATTGCTCAAAGTCGTCAGAAGAGTTATCACGACAAGAGGAGGAAGTCACTTGAGTTCCAAGAGGGAGATCATGTGTTTCTTCGTGTTACTCCGATAACTGGGGTTGGTCGAGCTTTGAAGTCGAAGAAGCTGACACCTCGATTTATTGGTCCTTATCAGATTTTGGAGAGGATATGGGAGGTAGCCTATCGTATCGCTTTACCGCCGTCACTTGCGAATTTGCATGAGGTTTTTCATGTGTCTCAGTTGAGGAGGTACATTCCTGATCCATCGCATGTGGTCCAAGTAGATGATGTACAAGTGAGAGATAACCTGACTGTTGAAACATCACCTATGAGGATCGAGGATCGAGAGTTGAAGCAGTTGCGGGGTAAAGAGATTGCTTTGGTAAAGGTAGCTTGGGGAGGACCAGCAGGTGGCAATGTGACTTGGGAACTTGAGAGTCAGATGAAGGAGTCTTATCCAGAGTTATTCGCTTGAGGTATGTTTTCGAGGACGAAAACTCTTTTAGTGGGGGAGAGTTGTAACACCCCGATAAAATATGATAATTATTTAATTTAAGTTAATAGTATATTTATTAATTTAATTAAATAATTGGAATATTATTGGATTATTATTATTGGAATAATAAAGTTGGAATATATATAAAGAGTTCCATTTGGTAAAAAGGGTTTTTCACGTGAAAACCAGAGAAGCGACAGAAAGTGAGAAAAGGGCAAAGAGGAAGAGCAAGAGAACAAGGGTTGAAGAAGGGAAAAGCTTGAAGTTAAAGGATTTGCCGGATTAACTCAGGTAAGGGGGGTTTATCGTCGTTTAATGGGTATTATGGGTTAACATGTAATGGGTAGTAATAAGCCATTGAATTGACCCTAATTGGGATGAGGAATGCTGTAAATGGTGATGAATAAGTTATGTTAAAACTGTAATTGAATCTATATGTGGGTGAGTCGTAAATTTCTGGACGTGTAGCTTTTTACGGAATTGAAATCGGAGGTCCGGAAGTCCTCCGACGGCGAGAAATGCGGGAAATCTGCATTCTGTTTTTGTGTTAGCGCAGGAACAGCTTTCTGTTCTGCGTTAACCGGTTAACCCAGGGTGTTAACCGGTTAACACTGTTATGATTTAGAAAAATTAATTTCTGTTCTGCGTTAACCGGTTAACCCAGGGTGTTAACCGGTTAACACTGTTAAAAATTGCCAGGAAGCGTGTTCTGTGTTGTGTTAACCGGTTAACCCAGAGCGTTAACCGGTTAACACTGTTTGGAAAGTGGAAAATTGATATTCAAATATTGTGTACATATTTGACGTTTGGCCTATATTGGTGTATGATATAGTAGGGATCATTTCCCGTTGTTTTGAGCAGTAGGGGTATTAGTAGAGTGTGCTAATACTGTAATTTATTATTTGGCATGACATGATATGATTCTGTGATACATATGCTGATAATGTATGATGGTATGCATAATGCTGTGAATATATCTATTATGTATGCAATTGTGGATGAACTGTTTATGGCTTAGAGTGTGAGCATATGTCCATTGTGGATTGTTGTTGATGGTTGCATGCTAGGTGATTTAGCGTGCATAGTATGGCCTTTATGGTGGTAGCTAATTCCCATGGTGAGGAATTAGTGAGTGAGTTATTGTGGATTGTTGTTGATGTTTGCATGCTAGGTGATTTAGCGTGCATAGCATAGCCCTTGGGGTGGTAGCTAATTCCCATGGTGAGGAATTAGTGAGTGAGTCACTAGGTCTCAAATGAGTGGGACTAGTGAGCTTGGTAGCCGTATCTGGGTTTGATCGGTGAGGTTGAACTATGTGTTCACGAATAGTCGGTACCGCATGCATGGAGTCTCATTGCATAATGTATGTATGACGTATAATATGAATGGATGTATTCCAATATTACACGTGTGTTTTGTGTTGGGTTGTGTTGAGTATGATTATGAGTTGATGTTGCCGTTGCTGAATGTGTGATATGATTAGGGTGATGAAATGTGTTAATTGACTTAGCATTACATGATATTTTATAATGCTTATTATATCGATTGAGGAACTCACCCTTACAACTATGTTTCAGGTAACGAGCAGTGATTGAGTAGAAGCTAGTGCTTGGAGTCTAGTGTAGTTCCTTAGTGGGTCATGCTCTGGTAGATGTAACATCGGGACGGGATGTTTTACCTTGTCTTCCTTTTGGTTGTTGAACAGTTTTACATGTAATGTGATTACATGGTTTGCATGATTGATTAGATCTCTATCCGCTGCGAATTGTGCAATGTTTTATTTTGATAAATAAATGAGCATGACAAGTTATTATGGTGAATGGTGTGAAGTGTCAAGTGTGACACCCTTAAATTGCATATCTACTCTGATTTATATTTTGTTGAATTAATTAATTATTGGGGTATTTTAGAAGGGTGTTACAGTCTATACTTTGCTAACACTTATTAATGGAGATACATTTGAAGGTTAAGATTCACCATGGGAACCCTTACTTCACTCTAATTGTGCATCTTATTAAGATTTACCATGTTTGTGATTCTAAATTATTCTTCGTGTGCATTCTCATTACATTAAACTCTTGACTTTGTTATTGAAGATTCCACAATCAGTTGCGCAAGTATATGTTAAAGAAATAAAATTTTCCCCTAAAGTCACTATATGCAGTTGTTCTCATTTTGTCATGTAAGGATTAGTTTAAATTTTCTCCGAGGTTAATCCTAATAATGTTATTATCATTAAATTAATTGCTACTCCTTTTCATAGGAATGTGATCTATTTTTTAGCATCGAGGTCGCCTTGAAGAATAATAATATTTGGATTAAGAGGTTTTAATACGTAAGTAAGATATATTAGGGTTGATTGAAAATATACATGTGGAAGAAGTCTCATATCACTTAGTTTTGTAACGGAAGAGGGATTTCAAGTCTATATAAATAATTCAAGTTCTTCATTACAAAATGCACAAGTCAAAAGCAATTTATGTATGTATTTGACTTTCCTTATTCTCTTATACTCATGTGTTAGAGTGTTGTGAGATGTAGTTACATTTTTGCTTTTGAGAGTATGAGAGTATTAAGGGCCTAGGGGTGGTTGAGGTTATTTATGTGTTGTAACAATATTTACATACTGTTATTATCTGGTTTCCATTTGAAAATAATCATGGTTTTTTCTGCGATTTGAGTTTTCACGTTATGTCCTTGTGTTGTGATTGTGTCTTTTATTTTTTCTATACCGATTTTTTCAAACAATTGGCATTAGATTTTTTTTGGTTCGATCTGGTGATAGGTGTTCTAAGTATGCTTTATGGCTATAGATTTGTCTGATTTTCCACATCAGAAAAGAAGGGTAGTGTTGTCAAAGAGTTGTTGAGCTGCAATTACAAGTTTCGTTGTCAAGTTTGGGCTAGAAAAAATTGATGGAATAATTTTTATTTATTTATGGAAAGTTCAATTCAAATATGTGTTACAATCAAGATTACACAAGGTGTTAGTTAATGGTTAGTACATGAGAATTTATTGAAATTGAAGCAAGGAGTATTGTGATATTATGTTAGTGGTTGAAAAGCTTTGCACCAACATGGAAGTTGCACCATAATTTTTTTCAGCTTGATTTTAGACATGTGAATTTCTTGGAATGATTTTCCTTCAAGTGAAATATGTTCTTCATTATATAATAAGATTGTTTGTGATGATAATGTAAAATTCTTGGAGTGATTTAACTTCAATTGAAATATATTCTTCATGGTAGAGTATGATAGTTTTTGAACTATGATTGTCGGTGAAGAGAATGCGAAAATTCTTGGAGTGATGTAGCTTCAAGCAACTATACTATTTATGATTGAGTATGATGGTTCTTTTTGAACTATGATTGTCGATGAAGACAATGTGAAAATTCTTGGAGTCGTGTAACTTCAAGTGATTATACTCTTTATGGTGGAGTATGATTGTTGGTGAAAGACAATGAAAACTGATGTATTATTTTCAATCAAGTTGGAAATTGTTAGGGTTGGTTGAAAATATACATGTTGAAGAAGTATCATATCACTTAGTTTTGTAAAGGAAGAGGAAGTTCAAAGTTGTCTAAAGGACTCAAGTTCTTCATTACAAAATGCACAAGTCAAAAGCACTTTAAACTTGTATTTAATTTTTCTTGTTCTCTTATACTCTAGTGTTAGAGTGTTGTGAGATGTAATTAAATTTTGCTTTGGAGGGTGTGAGTGTACCGGGGGCCTGGGAGTGGTTGAGGGTATATTATGTGTTGCAAACATTTTCACGTAGTCTTCTTCTTTGACAGCCATTTGACAATATTCGTAGTTTTTTTCTTCAATTTTTGAGTTTTTACGTTATGTCCCTGTGTTGTGATTGTGTCTTTTATTTTCTCTATACCGGTTTTTTCCAACAAAATAAAGGGTTGGCTCACTTAGTAAAAAAAACATAGGTGATTTGTATGCAAAGAAGACAAGGGAGGCCTCATTTTCCACCTTTTTCAAGGTTGTTTACTTGTTAAACCTAGAGAGTATTTATTATATGAATATTTGATAAATCAAGAATAAAATGAAAAATAGAAACATTATTACGGTTTCTATGATTTACAAGTCAACCCGTATGAATGACGGATGTATAAGTGTCTATGATTTTAATTTGAATGAAAATATTGTGTATCGTGAATTCTTGATGAACTAAATGTTTCGATGAACTGTGTTTGTGTGATTGTTATAATTATGCTTTAATTATGTGTCTATGTGTTGAGATTATGTGAATAAATAAAAAGTGTTTTATGGTTAATTATCTTTATGCTTAAGTGTAAATATGTTTTGTGTATGTGAATAAATAAAAGTGTTTTGTGGTTAATTATCTTTATGCTTAAGTGTAAATATGTTTTGTGTATGTGAATAAATAAAAGTGTTTTGTGGTTAATTATTTTTATGCTTAAGTGTAAATATGTTTTGTGGAAATATGAAAAGAAAATCTTTCTTGATGAAACCGAGAGAGAGAGAGAGAGAGAGAGAGTTATGATCTAAGATCAAAATATGAATGTATTATCACCTTATACGAAGGCATGGTGAGCCTAAATGACCTGAGAGAACTTAATTGTATCGAGCATGATCAATGGAAACCTACCAAGTAATTTAGAAAGCGCCCCAGTTGTAAGGAACTACCACATAACTCTTTTTTACTTTGGTGTGTTGCCTAAGGGATCTTGAGACGATTTGATTGAGTTTATGAGGAATTAAAGTTTCCTCCTCGTACAAAGTATGAAGAAGTATCTTATGAAAGAGTGTGTAAAATAATACTGAGTTGTTCAAGTCTTATGTGAGGTATGAAGGAAAACACAAATTTTAAGTGTGTATAAATATCTTATGTATTGGTGATTTGTCACTGTCTTGGAAGCAACCGCCACCTTTCTTTCTTCAATCCTAATTTTGTCCTTTTCTTCATTCCCTAATGAGGGGTGGTTTTTGATCAAAATCACCCCTCTAAATTCTTTTTCCTTTCCTTTTTATTCAAATAAGTGATTTCACATATATTTTTAGTTTTTTCTTTGTAATTCCATTATCTTAGTGCGACGTTGTGTTGGCCGTCGCCTTATTGCGGTGTTATTTTGTTTTTCCGTCTTGATGCGGCATTTGTACGGTTCAGATTGACAAATTAGTTTCGATTCAATGCATATTCAATAAATGACTTTGACGTCGTCAACGCCGCAGACTCGAAGACATGAATATTCTGGGCATTTCAATTTCGTCATATTTGTAAGTTTTGTCACATTTGTAGGCGTTTTGTCATTATATCCTATTAACGTGTGTATTATGAGTTTGTTCGCAGATTCATCCTTTTCATTTTATAATGATTTTGAATTTGTATTATTCGATGTATTCTATCAATTTGAATAAATCAATAATGTTATTTTTAGTATAAAAATATATCTTGTGTATTCATGTCTCATAGTGTTCATTTTTTTTATTAGTAGTGATTAAATAATTAAATGTGACTTAATCATATGTATTTTGTGTGAATGATGATGAAATGATTGTGCCTGTAAATGTCTAAATGTGATGGATTCTTAAGAGTATTAATATGTATTAAATATCATACTTATTAGCAATGATACTATCGTGGACATAATTAAAGAAGCTTCCCATTAATCTACTAAAGTAATTAAGCACCGTTTGCCCAATTAAGATAATAATTAATCAGTTAATGCTTCCTCAAGCTATCGTGGCTACCTAACTACACATAGCCATATATTATTGATTGTTGATATGCATCAATTGGTTAATCACTAATTAATCACTATATACTTAGTAACTATTCAAATGCATAATCACAAAAAACCTTACTATTGAAAGTGTCAAAGCATTAATCATAATGTGAAAGAAATACACATACCGACCCTTGGAAAGTCTCAACAAGTGCACCTGCTCCACCAGATGCAAAGTTCACTCCATTGTAGTATTGATTAAAGCCAGGTTGCAGAAATGGTGGAACCAGTGGAATATTTGCGTATTCAGCTACAAAACAAAGAATATGACAAAATACATGACTAGAGAATCTTGTTATAGGATTCAATAATTCAAAATATTATCTGCAAAATCTTACCAATAAAATCTGATATCAAACGGCCATCAGAGAATCTACCCGTTGGGAACTTGAAGTAGGTTTCTCCATAAGGCAAGAAATTTGCTTGGTCATAGGTTGTTGTGTTTATGTAATTGTTATTGCCAGCATCTAAGAATGAATCACCAAAAATAAATAAGGGTATGAACTTTTTGCTTCTAGAATCTGCTTTGGTTCCAAGGGTTTGAGTTTGAGATACAAGAGCTATAATAAGAAAAACATGGAAGAAAGTAGAGCTTGTAGTAGCGAAGAACTTCTTCATCTTCAAAGAACTATGTTATATTCTCAAATAGGTCAAAGCTAACACATATATAGAACAATAACATATTGGTCAACACGGTTTGATTGGTTGAAATGTTACTTCATTTAATATATTATAATCAACATGTTTATTCCAAGTTAAAATTGATTGCATATATGATTAGAAGAAATATCTTATGCAATCCATTATCTGATATTTTTTGTCCATTAGGATGAAAATTGACATAATGGTTGAATTTGGCCGACCAAATTGCACATGTCTCTAACCATCAATTCGTCTATTAATTTGCTTTCACATTCACTTACCTACCTATACATGTCAAAATGCTATCTCATTTCTCTTTTGAACTAAACTAACCCTTAAAATTAGGGGCGGTAAAATGGATGGATTGGATGGATATGAATTGAATCGTTAATGGATGGATCAAAACAATCCAATATCCATTAACAATCCACTAAAAGTTTTTTAAAAATATCCAATCCAATGCATCCATTAAGAATAAAAATCCATCCAATCCATCCATTAAGAATAAAAATCCATCCAATCCATCCATTATCATATTTTTAGTGGATGGATATCCATCCATCCATTTTTTTTTCCTTTAAAATTTTTCTTTCAAATTTATGTTTTTTTAAAAAGTTTTTTACTTTTTTTTAATAAAACAATATCAGTTTTTTTTTCAAAAAAAAATATTTTTTTGTATTTTTAAAAAAATAATTTAATTTTTTTTTATATTCGTAAAAAAAAATAATTTAAAAATAATTTTTTTAATATTCCTAAAAAAATAATATCAGTTTTCTAATTTAAAAATAAGACTTTTTTTATTTTTAAATTTTTGAAAAAAATGGATTTTTTGTATTTTAAAAAAAAATGATTTTTTTTTGAAAAAAAAAATATTTTTTATTTTTTATAAAAAGAAATTAATATTTGAAAAAAAATATTTTTTTAAAATTAGATAAAAAAATCCATTGGATCATTAAAATGTGTTGGATGGATTGGATCAATCCATGCTTATAAATGGATGGATTGGATCAATCCATTAACTTAATTTTTTATGTAGTGGATGGATTGGATGGATTTTTTTATGGATGGATTGGATGAATTTTCTCTTAATGGATCCAATTGTCATCCCTACTTAAAACATTATTTTTTCAGCCATTAATATCTTATATTACTATGTGGTTACCTTTTGGTTTGATTTGGCTATTTTCTGTTTTCAAATCAATTTTTTCTATTTGATTTATTTAAGTAACATATATATATATATATATATATATATATATATATATATATATATATATATATATATATATATCCCAATTCTTACTTTTCATAAGCATCGAACTTTGGGACGGGCATGACCATGAGATTGTTTTCAAATATATGACTAGTTCAACAAAATCAATGTGATTGTATCCGTCAATCACTAGGTGATCTTACTCACCAATTTCTATAATCTACTCATGCTCCATACAAAGCATATTTGTTCGCAACTAACTTATGGTTCTAGCGACTACTCGTCCACGGTACACACCGAGGTACCCTTGTGTCCAAGCATCACCATATAAACTTATTTCCATAACATAAATTATCTTTCTAAGTTATTCACCTAGTTATACTTCTAGGTTTCCTCACTCATCTTCATAGGATTTTAATCATGTTATCTCACAATCCAAACAATTCATAGCATACACATTAGCATATCAAAATGTCATACATATAACACACATAGTAGCATAACATATCACAATAAATCCTAGACAAATCAATCTCACAACCCACTCATTATTATCTTAGGTTATTCATGTTGTTATGCATAAACAAGTCAAACATAATCAAACATAAGTAGTTCACTTAAGGCATATAATCATTACTATCCTCCACCAAGAATCCTTGGTTAATTCATGGTCTCTCATCACCATGCAATAGCCCATTGAATTATCCTTCCAATGGTTCTAGTCTCATACCCATCAGATTCTGGGTTCTTGAATTGTGGTGGAAATAAGAAACAAGGTATTTACATTCACTTCAAGTTCATCACCATCCTATCAATCAATGACATAAAATCATGTTTCTACTTCACTATCAATTAGAGAATTGAATTATCTTTCCAACGCTTCAGACCGTGCCTCATTCCGAGTTACGGTTCTCGAGTTATGGGGAAAACAAGAATTAAACATTTTTCTCAATGCAGTCAAGTTCGCTTAGCGAGCTCCAGCGAATTCCCAACGAACAGACTTCGTTGAGAGAACTCCTAGCGAATCAATTCAGTAGCAGACTTCCCCTGACTTTTCTTAGCGAACATTAACGAACATAGCAGACCCGGAACAATATCTGGACATTTAGATTAGAAAACACCAACAATCATCATCTTGATGCATCCAATGACCCAAAACACCATGTGATCAAAGACAATGTCACGCCTCAAATTTTGCCCCACCTAAAGTCATCCATTTTTAAAAAAACACCTATTCATCTCTTATCTCATTGTTTGAATTAATGGCCATCTTGTTTGACTTAATTCTTTTGATCGATCTTGCATTTTTTTTCTATCCCTTGCATGTCCATAACCAACATTGGTGTAACCTTCATTTAACCTTTGTTAATTTGATAACTTAAATTTTGCCACGTATTCTCGTTGGATTCGTAGTCTGGGTGGAGCAACATCATCATTCATTCATGCACCATCTAACATACATGGATAATAGTCTTGCATCGCTTTGGGTACAGATGCTTAAAAATTTTCTTTTTGCACTTGTATCGAAGTTCTAGTTTCATCGGGTGGAGCTTTACTTTTTCATTATTTTATATATATATATATATATATATATATATATATATATATATATATATATATATATATATATATATATATATATATATATATATATATATATATATATATATATATATATATATATATATATATATATATATATATATATATATATTTAAAATTTCGAGTCAGGTCCTAATTGGTTATTTATGATTAATTAGTTTCTAACCAGAGTTTTTTTTCGTAAATATTAGGATAGTACTATATATATATATATATATATATATATATATATATATATATATATATATATATATATAACAATTCAAAAATTAGACATAGCATGAACTTTTGTTTTTACAGATTTAATATTATCATTTAGTCCCTGTACATCAAGTTAGAGGACCAAAAACCACATCCGAAAATTTCACAGAAATCATCACAGTGACAAACCGATAAGCAACCCAAATCCACATAAAGAAGAGAAGTAGAGAGATTGAGAAAGATATACCCGAGCCTTGCGTAACTCATTTTTTGTGGGGTATTTTCCTACCCATTTCTTCTTCTGTATGCTAACTCATATTTCTTTCGTATTTCTGCTTTCCGGATTGCTTATTTCTGTGTAAATCATCCTAACATTTGTGCTTCAAATTGTTTTTTTTAAATTTCATGAGCTTCCCGTGTCGGATCTTGGTCGGTTCTTTTGTTTTTCCCTGCATCATAATATTTACAGCAACCACCTTGAGAGAGGAAGGAAAAGGTCTTTGAAGGGACTTCTCCCCGAGTGTTAGGACGGTCGCCGTCGCGAGCTTTTTGCCGTGGATTTTTGAAGGCCGCCGTCGAGATCTGAGGGGGGGGGGGGGGAGCCGCCATCGCGAATGAGTGCGTTGGTCGTTTCGTTCGAGCATCTCTCCGCGAATCCATGAAGCCGGTTCGCGATGGGGACGGTTGAGGGAGATGGATGGATCCTTGGATACGGCAAAGGGAGAATCGAGAATCGACCGTTTGTTTAAGGTTTCAGTTTGGTTTATGGAAGCTTATTCCTTTGGGATTCTTGGGGAAGTGTTTGGTTTTGAGAGAGAGAGTTCTTGCGTCGGTTTCAACAGAGAAGGAGAAAGGAGAAGTGTGGGGAATTCGACCTTTCTCTTTATTTTGATTGGAATTTCACTAATTTTTCTGTTGCCCAATGCCATTACTGCTTTTCCACTTCCCAATTGATGACCGTTGATATTCAGGAACAGTAGATATTTATTAGCTGTGTGATTTTATTTCCACGTGGGTTGCATTTGGACAGGGGGGGGGGGTTCCATTTAGGGTTTTCCATAAGCTTGTTACATCAAGTGGGTTGGGTCGAATCCAACCCGCTGTAGGCCCAGTGCGCCTTTCGTTTCTGTTTTAATTGGGCTGCGCCCGCCCACACTTGGCCCAATCTCTTTTTTTATTTTGTTTTTTTGTAGTCTTATATGTGTAAGCATGGATGTCGTGAAACATCACAAGATTGCTTTGGGCCTAGTGGTAAAGACTTCTCATGTCTTCCGCTAGGTCCTTGGTTCGATTCTTGGCTTGGTATTTGTTTCTTTTACTTCATTTTGTGTGGATTTTATATAATGTTTATATTTTTCTCGTTAACTATTTAGGGTAGTCTCTACCCCATTTGGTTTTAATTTATCCCGGAAACATTACCCTTTTTGATTTTAATTATTAATATTTTTATTTAATTTTCTTAAGCGTTAAAACAAAACTCTATTATTCGCATATTTATTTATTATAATTGACACATTTTGGTATCCTCTTCATGGAGCTTTTGAGAAAACGTCAATTTAACCTCTTTGTTGTCTAAACCAGTGCTTCGGTTATTTGAATCTCAAACCTTCACATTAATCATTTTTTATTCAAATCCTTTTTCTCATTAAAATCTGAAGAAAAAGATTACCCTGGATGGAATACCCAGTCGTAATCCCAAATATTAGGCTCAAGTTGTAAGAGCTTGCAAGCCATAAAAATCCGTCTTCTCTTCAAGACACTCTCCAATATTCAAATCATTTTCATAAATAAGTTGGAAGAAAAAGATTACCCTGGATGGAATATTCAGTCGTAATCCCGAATATTAAGCCCAAGTTGTAAGAGCTTGCATGCCATAAGTATTCGTCTTCTCTTCAAAACACTCCAATGTTCAAATCATTTTCATAAGTGAATCTGAAGAAAAAGATTACCCTGGATGGAATATCCATTCGTAATCCTGAATATTAAGCCCAAGTTGTAAGAGCTTGTAACCCATATATATTTGTATTCTTTTCAAAATATTTGTAAATATTCAAACCATTTTCTCAATAAAATTGGAAGAAAAAGATTACCTGGGTGAAATATCCAGACGTAGTCCCAAAAATACGTCCAACCAATCAAACTCTTTTTCACCGTCGTGCGATTAATCAAAAAACCTTTTTCATAAACGAAAGACATCTTGTCTTGAGATGATGCAAAGCAATGCTTCGGACACAATTGTTGAGTTGAGATAAGTGACGTTTTTTTCGGAATGTTGATTTGTAAATTCATTCGATGTGTGGTATACGTCCGCTCCTCATTTGTTTTGGGTAAAACAATGTTTTCGTCAATTAATACAAGATAGCTTTCGCTAAAATCGACCAACAAACAAACATTTTTCTACCCAGAACTATATAAGCCTTGAGTTCTCTATTGAGATACGTAGGAGCAGGATTGCAAAATCTTGTCAGGCCCATTAATAAAAAAACTTAGGTTTGGTCCCCTTTATTGCAAAAATCCAAAAACATCTTCTCTTTTCTTTTGATCCTATCTTTCTTTCCCACCTAATATCTTGAGAAGCCTAACATTTCAAGCTAACAATAATGCGCACAATTAACCTAATGGTTCCCGTTGAGTACAACGGACGTGAGGGGTGCTAATACCTTCCCCTTGCATAATCGACTCCCGAACCCTGATTTGGTTGCGACGACTATAATCATTGTCGTTCTTTCTTGGGTTTTATCGATATTTCCCCTTTCCTTTTTAGGAATAAATAAAGTTCGGTGGCGACTCTGTTTAGTCCATCATGCGAGCGTGCGATTGCGCTTTGCTAAGTCGTGTTCTCATTTTTTCGAGGTGCGACAAATGGCGACTCTGCTGGGGACACAACTCCCTAAGTGAGTCAAGCCTAGTTAGGTTGTTTGTGTGCCTTTGTTTGTTTACTTGTGTGGAATTTCTTTCTTGCTTTTTCTATCTTTATTGTCATATTGATATAAATCTGTTGTATTGGTTCCATTATGCTTTGGTACTTGGATACTCTGATTGCAAACCATGTGGGAAATACTTTTTACCCGAGTCTCGAGTAAAAACATAAGATAGGACGAGGTTGAGTAGTGCGGATCCGCGAGATGAATTTCTCGTTGGGTCAGTGCGAGAACCTTACTTAGAGTAGATTCTTGAGAGGATGTTGTCGCTCGGAAAGTAAGTTGCCGTAAGGTTCGATATTTTCTTTAGGATCCATGACTCTGAGAACCATTTGTAGAACCTTAATCCTTTGTCCAACTAGGAAAGATGATTGCGTAGCATGGGTCTGCGAGTTGAATTTCTCATTGGATCGATGCGAGAACCTCACTTAGAGTAGATTCTTTAGATGAAGTTGATGCCCGGCAAGTAAGTTTCCGCAGGTAGTAAATAGTCTAATGGATCCATGACTCTAGGAACATTTTTGAAACCTTAGATCATACATGGTGAGAACCATGTTCTATACGAAGCAATCAGACTTATCTATGCCTTAAGCGTATTGAACCTATACAAAAAAAATGCATCACATCCATCCACATACATTGCATCAACATCATAAAAAGCAAACTCTTAGTTGTCTCTTATTTTTTTCCAGGAATTGAGAACTTGAAAATGATAACTCCAAGGAGAAACACTTTCACACTTAAGTACAAGGAACCTAAGCTTGACAGTCTGAAGGGTTTGATCTCTGATTTGACTCTCAGTAAGCGTGATGATTTCGGAAAAGACTATGGGAAAATTTCGAGCCTTCTGACTAAGAAAGTTGACTATGGGATTATCAACTCTTTGGCACAATATTATGATCCACCTCTACGCTGTTTCACATTCGCTGATTTCCAACTAGCTCCTACTTTGGAAGAAGTTGAGAGAATCGTGGGTCTCAAATTGAAATATTTCAATCCATTTCCAAAGCTCGAAGAGGAAGCGGGCCCAAAGAAGATAGCTTTATCCCTAAGTATCAATGTCCCAACTGTTCTAGACAATTGGGTTGAGAAAGGGGGTTTCGAAGGTTTTGCCATGATGTTCTTGGAAGATTTAGCTCTGAAGTTCAAGAAAAAAGGAAATTGGAACGCATTCTATGTTATGTTGGCTTTATTGATCCATGGGATTGTGCTCTTCCCAAACGTTGAAAAATTTGTGGATCAGGTAGCCATAGAAGTCTTTCTCTCTCGCAATCCTGTACCATTTCTCTTAGCTGACATTTACCATGCCCTTCACGCTCGACATGAAAAGAGGGGTGGAACTTTGTTGTGTTGTGCTCATTTGCTTTATACTTGGTTCATGCAACATATGCCCGAAAAAGGCCCTTTTGTGGCAAAGGAACTTAAATCTCCTTAAAGACTAGCTTCTCTCACTGCAAGTTCCATCTGATGGTATATCCGAGAGTGGGAAACCCCAGACATTATTGTTAGCTGTGGGGAATTTCCTAATGTACCGTTGTTAGGTACTAAGGGTTGCATCAATTATAACCCTATGTTATCTCGAATGCAACACGGCTACTCCATGGATGATCCTCCTAACACAAAGGACTTACAACCATTTGTGCTCTTTGACATCCAAGCGAGTAATCCTGATGTAAGAGTGATCCTAAAGGCTTAGTTGAAGATTGTTAGGAAGGGTAAAGAGTTTGGAAAAAGAAACACTCTCGTCAAAGAACCTTACACTCGATGGGTGAAAGAAAAAGTTGAGGAAATCCATTTGCCATTTATCTTTAATGCTTCAGCTTTTCCTAAAATTCCTGAGCCAAAGCCTATACTCCTTGAGGACATGGAGAAACTCACTACTAAGGTTAAGGAGCTCGAATTGGAGAATACTGAATTACGGATTCAGATGAACCGAGCTATCTTGGAAAATCAAAATTTGAAGGATGAACGTAAGGGGAAAGCCCAGGAACTTGAGGATAGTAACAAGAGAGCCAGGCTATTCGAAGACCAGAAGGACGATCTTGATCATATCCTTATAGGTTCAACATCAGTGATCTAGACCAGGAAGGAAGAGCTCAAGAAAGCTGAATATAGAATTTGTGAGTTAGGAAGAATGTTAGATATATCTCTTATGGAAAAGAAATAAATTAAGCTCGACTTTGAGGCACAGGTCCATGAACCGAAGGACACTCTGAAGAAATGCAAAGAAAAGTTATCTCGCGAGTTACTTCAAAAGCAAGAAGCTCAAAGAAGCTGTCACCATCTCAAGTACCAGTTGGAAGAAGCTAATAGGAGGTTTGTAGTTTTGGAAAGCCAAGAAGGTGATGCAGCCTACTTGCTCCTAAAGAATGATTGTGTGTATTGGAAAAGGCTGTATATAGAGGCTAGAGCAACCTTAGATGAAGATCAACAAGTCATCAAGAAACTCCAAGAGCTTTATGTTGAATGGAATGGCAAGTTCCGCAACTTAGCTAGATTTGTTAACCTCAACATGTTGGAACTCCCAGAAAAACTCCAGGAGGCCGATTGGTGTATGTGTCCAGAAAATACGCCTCCTCAAGTTTTCAATTTTGTCAAGTTTTGCAATAAAATGATGAAGGAGCTCACCACAGATCTTGCTACGATCATAAGAGCTGAGACAGAGCTTAAGTTTACTTGTACTTGAATTTGAATTGTTGGTGTTTAAATCTTTTGTATTTTGAATCATTTGTACTTGAAGTTAAATCCTTTTGTATTCAAATTTGATTTTAATTTATGGAAGTTGTCATTTTGGGCCTCAATTATTACGTTTTATTCTTATTTAATATATTCTAACATTGCTGGAATAAATAATAAAGATAACTAAGAGCTTTGCACAAAATGCACCCATAACATACACTCATGTCATTCTTCAAACAAAAAACTCATTTTTGTGTCTTCTTCAGTTCCACACTGAGTCCTCAACACCACTACAACACCAGAGCCAGCGCTCGTCAATGAATGGCAGATCAAGAACAAGAATTGGAGAGAGTAAGCTTAGAACTTGAAGACCTACGAGGAAATATGGGTCAAGTCATGGAGATACTACAAGTCATTAAGGCCAAGTTGGACACCCAAACGACGGTCGTTTCAGAAATCACCGGTCCTATGATTGAACCCCAACCTACAAGGACAGTGCCGACCACTTGGCTAGTCTATGGTTTACCTTTCGGGTTCACACCTCCAGTTGAAGGCGCCCCTGGTTTTGTATAATCCACTCAGCAGACGGTTCCTCTACCAACTATCAATGAAACTCATCCAGTGGTCCACACGTTCGCATCACACCTTGTCCATGCACAAGTGCAACCTTATTTTGAAGATCAACAACATGCTCCGGATTTTTCGGACGAAGATGATGAAAGGCATGAAGACATAAGAGGAATGAAAGAGAATTTCCAGATTCTTGAGAAAAGGTTAAGGGCTATGGAAGGTGACCAAGTCTTTGGTGCTGCTGCTAGGGAGATGTGCTTAGTGTCAGGTCTTGTGATTCCCGTGAAATTCAAGACCCCAGATTTCAATACGTACGAGGGCCACTCATGTCCTAAAAGTCACCTTATTATGTACTATCGAAAAATGGTTGCGAACGTAGAGGACGATAAACTTATGATACATTGCTTCCAAGACAGCTTGAGGGGTGCTCCCTCTAAGTGGTACTTAAGCCTTGATCAAAGTAGAATTCACTGTTTCCAAGACTTATCTGACGCTTTCATCCAACATTATAAGTATAACATGGATATGGCCCCAGATAGGATGCAATTGCTCAGCATGTCCCAGAAAGATAACGAGTCTTTTAAGGAATATGCACAACGATTGAGGGAAGTGGCCTCGCAAGTCGAACCACCCCTTGTTGAGAAGGAGTTAGCAGATTGGTTCATGGATACGGTAAAGCCTATGTTCTATGAAAGGATGGTGAGTAGTGTATCGGTAAGCTTCTCTGACTTAGTTGTCGTGGGCATAAAGGTCGAGCTTGGATTGAAGAATGGAAAAATGATAACCACCTCTGAAACATCTGGTAATAATGTCAAAACGTTTCCCATAAGTTTTCAAAGAAAGAAAGAGGGTGAAACAAACACAGTGTCAACCAGTCAAAGAAGGAGTCATTCGTGGAAGAAGCAACATCAATTTGCTCAGCAACAACCAACTTATCCAGTGCAGTATATTCAACAACCGTATGTGGCAGCAGTCACACCAAATTTCAACCAATCATAGGCTCCTGTCTATCAACCTATTCAACAAGCACCAGTATACTAGCAAGCACCCATGCCACCCGCTTATCAACAGCCAAGGGCACAGGCTCCACCTCCACAAAATCTTCCAAATCAAAATAGGGTACAAAGAGGTAGACCTCTTTTCGCTTCAATCCCTATGACGTACACTGAGTTATACCCATCGTTACTGCAGAAAGGGTTAGTGACTCCTAGACCTTTGGGTCATCCACCAAATCCTTTACCTCCATGGTACAATCAAGATGCCCATTATCCTTTCCATGAGGGTGCCCCTGGGCATGATTTAGAGGGATGTTATGCTTTGAAGCATATTGTGCGAGAGCTGGTTGAGAAGAAGATCCTTTCATTCTGAGATGTTGGACGCAACGTAAAAAGTAACCCTCTGCCGGTGCATGGTGATGTTAGTGCCATTGAGGATGTTTCTAATGTTTGTATAATCAAAAATGTTGAAGATGTTAAAACTCCGTTTCTAGCACTCCATGCAAGATTGGTGGGAGCTAGTTTGATTGATATCTGTCACGACAACTGTCAAGAGTGTGCCATTTATCCAAGGGGGTGTAAAGTGGTACGAACTCATATTCAAAACTTGATGGATCAAGGTGTTTTACAAGTTTGTGGTCCTGCAACAAACGAGGAAATTTCAGTCATTGAACCCTTTTTCAATCTACCAGAACCTGTTGAGATAACTTATCAAAGAAAAGATGTTGTTCATCCATCACCCGTGGTAGTTTGTATGCCTACCCCCTTTCCCTTTGAAAGCACCAAAGCGGTACCTTGGAAATATGACATAACTATGGTAGATGGAGTGGTAGATGAAGAACCCAAAGATGTTGAAGGTGAGAAAAGCTTGGAGAATGTTGACACCAATATCACTAACATCGCAGGGATGAGCAGAATGACCCGCAGCGGTCAGATTTATACTCCCGATGTCAATATAATCCCTCAAGAACCAACAAGGGAAGCTACAACTATAAATCCTGCCCCAGAGTATGGAGGGGTACAGCCGACAGTGCAATCAGATGAAGCGGTTGAATTTCTAAAAATGATAAATAAAAGCGACTACAAGATAGTCGATCAGTTACATCAAACACCATCAAAAATATCTATATTGTCCTTGCTTCTGAATTCCCAAGCTCATAGGGAGGCTCTATTGAAAGTGCTTTCTCAAGCTCATGTTACCCAAGATATAACGGTTGGCCAATTCAATGGGGTGGTCGCCAATATCACAGTCTGCAACACTCTAAGTTTCAGCAATGAAGAGCTGCCCAAGGAAGGGAAGAATCACAACCGCGCCTTACATGTATCCATAAAGTGCCAAGAAGATGCTCTGGCCAGGGTCTTAGTTGACACTGGATCGTCCCTCAATGTTCTACCAAAGAGGGCGCTTGATAAACTATCTTACCAAGGTTCGGAAATGAAACCTAGTGCACTTGTGGTAAAAGCATTTGATGGTTCTCGGAGGACAGTAGTTGGAGAGGTAGAGCTATCAATCCAAATCGGACTACACGTATTCCCCATCAATTTCCAAGTCATGGACATAAATCCCGCTTATAGCTCCCTTTTGGGACGTCCATGGATACATGCTGCTGGAGCAGTGACTACTACTTTGCATCAGAAAATGAAGTTTGTCGTCGATGACAAGCTCGTCATTGTCTCGGGTGAAGAAGATTTTATCATTAGTCAACTCTCCTCTTTCCGTTATATCGAGACTGATGAAGATGCCTTAGAGACCTCTTTCCAAGCACTTGAAATATCCAATGCCACACTTGCAGAAGTAAAGGATCCTATTGAGAAAACCAGTTTGTCGTTTGCCTCTTTGAATAGTGCAAGGTCAGCAGTTGAAAGTGGAGGTCTTACAGATTGGGGGCAAGTCATCAATGTCAGCGAGAAAAATGATCGTTTTGGTTTGGGGTACAAGCCTTTTGCTAAGGAAGGAGCCCTGATCCCTGCAAAGGACCGCATACGAAGCATACAAGAAGTCTTCCTAAGCACATGATTTATCCATGGGGATCAAGTTGGTGCAGTTGAAGATGACACTGAAGATGGAGAAGCATCAAATTTGATATACCGATGTGAAGCAGCTATAATACCTTAAAATTTGCCCCCATCATTCATGCATTCATTTTAGGTCATTTAACATTTCATATTGCATTTCATCATGTCAATCGGAATTAGATCCAAGAAGCTTGAATATCATCCAAGACACTTTGTGGGTCCTATCTGGGTGATCAGTCAACACAAGGGAATGGCTTGAGATACTTCCAACATGTTCAAATGGGGTCTATTCATCAGTCAAAACGTTAATCTTGAAGGAGCAAAAGTTTGTTCATGAGCAGTCATGCTCGCTAGGCGAGCAGAATGGGTTGCCTAGCGAGTCCCAAGAAAAGCCACCAGAATCACCTACGCTTAGAGGAATTTCTTGAACGGTCATGCTCGTTAGGCGAAGCCCACCCGTTTTGAAAAAAAAAAGAAAAAAAAATAATAAAAAAGAAAAAATAAATAAATAATATATATATATATATATATATATATATATATATATATATATATATATATATATATATATATATATATATATATATATATATATATATATATATATATATATATATATATATATATATATATATATATATATATATAACAGAAAAATCTTGGACTTGGACCTCTCTCATTTGAGCCCACAAAGCCACGAAAATCAGGTTATAAATTCTGAAATTTCAGTAAAGGAAAAAGAAAGAGAGAGAGGGAGAATTGGTGAAAGCTGAAAACACTCTGAAGTTTCCTTGGAACAAAACCCTAGAGAGATTCTAACTAATTCAAAGCAACCTCCAGAGACTGAAGGGAACTCATCTGCAAAGAACCAATTCCCTCTCATATAAACCCTAAGATTGTTCTGCAAAGCCAACGGTGCAATTCAATTTCAATCGACCCTCCCCAATCAGGTTTAGGCCTCTTACACTTGGTTGCTTTTTGTGAGCTCTTTTTGTGAATTTTAATGGCATGATTCATGTGGTTACATTTTGATTTGGGGAAACTCTTGATTGCACCCCATCTTGTCACTCTAACCTGTTTGTTGAGTTTTTTGTGAGGGCTCACATGACTCCTGAAAGGATAGCTTGCTTGGCATTCCACTTTATTTGTGGGATACCATTTGAAGATTTATTCTGATTACCTGTATTGACTTGCTTTCTTTGATGGTGCCAGCTCGAGAGATCTCTGGGTTTCTTATTTCTTTAGCTGTTATTACTTCGGATCTTTATCCGTGTGGTAGACCTCTTGATCTCTTTATCTTTCCCGCATTTTACCGCTTTCTTAGCTGGAAGACCTCGATAGGAGGCAATGTTTTCTTTTGTTTGTTTACTTTTGTGCCCAAAGACCTCCAAAAGGAGGCACCAGTGCTAAAGACCTCCCTGAAGAGGCAATTGACGGATCAAAGGGATTAGTAATCAATCCCCCGTTATTCAGTGTGTCGTTCTTTATACTCGCACTACGTGTCGAAGCTTCAGAACAAACGCCCAAGATCTTTTGTCCGGTCAGTCAGTGGAGAGGGTTCCACCTTTCTGAATCCCCACTTTTTGTCATGAGCTCACCCTGTCCAGGGTTAAGAGCTATGAGGTCTTATCCTCATTACCCTTTTGATCTGCTCACCCTGACGTTCAATGTCAGTGGTTAAGAGCCCATTTGATTACCTATTCCATGGCTTGTTTGTCGAGGTAGATATGACCCCTCTTGACTAAAGCCCTACCCATGTAGGTTTGAGCCCCTTTTGTGGCATTTTACTTTATGCATGTTTGTTTTGTATGTTGTGATCGTCTCCCCATAGGATTTCTAGGCTTCGTATAGTCTCTCGTTTGCATGTCAATTAAGGTAGCACTGTTCCTTCGTCTAGGACTTCCTTTTTTGCATGAGCATCCCTAAAACACAAACAAACTCATTGATTTTTCTTCTCCTAGGAACACGTTTACTCCTTCTACTACAGGCGAGTAAGTCTCCAAAGGTCGAGCATCCGGCAGATTGCGTAGTAACGTCGTTCATCCAACCCTTAACCCGTAGTTAGCCGAACTACGGCTTGCTCTGATTCTCATTCTAGATGAGATACGTAGGCATAAGACGCGATGTCTTAGCGAGCACACTCCTCTTTAACCCATAGGTAGCCGAGCTATGAAGACTTTGATTCTCATATTCATATGAGATACGTATGCAGTGGATGCGACATCCGTGCGAGTCATTTTCTTTTGACCCCTTCTTTTAGTAAATAGTACGTTAGATAAACCCACACCCTTTAGACAAGAACAACAAAAGTGGATCCCGTAGAGTACTACGGATGCGTAGGGGTGCTAATACCTTCCCTTCGCATAATCGACTCCCGAACCCAAGATTTAGTTGCGAGACCTTGTCTTTTCCTTTCCTTTTTTTCCAGGTTTACTTCGAGCGTTTCCTTTCCCTCCTTTGGGATAAATAACGCACGGTGGCGACTCTTCTGTCATTTCTTTCTCGCCGGTTGTTTTTTCGCATCTCCTTTTTCAGGTTGCGACAGCAGCCTTAATAAATTGGGAAGCGGTTGAGATTCCAGAAGTTTTTCTTGTGTCAAAGTAATTGTGTTTTCCTTTGTTTTTTTCAAAATCCTTAGCTCTGCCCAAGGCTAACGGATCATTTGTAGGGCCACTTTAAATTTCAAAATCATTATGACAAATAAAGAGCATTTTATTCAAATTCTTATTGTTCATTTATTTGTTTTTCTTTTCTTAAAATGGAAATCCTTTCAAAAACTACAAAAATATTTTTAATTCTTTTGCATTTTCTTTCCATTTTTCTAATTTTGGCAAATTTACACTAGAGGTCCTTTAAGTTATTTTTGTGTAACATGTTGGTTTTTTAACTTTTTTTTGTAACAACTTGGTCGTTTAAGTTACCAAACGTGTGCATCGTTGCTCTTTTTTAACATAGTGAATATACTAATTGAAATTCTAGTAACATACTATCGATGTCACACTGGATGTTATGACATCCAATTCTGCGCAGACAAGAATGATGCAGAACGTAAATGTAAAGGACAGTAAATAACACAGACAATTGTTTACCCAATTCGGTGACAAACACACCTACGTCTGGGGGCTACCAAGCCAGGGAGGAAATTCACTATATGCAGTATTAATTCAGGACTTAAACCAACTGTTCAATCCTATCACTTAAGACCTACCCAATGCAATTTCAATCTTAAACTAAGACCAGAGTTCCTACTCACTCCCCCTCAATCACCACAGTGATTACAACCTTTAATTTGTTTAAAGTCAATGGCGAAGTTATACTTCAAACAACTCTTGATTGTGCTTAACAGCTTTAATCAAGAAACACAGCACTCACGCTTAAAAGCTTAGAGTGACACAACAATTACAACTCAATGAACACCCTAGTCCAATGCAATCATCTAGGTGACAATTGCTTGGCTCACAAGTTAACCCTAATACAAGACACACATAAAATACAGCAGTGAAATATGATGGTATAATAAATTCTTCACGCTTCAAACCCCTGAGTTGTTGAAAGTAGGATTGCCATCCTTTTATAATGCAACACTTGGGCCTTGTACTTGTATTTCCTAAAATTAAGGTTAAGCAAGTTAACCTCATTTCCACATATTAGGGTGCTACCAAATAGGCTATATGTTAGGCCTCTTAATTGTAGCTCAGTTGTTAGTTTCCTGGATTTTAGCTCAGTTGTTAGATTCCTGAAAAATAGCCTGAGAAAAAGTACTGAAACAGAAAAACTAACTAGCCTACACTTTAGCATATGCTGTCAGGAATGAATGTCACAACATTCAGTTTGACGTCCAGAACATAGGCCATATGCTAAGTCTGTTATTCTCCTGAAACACAACCTGAATTAAATACTGAACTGTAACAGAAAAACCAACCAGTCTATAATTCAATATCTGCTGTCAGGGATGAATGTCATAACATTCAGTTTGACATTCAGACAATAGGCTATATGTCAGGTTTGTTATTCTCCTGAAAAACAGACTGAAATAAATACTGAACTGTTACAGAAAAACCAACTATTCTATAGTTCAGTATCTGCTGTCAGGGATGAATGTCAATAACATCCAGTTTGACATTCAGTAACTCCTGTATTAGCTAATCCTGCAGCATACTACTCAAGCATGTCATGACATCATTCAAGACATCAGAGTACAGTTAGTGTTTTAACATAAAATGCAGCCAATCAAAAACATCTACAAACTCCCCCTTTGGCAAATTTTTGGCTAAAACAACTTGGCATCACAACAGAGTTCACAGCAGCGGAAAAACACACATCCAAGCAGAGAATTAAATTAGCTAATACACTCAGCACACATAGAAGTTGAACAGCAACACACTCAGCACACACATAAGTTAAACAGCAACACACTCAGCACACATAGAAGTTAAAAACTTCAAACAGCAGCATAACCTCTGGTAGAGGACCTTCAACTTCAATTAAATCTATTCAAAAACAAATTTGTTGTCCTAGGGTACAGGTGTTACTCCCCCTTTTTGTCAAAAATGTTGCCAAAGCAACACTTAATATTACAGACCAAAACAAAATAAAATTACACACAATTTTCAGAAATACAGAAACTGATCTAGTTATCTGACTCAGAGTCAGCATCATCATCTGTGCCATCCTCAGGACTGCCATCTGTTTCTCCCTCTTCACCCTGTCTTTCATCTCCTTCTGCAGCAGCAGCAGCCTCACCAATCACATCACATTCAGTCATTTCCAACTTGATAATCAATTTTTCCAAATTGAGCTTCCTTGCCTCTAACTACTTGCACGTTTCTTTGAGCATTGCAATGACAACAGCTTTACCTGGTGGATTGCATACACTTGATGTCTCACATGTTGCCATGGAAATGTCAGGAACATGCGTACCTAGGAACAGTTTATGATTGAAGGACAAAGGGCTATCTCTTCTCTTCACAGAATCATTCTCTGTTAATATGTTTGGAAATTGATTCAACACAATACCACAGATGAGGGAGGGAAAGGCTATAGGCCCCTTCACACTGAAGCTTCCTGCATGCTTCAAAGTTTGATCAAAAATATAGGATCCATAGTCAAAATTGGCTTTGGTTCCAACAGCATATATGATCTTTCCAAGCATTACAGCAACTGTAGATTTATGATTGGTGGGCACCCAGTTAGCAGCTCCAATTTTGTGCAGCATTGCATACTTGACACTCAGTTTGATGGCCACCAACTTACCTTTGAGAGGCCACTTCCTTACTTGATTAGCAGTGATGACTTGACAAATTTTATTGTCAGTCACCTCAAGTTCAGGTTGAGCTACATCAGGCCTTCCCAAATACATGTTGATCACTGAGGGAGAGAAATGTACACACTTGCCTCGCACATACACTTTTCTGAATTCCTTAGACTTTCCATCAGCATATTCTTCAGACACATTGACAATAAATTCCTTTACTAACATCTCATAGCACTTTGAGAACTGAGTCACAGTCTTCATTAAACCTGCCTCTTGAATAAGGTCCATAATCTCCTTACATTCTGAGCCAATTCCCTCTCCAAAGCCAGCCTCTTCTGATAAACATATTTCCACCTATTTACACTTGAAGCAAAATGGAACGATATATTGTCAATTGGTACCTCAGGGACACTAGCTGCAAGCTTGCTAGTGGTTGGCTTCTTCTTTGACACAGTGTCAGGGACATCACATGGAACATCTGAGTCGGACTCAACAACAACAGACTTGGTCTTCTTTTTCTTGGGCACCCCTTTGCTCCAAGATTTTGTTGGACCATGACCTTTCCTCTTAAGGGAACTCTCTGCCACCTTTGGATTGGGAGAGGTTGACACATCAATCTTCTTTCTGGGGGACCTTTGAGCCACTGTTTTCTTTTCTCTCCTAGTCCTAACCCTTTTGGCTATGCTAGGGGCAACTGAGGACAACAACTCATTATCAGAAAATTCCTCCAGGTCTACTGTTTCACAGTTAGGGTTGTCACTGACATCATGAGTGACACGGACTTCCTCACCACCCACATTATCTAAGGGTTTGTCAATATTTGACCCCTTATGAGCATCAGTTTGCTCAGCATCATCAGAGACATTCTTTCCTAAAGAGACTGTATTTTATTGACAAGCAACATTATCAGGTACAATAGTGTTTAAGGGAATGGACACCCCAAGGACCTTATGATTACCAAACAATATTCCAGTCACCATAGTTGCAATGGCATTGTGAACATACCTGGAACCTTCTCTGGTTTGTTCATCAAGCGCGATTGCTGAGGAGAAGCCTGATACAATTTCTTTAGGTCTTCTTGCATGTGAGGTATTCGCAGAGTCAGCAACAGGATCTTCCCTGTTAGGGTTGCATGATTCAGAGCTAGAGGAATCAGACATGTTCTTGGAGGAAGATGAGTTGGATTGGTGCGACATGATGAATATCTTAGAGGCGAAATGAAAATTTTCTTTGAGAGAAAGCTTGCATGACTGAAAGTTGAAACGATGGAAGAGGTAACGCTTGTTGCACGAGCAATATCTATTATTTGTTGACCAATCAGAGCAAACTCTCAAATGTTTAATAATTTGAATTATTAAACAGGAAATAACTAACATCATTAGTTGCTATAATTCCTCAGAAGGACATATTCCCACTTTGCCCCTTAAATTTTCAAACTTAGTAGCATCCAATGTCATGACATTCTGAGTGACATTGTACTCAGTCTGCATCTGGTTCATCCATACCAGTGGGGAACAACTGCTACCAGACGCTAGGTACTTAGCTTCTGCAGTGGATAATAATACTCAATTCTGTTTCTCCCTTGCAACTACACCATTTTGATGAGGACTAATATGTGAGGACAACTCATGACTTTCAATCTACATAGGTACCATTAAGTCCATGGGCAAAAGTTCCAGAGTTTTGGATGTTTTTGGATGTCCAATCTTGGGATGTGACATCTTGGTTAGCTTTCCCACTTGACATTTTCTACAGACTTTTCTTTCATCCATAAGCAGACTTGGAATTCCTCTAACTGCTTCCTTGGATATGATCTTCTTCATTCCTCTTAAATGAAGTTGTCCAAGTCTTCCATGCCACAGCTTCACTTCCTGTTCTTCCTTGGCTAAGGAGCACTTTGAGGAGTAGTTTGAGACTTTAGATTCCCACAGATAGCAGTTATCTTTGGATCTGGATCCTCTCATAACTTTCTGATTATCTCCATTCATCACAACACATACTTCCTTAGTGAACTGTACATTGAAGCCTTGATCACATAGGTGGCTTATGCTGATGAGATTAGCAGTTAGTCCTTTTACTAACAGCACATTATTCAGTTCTAGAACTCCAGGACTGTTCAGCTTACCAACACCTTTGATTTTTCCTTTAGCTCCATCACCAAAGGTCACATAACTAGTAGTATGAGGTTGTATATCCACCAATAAGTTCTCCATACCCGTCATATGTCTTGAGCAACCACTATCAAAGTACCAGTCTTCTCTAGTATATGACCTTAGAGTTGTGTGAGCTAATCTAGCAACCCATTGTTGATTCTTGATGGGGGCATTATGCTTAGATGCCTTCTTCCTAGATATGACTTGAGGGGTCTGGTTAGGATAACCATGCAACCTGTAACAGAAGGGTTTTATGTGACCAAATCTACCACAGTAGTGACATCTCCATCTCTGAAATTTCTTCTTCTGATGGTTACTCCTCCTGTTTCCTTGATGTTGTGACATTGGTTGAGACTTCTGCTTGATTTTCTGAACTTCAGCCTTTGAGCCTTTGAGTTCAGTTGAGGATTTCTTAACAAAGCCTAAACCAGACATGGTTCCTGACTTCTGTCCCACCTTTAGAATCTCTTCCAAAGTGTCAGTTCCTTTATTCAGCATTCTGATGGATTTTGTCATTTGATCTAACTTAGAGGTCAGCAAGGTTATCTCACCATTTAGACCATCTATGACTGTCAGATGCTTCTTTTTCTCAGCTTCCAGCTCCTTGATGAGTTTCTTCTGCTTTTCTCCTTGTATACACACTTATACACTTTTGACACATAACTCTTTATATGAAGCAGCAAGTCCATCAAATGTAAGTTCATCTCCACTTGAGTCATCATCAGAGGCACAAACACTAGTTAGTACAGTGACATGTTAAGCAGATTCTCCTTCAGATTCACTCTCAGAGTCTCCTTCAAACCAGGTGACAGACAATCCCTTCTTTTGCATCTTGAGGAAGGTAGGGCATTCAGCTCTAATGTGACCAAAACCTTCACATCCATGGCACTGGATTCCCTTGCCTTGGTTGAACTTTTCTTTAGATTTTGATCTTCTACTGATGTCAGATGAAGAGTTCTTGACATTTGGTTTTCCCTTTTGATCAACCTTCTTTATGAACTTGTTGAACTGTCTTCCAAGCATGGCTATAGCTTCTGATATGCTTTCATCACCTCCAATATTTCCTTCTTCTGAATCCTCTTCAGTATTTGATACAAAAGCTATGCTTTTGTTTTTCTTTTCAACATTCTCACACAAGCCTATTTCAAAGGTTTGGAGAGAACCGATAAGCTCATCAACCTTTATATTGCAGATATCTTGAGCCTCTTCTATAGCAGTGACCTTCATGGCAAATCTCTTGGGCAATGATTTGAGAATCTTTCTTACAAGTTTTTCTTCAGACATTTTCTCTCCTAAGCCACCAGAAGTGTTGGTAATTTCAAGAATATTCATGTGGAAGTCATGAATAGTCTCATCCTCTTTCATCCTCATATTTTCAAACTTGGTGGTCAGCATCTGAAGTTTAGACATCCTCACCTTGGAGGTACCTTCATGAGTTTTTTTGAGAGTATCCCAAACTTCTTTAGCCAACTCACAGTGATGCACCAGTCTGAAGATGTTCTTATTTATCCCATTGAACAGTGCATTCAAGGCCTTAGAGTTTCCAAGGGCTAATGCATCTTGCTCTTTGTCCCACTCTTCTTCAGGAATCTGCATAATGATTCCATCTTTTCCTGTCTTCGTTGGATGTTCCCATCCTTTGTTGACAGCTCTCCAGACCTTGTTGTCCAGAGACCTCAAGAAGGCTATCATACGAGGTTTCCAGTCATCATAGTTAGAACCATCCAGCATGGGTGGTCTATTTGAGAATCCTACATCCTTGTCCATGGTACTAGAAAGTAACGTCCCTAGATCTCACCCAGAAATTAACAGGCAGGGTGCCTGCTCTGATACCAATTGAAATTCTAGTAACAGACTATCGATGTCACACTGGATGTTATGACATCCAATTCTGCGCAGACAAGAATGATGCAGAACGTAAATGTAAAGGACAGTAAATAACACAGACAATTGTTTACCCAGTTCGGTGACAAACACACCTACGTCTGGGGGCTACCAAGCCAGGGAGGAAATTCACTATAAGCAGTATTAATTCAGGACTTAAACCAACTGTTCAATCCTATCACTTAAGACCTGCCCAATGCAATTTCAATCTTAAACTAAGACCATAGTTCCTACTCACTCCCCCTCAATCACCACAGTGATTACAACCTTTAATTTGTTTAAAGTCAATGGCGAAGTTATACTTCAAACAACTCTTGATTGTGCTTAACATCTTTAATCAAAAAACACAGCACTCACGCTTAAAAGCTTAGAGTGACAGAACAATTACAACTCAATGAACACCCTAGTCCAATGCAATCATCTAGGTGACAATTGCTTGGCTCACAAGTTAATCCTAATACAAGACACACATAAAATACAACAGTGAAATATGATGGTATAATAAATTCTTCACGCTTCAAACCCCTGAGTTGTTGAAAGTAGGATTGCCATCCTTTTATAATGCAACACTTGGGCCTTGTACTTGTATTTCCTAAAATTAAGGTTAAGCAAGTTAACCTCATTTCCACATATTAGGGTGCTACCAAATAGGCTATATGTTAGGCCTCTTAATTGTAGCTCAGTTGTTAGTTTCCTGGATTTTAGCTCAGCTGTTAGATTCCTGAAAAATAGCCTGAGAAAAAACACTGAAACAGAAAAACTAACTAGCCTACACTTTAGCATATGATGTCAGGAATGAATGTCACAATATTCAGTTTGACGTCCAGAACATAGGCCATATGCTAAGTCTGTTATTCTCCTGAAACACAACCTGAATTAAATACTGAACTGTAACAGAAAAACCAACCAGCCTATAATTCAGTATCTGCTGTTAGGGATGAATGTCATAACATTCAGTTTGACATTCATACAATAGGCTATATGCCAGGTCTGTTATTCTCCTGAAAAACAAACTGAAATAAATATTGAACTGTAACAGAAAAACCAACTATTCTATAGTTCAGTATCTACTGTCAGGGATGAATGTCAATAACATCCAGTTTGACATTCAGTAACTCCTGTATTAGCTTATCCTGCAGCATACTACTCAAGCATGTCATGACATCAGTCAAGACATCAGAGTACAGTTAGTGTTTTAACATAAAATGCAGCCAATCAAAAACATCTACACTAATTATGGATGCAATTATTTTGAGTTGTATGAAAATGATGAAGTGAAACCAGAAATACAACAGTCACACATTTCTAAATATTCAAAATATGAGGGGGGAAAATATAGAAATCACCCTAAAGGACCAATTTGTTACAAAAATACTTAAAGGACCAATCTGTTACAAAACAAATAACTTAAAGGACCTTTGATGTAATTTTACCTATAATTTAAAAGATAAGATATATCTTTATTTGAATAAATAAATTTGAAATCTCAAATTTGATTTAGACTTAGGCTTTTACAGTTAATAAAAACTATAATTATATTTTTAAAAAAACGTTTATCCCATTTTATCCTACAGTTAGCAAGAAGGTATTGATTTCTCTGAAAACTTTGCACACGTTGCAAGGTTAACGACAATCAGATTATTTTTATCCTATGTTATTTATCATAATATCACTTTATATCAAATAAATGTTAATAATGCATTTTTAAATGGTGTTATTTCTGAAGAAGTGTATGTCAAACAACCACCTGGGTTTGAGGATTCAATTCATCCATAATGTCTCTTTAAACTTAAGAAATCACGTTATGGCCTCAAACAAGCTCTCATAGCTTGGTATGAGAGACTAAGTAATTTCCTATTAGAAAATTATTTTCAAAAAGGACAAGTTGACACTACACTATTCAGAAAGAAACTTAAAAATGACATCTTAATTGTTCAAGTATATGTTGATGATATCATTTTTGGTTCTACTAATGCTACTCTTTGCAAAGAGTTTTCTGAGTCAATGCATGCTGAATTTGGAATGAGTATGATGGGAGAGCTGAAGTTTTTTCTGGGTGTTCAGATTAACCAATGCAAGGATGGAGTCTATGTACACTGGACAAAGTACACAAAGGAGCTTCTAAAGAAATTCAAGCTAGATGATTGCAAGATCATGACTACTCTTATGCATCCTACCTGCAAAGAGCAAAGTAGCACGAAAGTATGTTAGAAGTTGTAAAGAGGTATGATAGGTTCTTTACTTTACTTAATAACTTTTATAACTAATATTTTATTCAATGTATGTCTATATGGAAGATTCTAGTTGGATCCTAGAGAGACTCATTTAACTGTTGTTAAGAGAATATTTAGGTATTTGGAATGAACTACTAATCTAGGACTACTTTATTAAAAAATCCCTAAATTACAAGCTAGTTTGACTATGTGATGTTGACTATGTTGGGGATAGAATTGAGAGAAATTCCACTAGTGGAAATTGTTAATTCACAGGTGAAAACCTTATATCTTGGACTATTAAAAGATAAGCAACTATTGCTTTGTCTGCAACAGAAGTAGAATACATCTCAGTTGCAAGTTGTTGCACACGACTACTCTGGATGAAATATTAGTTAGAAGACTATAAAATTTGTGGAAGCAGTATTCCAATTTATGGTGATAATACTTCTATTATTTGTTTGACAAAAAAAATCCTATTCAACATTCAAGAACCAAGCACGTTGAAATAGTACATCATTTTATTAGAGACTATGTTCAAAAAGGTGTGATAGTTATACAACTCATTAATACTGACCATCAATGGCCTGATATATTTACCAATCCTCTTGCAATAGAAAGATTTGATTTTGTTAAAAATAATTTGAACATGCATTTTGTAAAAGAATAGTGCTTGCTTCTGAATGGAGAATTAGAGTCTGATGATGATCAGAAGCCACTATAATCAGAGGCTCTGAACTATCCTCTGATGAAAAGTAGCCTCTGAAGCATCTCAACCTCTGATGCTTAGAATCGGATGAACTTCCTCTGATAGCATGTAAGTGGAAAATATGTTCTACTTCTTTTAAGACTTGTCCCATTTTCGTGTCATGAATATCAAGGGTTTTCTAATGCGTGGATATTAACTGTTGAGTAACAACCTTCAGTTAATGATGGATTGCTTTGAATATTGTGATTCGCGCCTCCTTTGTCATTAATTTTTTTATTAATCAAAATTGAAAATACTTTTCACTCAAAACACTTTTAAATTCAAAACTCACACACTTTCTCTCACTTCATAACTCACACATTTGTTCGTAAACCTTCTATGTAAACAACCCATTTTCAAAAACCCTTTTAGAACCCTAAAACCTCATATTCAATGGCGTCTTCTTCTTCTCAACCTCCCATGCAAGTAGATTTCGGTAAGGATTTTCAAATCAAACTCTGAACAATGAGGGTTAGATAGAGTGATCTCAAGTTGATTCTAGAATAAATAATGTATTTTGAATCCTTTAGAATAAATGGGTATCCTCTGAGAGATTACTTTGAAGCTTAAAGATGGATGCCTTTATTCGATATGATTAATGGATCCACTTACCCCTACCTTGTCAAAGATTTTCGGGTTTGGGAAGAATTTTTTGATGAAGTATATGTTGTTGTTGAGGAAAGACAGAAGATTGTTGAAGATGTAGCAAACAAAGGAAAGAGTAGAGTTCAAATGGGTTTGAGTGAATTCGAAGAGTTTGAGATTAGGTGTACAGTGATGGAAGTTGGAGTAACCATCACTCAGAGTCACATTACTCAACTCATCAGTGTGAGAAATGAAGGAATATTTGCTCTAAACACCAAATATAGTAGCATAGAAGAAAATTTAATCAAGGCAAACTTATTTCTCAACTCTGATGACTTTGGAAAAGTGAAGAATATGAAGATTTCTTATAGACTTTTGTTTATAATTCTCATTGGTTATTTGATTCCTAGGGAAGGAAGTACAAATCATATTTCATGGGAGTTGGAGTAACCATCACTCAGAGTCACATTACTCAGCTCATCAATGTGAGAAATGAAGGAATATTTTCTCTGAACACCAAAAATAGTAGCATAAATGCAAATCTAATCGAGGAAAACTTTTTTCTTAACTCTGATGACTTTGGAAAAGTTAAGAATATGAAGATTCCTTATAGACTTCTGTTCAGAATTCTCGTTGGTTGTTTGATTCCTAAAGAAGGAAGTACATATCAAATTTATTGGGTTCATATGTATTTCATCTAGTATTTGGTCAATGGAGAGAAGATCGGTATGGTTGCATATATCTTTAATCATCTTTGTGAAGCTATCAAGGAAAGCTACAAGCATGATAAGAAGAATATGCCTTATGCTCGACTCTTGTCTGAACTATTTCATCAGAGTAGAGTGATTGATAATTTGAAAGCAGATAATGCCACTCAGGATCTGGAAGAGTCCTATGGAAACATCATGTCTGCTGCTATTTTGGGCCATATGAATATTATCAAGAAGATGGAGGTTGTGAAGATAGAAGCGGGTCTGAGAATCAGAAGTGGCAAGACTGCTTATCTTGATGATTTTCTTGTTATCTCCAATATGGACAATTCATAAGTGATTTAGGAGCTCTTCAATATAGCCAAAGAACAAGTTGATGTCATTTTGACTATGGGTGATACTCTAAATGCTCCTGAAGATGATTTCAATCCTTCTAGAAAGAGGAAACTTATTGCTTTTGAAGCTCAGAAGGAGACTCATAAGCCACCCAAGAAAAAGGCTTCAGCATCTGTTCAGAAGAAGGTGAAGGAGATAGACTCTTTTGTTGTCTTGATGCCTACCAAGACCAGAAGTGGAGCATCTGGGAAGACTCCTCAGAAGACAACTTCTTCTTTTATCGGACCATCACCTGCAAAGAAAAAGAGCAAGATGATTCTTATTTTTGAAGAATTAGAGGAAGAAGTAGAAGAAGAGAAAGAGGAGTACAATCACCCTTCGGTCCAGAAAATAAAGGAAGTGAAAAGGTTGACTCAAGAGATGATGAAGGATTCTATTGAAGAATGAGCAAAGCTGATAACATACGCATTGAGGGATAAAGCTCTAAAAGTTACTTCTGAGGCTAAGGTTCTGAAGGAAAAATCTCTGCAAGTAGAGGCTACTGCAGAAGCCATTATGAAGAATGTGGTTGAAAATACTCCAGAGACTCTGGCTTTAAAAGTTGCTATGGAGATAGAGAATGTTGCATAAACTTCATCTGAACCTACTACAGAAGTTGAGAACACAAGTATGATTTTAAAACCTATCTCAGATTCATTTTTAAATTCTTCCACCATCAAAACACCAACCCCTCATAATTCACCAACACAATCATCTGAACACATACCCTCACCTAAACATGACATGCTTCTACAATTAGAAATTTCCATGCCTTCCCCCAAACCATTTTATCAAACAGACTCCCAGATTATTACTCAGATTATACATTATTTCCAAACACCATATATTATAGATGAACTGTCAAGGCATCTAGTTGGTGAGTTCTCTTCATAAAATTCATCTTAAAATAAGCAACAAGTGAGTATTTCATAATTTGAACAACCTGACCCCTTAAACACCATTATTGATCTTGATCTACCCATAAACATACTAGAAGATTCTGATACAACCATACCCCCTCATCAATTTCAAGCTCTAATTCTGATGAATTAGATTTTAAACCAATGGAAGTTTCACCTATTCAAGCCATGCCATTGGAACCCACTACATTTGAACCCACACAATCTGAACACCTAAACAAACTTGTTCAACTTCAAATTCAATCTGAAACTGAATTTAAACAAGTCATTCAAGAACCACCCAACCTTTGTTCAATCTGAACATGTAGAACAACCTGAACAAGCCATTTCACCCCAAAAAATACCATACGCCCGTTTTGAAGCAGAAACCTTTGTACCACATATACCATGATACCAACCTAAACTATAATCTCCAGCATCACAAACCTCACAACCTACACATTTTGAACACCATTCTAGCCCCTCAAAAGAACAGGATATTGTGTTAGAAGTTGATACAGTAGTACTTTCATTCTATGAAGACATATCGCAACCTGAACAAGATACCATCCCTCCACCTCAACCATATCCATTACCTCAACCATCTTATAATATGAAGCCTCTGTCTCACTTAACAACCCAAATGCAAGAATTTAAAATTGTCATATATGATAGAGTACATGATCTGGTTGCTGAGAGGCTCATAACATCTGACACAGTTGCTAGGCAGAATGACATAGGTTCTTATATGAAATCTATTATGGAGCTTCTTAAGAAAACCTAGGCTTTAGGACTTATAACCCTTTCTTTTGTTTCATTGTCTTTGACTCTTTTTAATATTTTTGGCAATCTCACAAACTATCTTTTTGGTTTTATAATATTTTCTTTAAAATATTTTCTTATTTCCTATATTCTTTTTTTTTTTATGAAAAAAAGGGGGAGTAAGATAAATAAGTATTTAAGCACCTGAATCTGAAAGTTAAAAGCCTTTTACTTGCTTAAAATCTAAAGAATTATTTATTGTGCTTTAAAGATTAAATTTCATTAACTTGAATAGAACTTAGGGAAAGCTTACAAACCTCACCTTTTTGGACTATTAGACTCAGAGGGAGCTTACAAACCTCAGACCCTGGTGTCATCTTGTTATTTAAATTAACAACCATTATTCTTAAATACTTGTGTTTGTCATCATCAAAAAGGGGGAGATCGTTGGAACAAAATTGTTTTGCACCATATCTTTAAGGTTTTGATGATGAAAATGTATTTAAAGAACAATTGGATATACTAACATATGTTCAAGTGTACGGGACCATAGACTAAAAATTCTGATATAAAGTCAGTTATGATACTAAAGATGAACATTTAAAGAGAAGATAAAAGATTCAGAATCTGAAGATCATAACTAGACTCTGAAGATGCAGACTCTGAAGAAGGTCAACTTCTGAAGATCAGACTCTGAAGAAAGTCAACCTCTGAAGGCTCAGACTTTGAAGGATCAGAAGCTGGGACTCTGAAGACTCATACTTTGAAGCCTATTAAACACAAGGATCAAGAAGACTTTGATAAGTCACTATCAGACTCTGAGGCCAATCAACGCAAGGATCGAGGAGACTCAGATAGTTAACTTTCATACTCATAGAGCACTTTGTCTTCTTCTCATCACGTGAAGATTTAAACAATAATCTTCATAGACAATTGGAATGCAACGGATAATTCCTCTTAAAGCAAAGATATTTCAAATATATTTTCAAAGGGATTAACCATATCAAGTAAAATTTTAACTTATTTGATCAAGCTTCTCCAAGACTCACTTGTTCTCTTCAATGACTCTTTTATATTTCTATATATAAGGAGCTGAAGACTTGAAGAAACAACAATGAACCATTGACAATAAATTTTGTTTTACTCTGTCAAACAAAAATCACAAGTTTAACTTAGACTTTCTTAACTCTTTTATATTTTATAAATTCTTCATTCTTAAAGAGTCTTAGTGTGTTGTATTTTATTTACACCTCTGATTGCATATCACGTGTAAGAAACAAACAATATTTTCTCTGTAAGTTAGATTGTAAGAAGTGTTTTTCTTGTGTTCTTAAGCATTTGAAGTCTTTTGCTAAGTTCTTCAGCATCTGAAGTCTCTTGGTGAGTGCTTGAGAATTAGAAGTCTCTTACTTGTCTGTTTGAGCATCGGAAGTCTCTTGCTCGTGTGCTTGAGAAAATTGTAATCAGTTGTGATTAAAGTGAAAATCCCTTGGAAGTCTAAGGGGATAGGACTACTCTTGTGGGAAGAACCGGGATAAATCTGCTCGTGTCTCTTTTTCTCTCTCCCTCTCTCTCTATCTAACTCTGAACTTGTTTTATCTACTGCAAACTCTTAACTATATATCATATTCTATACTCTAAGTTCAGAATCTGATAAGAGACTTAGAGAAAAGAAAGAAAAAGCTTACACAATCCCCCCCCCCCTTGTGTTTTTATCACTTTCAAAGGATGCCTTTTGACAAAAGGAAAGGTGTTACAGTGAAAAACTCAGTACCATGATGTGATCTTAAGCATTTAAGGGTGGTATGGAATTGATTATTAATGTATGAAACAAAATTAATGATGTTAAGTTTGGTTTGGTCTTTGGTTTTAAGGAAAATAACCCAAGTATGTCTAGTGAAATCATCAACTAATGTTAAAAAATATCTTTGACCTAAGATAGAAATTGTGGAATATGGACCCCATAAGTCAGCATGTAACAATTCAAAAGGGGTAGTTGTATGAATAATACTAGAAGGAAAAGAAAGTCATTTTTGCTTTTCATTTTGGCAAGAATCACAAGGAGCCAAATTAGGCTTACAAGAGATATGTCTTAACTTGGAATGCCAGATTTCATATGAGTTACTATCAGTAGAATTACAAGTAGACTTATGGCTAGATGTTTCAAGGATGTAAAGCCCTATATGAAGATTATATATACCAATCAGTCTCTTGGAGTTGGTCTGCATAATATGACAGGTATTAGAAAAGAAGGATAAATGACAATTAATATCACTAACAAGCTTGGCTACTGAAACAAGGTTGACATTAAATGTGGGAATATATGAAACATTGTGAATAGTAAGGGATGGGGACATGGCAATACTACCAGAGATGTAAACATTAATGTGTGTTCTATTAGGTAATGTGACAGGGATATGTTTAATGGTTTGGTGTGTGATAAAGCAAGCAAAGTGGTATGTAATATGGTCAGTGGCACATGTATTAAGGATCCAAGAGATTGAAGGCTTACAAGGAACACAAGAAGAGTTGGTTGTCATAGCAAGAGCTGTGCTGGTAATGGAGTTGGTTGTGGGAGTTGATCTTGACTGTTGAAGAAGCTCCAAGATGTTGTTGTACTGCTCTTGCATAAAACCAAACCCGATGCTTGTAGAACTTGCATAAGGAGAGTCATAAACATTGTTTGTAGAAGGGTTATTCCTTGGCTTATTCTATAAATTTGGTGGATAACCATGTTTAACGAAGTAGGTTTCAATTGTGTGATTGGTGTGACCACAGTGAGTGCACACATGGTTAGGTCTTGAAAAAGTGGGGTTGCCTTTGAAATTAGGTCAAAATCTTGTTTCCACCATTGAATTGAGTGTAACTGATCTGTGATGTAGCAGTAGGTGCAGTGATATTGGTTGAGAATGAATCAAGAGATGAATGGTGATTAATTTCTCGTTCTTGTTGAATCACAAGCGAAAAAGCATGATCAACATTTGGTAGAGGGGTCATCATCATAATCTGTGATTTTAAGGAAGAGAACTTCTCGCTGAGACCTTTAAGAAAACGAATTACATAGTATTCCTCACGATACTTCTTGAGAGATGCAATCGCTCCACGGGAACATGGAATATCACAAGAACATGATGGAACAGGTCGATAAGATTCCATTTCATTCCAGAAAACTTTCAATTGAGTGAAATAATCTGAAACTGATAGAGTACCTTGTAGGAACTTGTATAGATCTTCTCAAATATTGGAGATGCGAAACACAACACTCTGAGAGAATTGCATGTGCAAATATTTCCAAACCCCAGAAGTTGTTCGAATCCAAAGAATAGATTTTGCAATGGATTCAGAGATCGTGCGAAAAAGCCATGCAAGAACCATGATGTTGCATCTTGTCCATGGTGCATAAGACGGATCAGTAGATAAGGGTTTAGTGAGTGATTCATCGATGAAGTGATGTTTATTTTGTGAGATGAGAGTGATTTCCATCGATCTTGACTGTAGCATCAAGATGAGGAGAACCCAACGTGAGAGATGAATTCTCATTTAGATGAAGATAATAGGGATTGGAAAATTTTATGGAGAAATTGGAGTAATATTGGGTAGCCATTGATGAATGAGAAGAGAAAGTATGAAGGTTGCAGGAGAGAACCAATGGTTTCCATAACATATATGCTCTAATATCATGTTGATGTGGCACGTAGTAGAAGCACATAATGGAATTACACTTTCTCATTATTGTGAAGAGTTTAACTTTCTCATTGCATAACCAAAGTGAAAGTTACAGCTTATAAAGCCTTGGCTCTCAACCAAAAAAATATATAGTTAAGAAAGGAAACTATAAAGCAAACTCCTAATAGAAAGAAAATAGGCCTACAACTAACAAAAAAAAAGGCCCAATACACTTAACACGGGTAGAAAGGAAGTTTGATTTTGATCCAAAAGAAAAAGGGGTTTGGTTTTACCTTTGGTGGTGCTTAGGAGTGTAATCGGTTCCGTTTTGACCGATTTTTGGTCAAAAAACTATCTGAACTGATGATATCTCTATCGGTTTGGTTTGGTTCGATTTTTAGTATTTTTAAAAAATGGAACCAGCCCAAACTAATTCGTTTAGTTTGGTTTGGCTTGGTCTAGTTGATTGGTTTACAACATTTTTTCTAAACATTATATTCATCTGTGTATTATTTGCTATTATATTTTTCGATGTATTTTATACTATTTTTTTCAAATAATATATTGTGTGCGCTACTTTTCAAACAACTTACAAGTTGTTCTAATTCATACGAAACATTGACATAATTTTCATACGTCATGAAATAAATTCATTATCGAATATAAAAGTTGGCACCTGGCATAGGAAGATTGGGAAGGAATTTGAAAACTTAATAAATAAAACACAACAATAAAAATAAAATGTTTCAATACGCATAATTTAACCTGTTTCACACCTCAATTACACATCAAAGTTATTTTGTAACAAGATTAGAAGAAAATTTGTTAAAGAAGAAACATAAAAGGTAAAAAAAATGAAAACTAACTAAGAGAACTTGAACATAAATAAGACATTCATAACCTATAAGAATGACGGCGGAGAGAGAAACATTGGTGGTGGACAACCAGAGTAGCAATTTGATGAGAGAAGTTTTTATGGCTTATGATTTCTATTTTTTATGTTTGAAGTTTGGTTTTGCCTACATATTTTATTCAAAGATACGAAGTGTAAAAAAATTGAGAAGTGTTAGACCGATACGAAATTTGGACTTAAAAATAAATTAAATAAAAAATTAAATAAGTAATTATAGTCATCAATTTCGTTCATCAATTTGGTCGTTCCTAAAAACTAAAACCGACAATCAAGCCAAACTACATAGATTTTAATTGGTATGGTTTGATTTTTGAATCAAATAAAAAACAATCAATTGAATCAATTTAGTTTGATTTGAATCAATAGCTTTCCATTTTAGTTTGCATGGTTATACAATCTCTATTTTTTCTTGTAACAATCTAATTTTTCCATTGGAATGAGAATAATAACCATAAATGTTACTACATTTCTTTAAATATACATATATTTTTGTGTCATTGTTTTTGCTTAGTGATATTCTCTTTTGGTCATTTTTCATTAACATACCATATTATGTTATTAAAATTTGTAATAAATACTCTTATGAATATTAAATAACTCTCTTGCTGAAATGGTAAATTCGTAAAAAAGTATCAACTCTTAACGAAATTAATATAATCTTTTTTTTATAATTTGATCAACATGATTCTATATATAGAGGCGTATGTAATACTATATATTCCTGCCCTTAAGTAATGAGATTTTATGAATTTTATTTTTAAGGTACAAAATTTGAAATCCTACGTAAGACAAGAACTCAACGCTAGATGAGAAGATCTAATAAGAGTTGTGATAATATATCCTGTTATTAAGTTTGAATCTAATGGTAAAACTCGATAATCTTTTTACGTTATTAAATTTGAATCTAATTAAAAAAACTCAATAATCTTTTCACGTTATTAAGTTTGAATCTAATGGAAAAACTCAATAATATTTTCACGTTATTAAGTTTGAATCTAATGAAAAAACTCAATAATATTTTTACGTTATTATGTTTAGATCTGATGGAAAAACTCATAAGTGACACATGTATTTTATAAACAAATATCTTCTATTAAAAATGTCGGTATATTGAAGTCTCACATGTTAACATGGAGAACCTATTTTAGGTAAATTTAGGACTACAATTTAGTTTTTTTCAACTATAAATTATAAAAGACTTAGTAGGATAAAGGAGACACTATTATTTACCACCATCAATTCGTCCTAGAACCTGCCCTATTTTTATATTGATTTGTATGATATTTATTTTTTGATCAATTAAAATATTAACTTTTTAAATTTTAATTTATACTTTATTATTCAAAATGAATATATGAAAATTTTTAAAAGTTATTTTATTTTATTATTTTGATATTTTAATTTATATTTTATTATTTGAAATGAATATATTAAAACTATTTTACTTTATTGTTTGTAATGTATATTGATTTTATTAAAATCTGGGATAGATTACGACGTATATATTTACATTGAATTGGATTAATCTTTTTGTGAAAATATTAAGTTTCACCGAATTAGTTAGAGTAGTAGTTTATTTTCTTAAAGGGTTTATTCGCATATAGCATATGTTATTTAAGCATCATAGGAAAATGTTTAAATGTTTTTAGATTTTAAAGATGTATCTCCGAACGTATCTAATTTTCAGTTAACGTTAAAATATTTTGTTGATTCATCTTCGAGTTTTTTTCGGAGATACATCTCAAGAATATTTTGGAGCTTATATCATGTTAGAACCTTTCTCCTTCTTCATTTTTGATATTTCTCAAAATCTCTTCAAACTCTCATCATCAAGTCCAAAATCAAACAACAAAGCTCAAAGGATCTTCAATCAACATCAGAAACATCATTCAACACTGAAGCAAAGTAAAAAAGTGTAAGTTTTTTGATGTTTTGAAAAGTTTTTGAGTTTTTATGTAAATGAGTAGAAATTGATGATTAAGGTTAGAAATGAGTAGAAATTGCATGAATGATCATTTAGACATAGTGTAAAACATGTTTGTTGACTGAAAATGATGATCAAAAACAATATCTTTTGCGTTTGCATGTGTTCAGTGGCACCATTGACGCACCTGTTGACTTGAAGAAAATTCCGGAGATGCATCTCCAAAAAAATTCAACGTTTAATTTTTTCAGTAATCGGAGATGCATCTCCAAAATTTTCTAGGTCTTTTTTTTTATTTTCTTGTTTGTAGTGTTGTTTGCTTGCACTAATTGTTTGATTTAATTTAACTTACAGGCATTATGGCTGATAGACACAATAGGCTAAGGCACAGGAGGGTTGCACATCATGCATCGGTGCGATGGGAGATGAGTCAGGTTTTAGGGGTCTTGTTCCCTCTAGCTATGCGGAGACATATACTTCTGAGGCTCATGCTTTTCCATCTCTACTTCTCGTGGGAGACGAGTTTTACCTACTGACACATCACTCTCTTCATCCTCCCGCAAGCGTCAAGTTTCACCTATTCATGCGTCAGAGGTACATAAGTCACCGGTGGTACCGGAGGCACCTCATACTTCTAATATTGTTTATGCTTTTGAACCAGTGCCATCTCATACTACTGATGTTGTTGAGCTTGTGCCACCTTTGACTAGTGAGGTTGTTGAGTCAAAGGAATTTAGAGGAGGCCCCATAGAGTTGTCATTATTGCCTCTGCCCCCAGACCATACTACCAGACATATCTGGTACGGAGAGGTAGAATTAGTTAGATTCATTCATTTTAATATACACTTATTTTAATTGACATGTTTTTGACATTGATTTATATTTTCTGCAGGATCGTGATTCGCTGAAGTTTATTAACCACAGGCAGAAGATTACTAACTTGCCTCAGTCGATTGAGATTGATTTCAGACAGCTTTGTCCCTATCTAGAATAAAGGACTTGTGCATGATCGGTTCTATTATGGTCAACCACGGGATGCTTAATGCATTCGTGGAGAGATGGCACTCAGAGAACTCATCATTTCACCTCCCTCTTGGTGAGATGTCTATCACACTCGATGATGTGTCGTGTTTGCTACATCTTCAGATCAGGGTGAGACTTCTAAATCATAGGAGGATTACCAAAGATAAAGTACTTGAGATAATGGTAGACTATATAGGAGTTGACCCAGCGAAGGCGAAGGAGGAGTTGGATAGAACCAACGGGTGCATGCTAGGTTTGAATACCTGAAAAAGGTATATACATATGAGCGACAGAGAGAACATTAGGCCACAAGTGATGACGAGCAGGTGGGGCTCCACATAGTGCATGCTATGAGAGCATACATGATATATTTGGCTGACCCACTGCAATTTTTATAGAGAAGAGTGTCACTTATACATATGTTATCTAACTACGGTACTTCCAGGATTTTGAGCGGATCCATGACTACAACTAGGGGGCACTTGTTTGGTTTACTTGTAATCGAAGTTATCAGAGAATTGTAGGTGGAAGACAAAGTAGGTCACAGGCAGCATCACACTACTAATGGTAATATTTATTGGTCTTTTAATCTTTTTGTGTCATTTTCATTTCATCTTTACAATGTCATTACTTATGATTCGTGTGTGCCAAACTTTTCAGGCTTGAATCCTCCAGCACTTCCCGCGCATCTCCGGTTGGGCGAGTGTACCGACTTACACTAAGGATATGTCCGTGATACTGCATTTTCCCCGCTCAGAGGAAACCAAGAGGCTGATTCGTTCAGAGTGTATCTTGACTGCTTGGTTACCGAGGGCATGCATTTCAACAGCTATTTCGGTCACTGTGAGACGCGACCATTTGACGGGATAGTGCTATACTCTGGATGGTTGGCTTGCGGATCACGTCTCACTGCTCCTCATTTTCCCGAGTGCATTATGCGGCAGTTCAGATACACTCAGACCATTCTCAGACACCCTGTTATATTTGATCCTCATGCTTTGACACGTAGACATATGGATACCATGTTTGATTATTATGAGAGTCATTTGGTACTGGAGGAGGCACGAAGTACCATTGCTATGAGCGACTGGAGTTACATCGACGGGTACATCAGGTGGTTCTTCACGGTGTCACAATTGTATATGGTGTAGGCTGTTCTAAGAGATCCACCAAGTCCAGCTCATTAGGAGATACAAGAGAAGGAGCAAGCACAGTTAGATCATGTTGAGAATATATTGCCTAGATGTCATTGCATAGTGGAGATTGCGCAGGAAAGCATTGACAAATGTATCTTCCCTGATGGGTCTGATGTGAGGCAAGTCATAGATTCCATCATGACGGAGGCACGGGGGACATTGATGTACCGGTGACAGCACCTGAGGGTGGGGGGTTGATGGTCGAGGATCCCGAGGAGGCAGACGAGGTAGAAGAGGCAGAGGAGATGTAGTCTGACATACACAGTAGTGCAGTAGTATATAGTATTTGTACTCTGGATTGTATTTTATTTTCACCTCATGCTATTTTATCGTTGTATTCGACTTTATTTATATATGACATTTGGACCATCTAATTTTATATACATAATTTTGTGTGTATGGTTTATATGGTTTGTATGGTTTATATACGTCATCTGAATACACGTAAACAAAACGTAAAATGTACAATTTTGTTCTGATAAGTTACGGAGATACATCTTCGAAAAATAAACGTGATGCATCTCCTATACAATAATCTTGTAAAATAACTTATGAGTATGATACATTGTATATATTTTAAATTGTTACGGAAATATATCTCCGATTCATTTTATATTTTAAGGTATGTCTATAGATACATCTCCAAAATTTAAAAACATTTAAATATTTTCATATCTATTAAAAAAACTCATTTTTCCTAACCACCAATTTTTCCACCAAATTATGTTTGCCTTTATCAAGAACAAAAAGAAAACGTTTACGAAATCATTACTTTGCATGTTAATCTATTTCGAGATGTATTTTATATGTATTTTATTGTATGATCTTTACAAACATCATTCGGCATAAGTCGGCATAAGTCAAAATAGGTGGTTATAAGAACATGCTTCCATCTATAAAAGAAATATGTCATAGGCAGGGACGGAGGGACCTATAGAGCAATGGGCTTGCTGCCCCCACTTATTTTTTAAAATTAATTATACTAAATTTTTTTATATTATTTAAGTAATAATATTTTAATAATTTAATATTTGTTTTAAATATAATTTAAGATATTTCTCCTATTAAATTAATATTTTCTTAAAAAAATACTGGTAAAATATATTTATTTTTTGATATTATAAATCAACAATTTTAAAAAAAATAAAGTATTTATTTTTAAAATTATTTTTTGTTGTGGACAAAAATTATGAAAAATAAATTTTATTTTTAATAAAGATTAAAGATGGTGCCTTGAAATTATAAAATAGTTTTACATTATTTTTCAATAAAAATTCATTAATATGTCATGTCATTAATGTAATTTAAAAATATAAATGTGATTTGACGGAATATAAATTATTGATTAATTGATACTGTAAAATTATTTTAAATTGTTGATGTATATTCTTTTTTCCCGTTTCAACAATAACTTTGTGAAAAATAAAATATCTAACAGTATAAAATATTAAATACTAAATAAAAATTTGATTATATCATAAAATATTTTTTTTAATAACATTAAAAATAAATTAATTATATAATAATTTAACTAAAATTTATTTACCTCCACTTGTTAATATTTTTGGCTTCGTCCCTGGTCATAAGAATATGTCAATGAGGATAAATTTTATATAAACTAAATTACAAATTATGAAAAATAATATCTCTACCAATTAGATATATGGGACAGGTGGGATAGAAATATATAGTGTTCAAGGAATAGATATGCTTAGCAAATTTTTAATGCATCTTATACGTTATTTATGCTTCACGCAAAAATTCAAATATTTTTTAGATTTGAGAGATATATCTTCAGATGCATTCAATATAGGTCATTCAGTGACTTCTAATTAGTTAGATTTTTTAATACCGGAGATATATATTCGGTATATTCTCGTAGATGCATTTCCATAATGTATACACAGCAGTAGCAGAGGCAGAAACTAAAAACTTATAATTTCACAAAATAAAATTAACATTCATAAAATAAAATAAGCATTGCATAGATGATTTCAACATAAAATGCAACATTACACTTCAATATCCAGGTGGACGCTTCAACATCTTCGCAATATTTTCGATCAATCTTGAAATTGTCGCTTCCAACTCGAGCAAAACTTTTGTTTCGAAACGGAAATATGTATTTCACGTAGTCATTACATCGCATCCATCTTGAGCTCGAAGTTGTTGAACTCAATCTTTCCTCCGTTAACAATCGACGGTAAATGGTACTCGAGTTTCACAATTCTTCGATTGTCTCCCTAAGGTGGGAGATTATGGGTTTCTTATTTAATATCTGCAAGATGGGTGTACTCGTTGAGATTAAATGTTCGCCTTGGTGACACGTTGGAGAAGGAGACATTTGTGACATACCAAATGATGTTTATTTGTAACATTTGGGACATTTTCAGATTGTATGAAATAAAAAAACAAGAGCACCTTAATTTATAGAAGTTGTAGACAAATGTGGACCATTCAAAATCTGACATGCTGAATACAGAGATATATCTCTGGGTCCGCACCCCATTATCTTATTATGGAGAACCTCTCTTGAACAGACAGAAAACAAGATTAATGTGAGCAATGAGGCTTGAAAAAAATAATCTTTACATGTATTTCCAACTTCTTTTACTCCACTTGATGTGATGAAACACAAGATTAAAGATTTGGAGTGAAAATGTGGATTAAGAATGTAAGGGTTTTTAGTGAGAGTTTTGAGTGAAAAACAAGTATGGTTGTGTGATCATGCAGATTTGTGTTTTATCAAATTATTCTAGAGATGTATCTCCATAAATATCTGACATGCAAAGGTGACAACAAATTTCAAAATTCCTCCCCAAACTTCTGAAGATGCATCACCGAAATATCCATTGGGCTTATCATCTATCAACATATTTGTTAAAAATTCCGGATATGTATCTTTGATGTTTCAATTTGTTGAAAATTCATCTAGGGTGGAACTCATTTGGCACGTCATAGCATTGGTGCATGGTGCGTCAGGAGATGCATCTCCTAAATTTGAGGGGCATTTTAGTATTTTTTACGTGGTGCGTAAGTAACATATAGGTGCATTAAGAAATTTCCTATGCTTAAAGTAACTCAATGGAAACATGGGCTCATAATGAAGAAGATTCAATGGGATTCCTAACGGGAATTTCTTAATGCGCCATATATATTACTAGGGCACCACGTGAAAATACTAAAATGCTTCTAGATTCCAGAGATGCATCTCCGAACGTAGCCCAAACACACACAAATTATGCTAATTCTGAGTGACGCCTTATGAGTGAGTCTTTTCTTGACCCGAAGATACATGTCTAGTATATGTTCGTAGATGCATTTTTGTAACATTGTGAAACAGAAAATAGAAACAGAAGCAGAAAATCATAAAATTGTATTTTGATAAAATAAAATTACCATTCATAACATAAAATCAACATTACATAGGCGATGTCTACATAAAATCAAACATTACATTTCAATATCCAGGTGGAAGCTTCAACATCTTCACAATATCTTTGACCGATCTTGAAATCGTTTCTTCCAACTCGATTAGAACTTTTGTTTCGAAACGGGAAAAAGTATTTCACATAGCCCTTACATCTGCATTTGTCTTGATCTCATAGTTGTTGAACTCAATCTTCTCTTTGTTGTTAATTGACGGTGAATGGTACTCGAGCTTTACAATTTTTCGATTATCTCAGTAACGTAGGAGATTATACACTTCGTATTGCAAATATGCAAAAGAGGTGTACTCATTGATCTTAAACTTTTGCGTGGGTGTCACGCTAGAGAAAGAGACATTTGCGACATACCATATGATATCTATTTGTGACATTTTATGTTTGTATGAAATAAAAAACAAGAGTCTAAGTTTATAGAAGTTGTAGACAAATGTGGACCTCAAAAATTCTATTATGTATTAGTGCTGGTTTTTTAGATACATTTCTGGTACCACCCTATCATTTTATTATAGAGATATATCTTCGAAACCTCTCTTGAACCAGGCAGAAAACAGAACATGTGTGTTTTGTTTGACAAGAGAACAAATTTTTTTGCAAACATCAAAATGTATTAAAATGTTTGAAATTGTATATATTACACTTCATTAATATTAATACATAATTACATACACTTAATTGATGACGAAAAAACTAAAATGAATCGAAATATTTATCGACAGCTAATTTTATAAGTATGGATGGTACCCCTTTTAACTTTTGTGCATTTGATTCTCTTTCAATGTTTCTCAATTTGGTGAACTCTTGCATCTTTTCCAGAAATTGGTCCGGCCAAGTCACGACTTTTGTTGTTGAAATCCACTTAGGTAAGTGGTATAGATCATCCCGGTTTCAAACAAACTTAAACAAAGTGTCGTGATTTTGAAAGTCATCCAATACACATAGTACGATCATTCGGATTTTGAGGTGGGGCGTTGCCCAGTGGGAAAAAGGTTTCCAAAAAATATTATCTTGTAAGATCAATACACACTTTATCATACACATTTGCTATGAGATGACACATTTCAGGGAAGCGCAACAATTTTTCCTCTTGTGTCGGTCCACTAATGCACGGAACAAGAGACTTATAAATTGCATCAAAATTTTCTTTCCTTCTGTAAATTCGTGTGTGTTATTCTTTATGGGTCCTTAACTCATATATAAGTTCATGACGGACAAGTGTGTGATTATATTTTTCTTTACTGAGTAAATTCGAAGCAGCTTGATAACTGCAATTATTCTTTGATGTAGAGTTTCATATTGTCATCGACTTTCAAAAATATATCTTATATCACTTCCAATTTGCTCAAGATAAAGATATTCAATTTACCGTCTTTCATTACAGTGTCATCATCAAACCAAATTCTTTTCCAGTTCCTGCAAACTTCATCCATTCTTAACATGCTACCAAGTTTCACCTTCTTTTTTATAAGACAAGCACATGAGAGACCATAGGTTTTCATAATTGTGCAACCACACTTTGCGCTATTGGAGCCTACACTATCAACTCGTTTAGCTTCGTAAAAAATATAATTCAAACATGCTCGAGATATGTTGCCGACCAACTGAGAATAAAGATTATTGTCTTTAAATTTGTGTTCTAAAACTATGATGCTCCGACCAAATGATGTATGTGTCTCATTATGCAGGTTTTGGATCATTTGGTTCATAGAGTCCTAATATCTACACAAATCTCTCTTACTATTTCCCAACCAATTCTTTAATGTAGCATGGGCAGACGCAACTCAGTTTTTGTTGTATTTCCAAGGTGCCTAACCTGATCGTTTCATGCACAAACAATTTTTTCCTTCACCTGGTGCAAAATTGTGCTTTCAACATATTTCAACAAATCTGGATATTTCTCGCACACCTTCCTGAAATGTATAACAAAATCAGCATATAACTCTTTAGTTAGACAATTTACTATAAGATTTCATGCATCCATTATTTTTTCCACTATTACACCCGCCTTCACCATTTTTCCATCTCCGACCTTTATTTATTTCGTCCCTACATCGGGATTAACCTGACTTCTCACATTATTCGTTATGTGATACCTACAAAGTAATGCATAAGAAGTAGGAAATATCTTTGCAACCAAATTCATCAAAGCGGTATCGCGGTCGGCAACAATTACTTTAGGCATCTTTTCTTGGTCTTTCAGCATTGTCTGACACACCCCTAAGGTCCAAGTAACATTCTCCTCTTTTTCTCTCTCTAGAAATGCAAACCTGACAGAATAGGTCTTCTCAATAGAGGTAACACCAACCATCTCCAATAATGGAAGTTTGTACTCTTTGGTCTTGTACATTAAATCAATGATTAGCATAGTAGAAAAAGTGTTGAACAAATTAACGCCTTGTTATTTTGGTACCAAATATTGTACACTTGCTTAATATTTGAGATATTTTCGGATCTTTTACATTTCAAAGTTGCAATTATGTTTTTCGGTTGAACCAAATTCAATATCATTGTCTGAAACGCACTCTTTCTCATTCGACATGAGGCGACACGCAATTGGATGACCAAATAACTTTTCACACAAGTCATGGTTATGTAAACCACATATTACATTAAATCTTCACTTCTTATTTTCCAACATATAACCACGCAACTTAAAGGTACACTCACATTTTCTTGAACTGGTGTCATCTCGTTTAAAATTCCAGAGATGAGGTCTATATTTCTCACTTCTTGTGTATGTCATTGTCACAAATGCACCTATTTTATTTGAACCATTATCGAACCTTCTGATTACCACACTAAATCCTAATTTTGAGGCCTATGTACGAATCCATTGAAGCATGTGATCACATTATTCAAACTCTTGCTCATTTTTAAATTGGTTGCCGACATCTACCGCCTTCATAACAACACCTTTGACATCCTGAGACACAACATGTTTGAGGAAAACATCGGGGTGCATCATATCTAATGAAAATAGTTAGAATAAAACAATCAATAAATGTTAATATTGTAAACAGAGCTGAAAAATGAGAACATACAGATACCAGAGATGCACTTCCAGACGAGTTCATACAGACTCCGAATATGTATCTCCAGATTAAATGCACGTTTTTCAGACTGAAAACAAGATTAATGTGAGCAATGAGACTTGGAATAAATCATCTTTACCTGAAATTCCAGCTTATTTTCCTCCTTTTGATGTGATGAAACACAAGAGTGAAGATTTTAAGTGAAATGTGGATTGAGAATGAAAGGATTTTGGGTAAGGGTTTAAAGTGGAAAACAAGTATGGGTATGTGATCATGCAGGTGGGTGTTTTATCAATTTATTCCAAAAAATATGCAGGTCGGTGTTTTATCAATTTATTCCAAAAAATCGTCTTCGGAAATATTTGACATGCAAATGTGACATAAATTTTAAAATTCTGCCCCAAACCTCCGTAGATGTATCTCTGAAAAATCCATTGGACTGCTCAAATATCAAAATATTTTTTGAAAATACCTGGAAATGCATCTTCAGAATAATTTTTTGTTTTAATTTGGGGTAGCACTCGTTCGGTGTGTCATAAAAGTGGTACATGATGTGTCCGGAGATGTATCTTTAGAATCTGAGGGATATTTTTTATTTTCTATATGGTCTTTTTCAACCCCATAGAGTGGGATAAGAAATTTCCTTCCTATTTATATGAATGGTAAGATCAAGACTAAGAGATCATTAAACACAAAGAATAAGTGTCCCAAAGAAGAAAATGTGATTTCAGAAACACGTGTAATTTTACTCTAAAGTTTTGTTTGAAAGTTTAGAGAGGAGAAGAAGGATAAAGTTTTGTTTGAAAGTTTGGAGAGGAGAAGAAGGAAAAGCTTCCGAATACGATTTTTTTAGAAAAATATAAAATATATTCGAAAAAATTAAATTAACCCTCTAAAACTCAAAAAAATTCTTTTTCAATATAAATTTTTTGTTCCCCAAATTAAAAAAGGAAAATTATGTTATAAATAAAAAGAAACACTCCCACCTAAATCTCTCTATTTTTTAAATAAATTTTTCCATTTTTTTAAAGTCGTCTCCTCTCTTTCATCTATACTCCCAAACAAAGTCTAAGAAAATACATAATCAAAGATTGCATAACTCGATAGAAATATGAGCTCATAATGAAGATTCAATTTGATCCTTAATTCAATAAGCGGTAAGATCAAGACCAAGAGATCAATGAACACAAATATTAAATCTAGAAAAGAAAGTTGTAGGATCTCGAAAACACATGTGGTTCTTCTACTATTTAAAAGAGATTGAAAAAACATTTAAAAAACAGTTTATCACATATTCATAAGATTTGATTTCATCCTTATGATAAATGTTAACATTATAAACACTTGATTAAGATTTTTACCCAACTAAGGCTTGAACCTATGAAGATAAAATGAAACATGCCATCATGATTCATTGAATGTAGGTGTGTCATAAAACGACTTTACACCAAATGTATAACTCCATTAAACTCATCTCTGAAATCATGATTTCTATATGAAACATATATTACATCAAAATATCTGCATTCATAGTCAAGAATTCAAAAACTACTGTGCACATTTTTTCAACCAAACCAGATACCAAAATCATTCACATGATATAAATTCATCCCACCAAACATAGGGAGAAAATTGTCATAATGCAAAAACAACCAAGTTTACAATTATAACATCCATAAACATAACATAACATAATCCTTATAAACATCAAACTGAAAAAAATCCTCAAAAGGTTTTTGACAAGACAAAAGGATACCTAATTAAAAAAAACTATGAATAACTTATTCGCCACAAGAGAATAAAACTCCAAACTTGCTTAAGCTTGTGCTTCTTCTTGATGCCATCAACAATATAAATAACCCAACAATCCTGAAAACAATTCATAATTGTTAAAACCCGACAATATTCGACGAAATTCAAGAAACTGAATGTAAAATGAAAGTTGTTACTGACTTGTAGCTTTATTTACATAATCGGCGAGGCGGAGCGGACGTTGTTCAGAAAACTCCGCCGGAGATGGCGGGCATGTCATCAAAGCTCCAGAGGCTCATTGTGTTTCCACCATCCTGAACTGAATCAGTACCGAGCAAAGACGCCAATGAAGCATCACTCCAGTTATCATCAAACGAGTTCTCGAAGAACTTCAGCTGGGACTCGATATCAGCAAGCTCCTCAGAGAGTGTCTTTGCAGAATCATCTTGCATAGGCAGCATATCCTGAGCATTGGCAGATTGCAGATTGATCTGAGATTCGCCTTCCCGAGGAGCAGGAGCGGAAAACACAGACGTAATCTCAGGGGTTTTCGGGGCTTGTTCGCCCCAACCTAGATCAGAATAATCAAACGAGTTGCTCGAATGCTCTGAGCTGAAGTAAGCATTAACATCAGCAGCTGCAAGCTGAAATCCATTTCCCGCAAACACTCCCATGTTCGCAAACTGGTTGTTAACCATCGGCTTCTGTTCAACCTGATCCATAGGGGAATAGTAGGTCTCCATATTCTCACCGAAGTTGAACATCGCATTCCCATTCGGTTTGAACGAGTTCAGATTCTTGTTCACCAGCTGCGCCTCAGGACTTGGCTTAACACGTTTTGCAGAAGCATTTGGAGTCTCCTCAGGGAAATTCACCTTGGCTTTCGAGCCACGGATTCTCCTAGCTTCAGCATCATAAGCTCTTGCAGCTTCTTCAGCAGTGTTGAACGTTCCGAGCCAAACACGAACTCCTTTCCTCGGGTCACGAATCTCAGCTGCCCATTTCCCCCACGGACGTTGTCGGATACCCCTATACTGATTCTTCCTCTTCCTCTTCGAATCCTTTTCAGGTTGCTCATTCGATTTCGACACCACAGGCTTTGCAGCACCCGATCCTACAACCGAATTTCAAACTCAAATTAATTAATGAACCATCTAATGCACGCAACATTATTTCCACATTCATGATCACTTACTGAATCAGAAGATAAAATTAATTATTATAATCCTAAAATTATCAACTATTCAGATCAATTAAACCAAGACTAGTTCCATTAAACCAGATCTATTACTTAGGAAAGTATTGATCAAACATAATTTTCACCAAATCATGCAAATATTCAATTTCACCAATCAAAACAAAATCAACACCAAGAACCCTAAAAAAAAAAATTGAAGGCCCAAATTAATTTAACATGATTTAACACTTAACAAGCAACTTTAATAAACAATTAACAAGCAACTTAAACCAACTCCAATTGGATCTATAAAATCATTAAAATAATTACAACCACACAAAATTGGATCTGCAAAATCATTCCAATAGTTACAACCACTGTATTGTAATTAAAACCAATTACAAATCAAAAATAAAAATTTCCTCAACAAATTGCCAAGATCTAAAAAACAATAGAATAAAATCATATAAATAAAAATAACAACCAGCAAAATTCTAAATCATACACAAATATTTCACAAATTTAAAAAAAAAAAAAAAAGCAGTTCTTTAATATTTATTTTAAAAAATAATTAAAAAAAATAGCAAAACAAATAAGAAAACAAAATTTTTCATCCATAAAAACCGAATAAAATGTGGGACAAGATAATAACAAATGCATGTGAAAATTAAAATAATTAAAATTTACAGAAGAAAAAAACAAAACAAAACAAAAATTCTGAAACAGTTACCACGAGAGAAGGTCCTTGAAGACTTGTTGTTGCCGGAAGAAAAAGAAAAGCCTTTCACACCGAGCATCAACCCTTCATCTTCCTCCTCATCCTCATCCTCATCAAAATCAGAATCATCCTTGAACTCTCTGAACCCAGCCTCGAAATCATCGTCAAGCAAAAACGGTTTCTTCAAACCGTTTTTCCTCAAATTCGGCCACAGGATATCAGCAGTAACACGGCGGGAACCACCTACGGCCGCCGTAGCAGGGATGAAGTCGGAGATAATAGCACCACCGCACATCTTTTCTCTCTCTTTTCACTACTAGTCAGATCCTTGGCTTTCCTAAAAAAAAAGTGAAACTTTCTTTACCAATTGAATCTCTTCTATGGAAGATTGATTGTTTGTTCAATGGTTGTGATTTTTACAAAGTTTTTGTTTGAATGATTTTTTGGTGTGTTTGGTATGAGCTGAGACTTGTGTCTTATATATATGCATTATTTCTTTTACTTTTTTAGGAGGGTGGGTGAAAATTTGTGATGATTTGTTGTTTACGGTTTTGCCCTTGTGGTGAATTTGTATTGACTTGGAAAGAAAGTATTGTAGCATGGTGTTTATGGTATTTTCGGTGCCATGTTAAGCATGGAGCACACGTGCCAAACTATTTATTGTTTAGTTGACTCTCTTTTTCTTTTGTTGAATTGAATTGAACATTCTAACATGTTAGTACCAAGGAGAGTCTTGAATTAAGTATTCTAGAATTTTAATTCTAATTGTTAGGATTAAGCAATGTTTTATCTAGAAATCTTAGTTGTTTATGAATTTTATATTCAAATTGTGAAATATTTTTATTACAAAAAAGTAAATTATTCTGTGTTGAATCAAAATACTATAATTTTGAGTTTATATATTGGGAATGTAAAACTATTGAAACTCTAGAATAGAGTTTTATATTGTATTTATGTATCCAAGTCAAAAATTACAATATTCATTTAGTAAAAATAAGAGTAGAATAGTAGTAACCTATATGTTATTTTGTGAATCAATTTTTATATAGTTTATACTTTAAAATTATGACTAATTATTTTTTCTAATAAATTTACTTTTGTAATCTTAATTTGAAAAGGATAAAATTAAGAGAAAAAGGAATATGCACTGACAGTGTAAAATACTGTCAACCAATGAGATTCGTGTATCCCACCACATCACACTTTTATTTTTAAAATACTATTATGATTTGATAATATAAAATATTTTGATTGGATGTCAGTGTAATATTTTTTTACACTGACAATGCGCTACCTTTAAACTCTAAAATTAATTTTAAAAAAATTTATGTCATTTTATATTTTAATTAAAATATTAATTTTATCAAATACTACAAATTTGATATGTTTAAATTATCGACAAACTTATAAATCACCAAAATAAATTTATATATTCTCACTTATTTTTTACTAAATAGATCTTATATGCGATGAGCTTTATATAAAAAAAAAATTAATTTATCAATAAATATTTCTTTTGAAAACATTATTAAAGTTGGATTTACTTTGTAATATCGGAGGTTGGTGGCCTTTTAATTATTACTTTTGTTTTCTTATAACTACTTTTCTTATGTTTTTTTGAATTTGTTTTTTAATGAAAAAAAAAGGATTTGTTGAATGCTTTTTCTTTTATTCCATTAAAAAGTAAATGTTTGCTTTCATTGAAATTTATTAGATTTTTTTATTAAAAGTCTAATTTATATTATTGTAAAAGATAATTTTCATAATAAGTGTTAGTTTATTGGCTATAAACATGATCAAATACATTTTTTAGAGGCTAAGAATTAAAAAACATAAAACAATTTAAATTTTGAAAATACATAATTATAATTTAAAAATTCTTAACGTCTCCAATTTTTTGATATTTAATGATATAGTTTTACTCTCTTTAAATTTTTGTTCAAAGATGATAATTCAAAAATATAATTCTTTAAACTAATATTTTTTATATTAAAGATATTTATAATATATAATATTATTAACACTAATCAAAATTCTTAAGTCCTTATCCGTTCCGAACCAACTCGATCGATCGGATTGGTCTGAACGTGAATTTGAGGGTAGGTGATTGAAAATGTCAAAGGATCGCATACGCAATTGATTTCATAAAAATCGGTGTGTTCCAGCTAGTTCAACAATCAAATCAATGAACTAATTGGTTTGGTTGAATCCATGGGTTACACTTTTTTTCTAACACTTTTTTAAAGATTTTATAATAACAATTTTACGTCAATTAAAATTATTTTTATTTTTATATTTATTTGATCAACAATCATGCAATATGATCAATGACTCACCGATACGATCAATGACCCCAGGAATCAATACCTTGACCAAAATGATAATGGGCCCAAGTTTTAAAACATTGGTTACCGTCCTTTCACTAAATGAAATGGATAACTTTTTGTGACTTAAAAAGGGAATTTCTTATTTCATCCTATGGGATGGAAAACAACACCCTATGGAAAACTCAAAATGCCCTTGAGTTTCGGAGATGCATACCTGGACGCACATTGTCTTAAGTCAAAACGTTAATTGATCTTGGAGATGCATCTCTGAAATATTTTAAAACACGCTCATGCACGCCTCTCTAAAAGGTCCATTTTTAAATTTATTGATCCAGAGATGCATCTCTGTTTATGATTTACGAATATGCATCTCCGTAACCTATCAGAACAATGCAAGTTAAGTTAGTTTTATGGTTATTCTGATGAAAAATGACAATTTATAAATGTTAAGGTCCATGTTGTATGATAAGCATTAAACCATACAATCGGTATGCAAAAAAATGACATATATAAATCCAGATGGTCAAAATAAGTCATCATTCGATACACAATGAAGTTGAAATACACAATAAAGTCGAAATAAGTCAAAATAAAATACAATCAATAATAAATCTAAAGTACAAATATTATCAACCACTGCATATGACGGACTAGAGATCCTCAGGATCCTCGACCTCATCTACCCCCGTCCTCCGACGCTCTCTCCAATATATCAGTACCTCTCATGCATTCGTCATAATGGCATTTAGGACCTCCCTCACCTCAGAACCATCAGGAAAGATACATTTGTCAATTCCTTCCTGCACAATCTCCACAATGCGGCAACATCTAGGCAAGACATCATGAGCATGATCTAACCGTGTATGCTCCTCCTCTAGTATCTCCTGATTAGTTGGGCCCGGTGGATCTCCTAGAGTAGCCTACATTATATACGGATGTGACTCCCTGAATAACCACCTGATGTACCCATCGACATATTTCCAGTCGCTCTCAGTTATGGTATTATGTGCCTCCTCTGATACCAGATGACTAAGATAATCATCAAACAAGGCATCCATTCCCAATGTGTCATAGCAGGAGGATCAAAGACAATATTATGTTTGGGAATAGTCTGAGTGTAGCCGAACTGCCTCATGATGCGCTCAGGAAGATGAGGAAATATCAAACATGAACCGCAAGCCAACCATCTAGAGTATAATAGTATATCGTCAAATGGTCGCGTCTCATTGTAATCGACATAGTTGTTAAAGTGCATATCCTCGGCTACCAAGCGGTCAAGATACACTCGAGACGACTCTATCGTCTGCTTCTCTCTGAGTGAGGCATATGCAAAATCACGTGGCATATCCTCAGTATAGGTCAGTACACACGACCAACTGGAGATGCCCATGAAATGCTGGAGGATTCAAGCCTGAAAAGTGTTGGAACACATGAATCATTAGTAAGGGCATTGCAAAAATGTAATGAAAATGACACACAAACACTAAGATGCCAATAAATATTACCATCAAAAGAGTGATGTTGCTTGTCACCTATTTCTTCTTTCACCTACAGCCCTCGAATAACTTAGAGTACAGGTAGACCAAACAAGCAGCTCCCAGTTGTACTCATGGATCCTCTCAAAGTCCTCGAAGTACCATAGGTAGCCGACATCCACATAAGTGGCACTCTTGTCCACAAAAATGGCAGTGCCAACCAAATATAACAGGTAAGCTCTCATAACATACGCTTTATGTATCCCCACCTACTCTTTATCACTTCTAGCCTCCTCTACTCTAAGGAGTTCATCTATATATACCTTTTTCAGGAATTTAAACCTAGCATGAGCCCCCCTGGTTTTTCCATCTCCCTCAAGACAGCCTTTGGGTTAACTTCTAGATTCTACCATCAACTTGAGTGCCTCATCTTTTCTAATTCTCTCATGATCTAAAAGTTTCTCCCTAATCGAAAGATGTAGTAGACACGACATATTATCGAGTGTGATAGACATCTCACCAAATGGTAGATAAAATGATGAGGTCTTAGTGTGCCATCTCTCCACGAACGCATTAAGCATGATGTGGTTCATCGTAACATGATTGTTCTTGCATAAGTCTTTCACCCCATATAGGGACAAAGCATCCTAAAACCACTCGTCATTAGGCTGATGCAAGCGAGTAATCTTCCCCCCATGGTTAATCAATTTCAGCGGATCACGGTCCTGCGGAAAAATATATAAATGTCAGAAACTTGTAATATAATAATAAACATAATTTAAAAAAAATGTATTCAACTAAGTTTACCTCTTTATCCCAGATATATCTGATAATATGATTCAAGTAAAGATACAATAGTGACAACTCTATAGGGCCACCTCCAAATACCTAAGGTGGCACTGGCTCATCAGCCTCAGCAGCCTGAGATGGCACTAGCTCATCAGCCTCATCAGCCTATGGTGGAACTGGCTCATCACTATGAGGTCCCTACAGTTCCTGGGTGGCGTTGATGTCTCAGGTACTTCCGGTGACTCGGGTACCTCTGCACCTGAATAGGTGAAATATGTCGCATACGGGAAAATAGAGACAGTGATATGTCACTAGGTGACCCTTGTCACCTATGAAAAGAAGAGGATGGAAATATATGAGCCCCATAATTCGATGCCTCTGCATGAATTGGGCTACAGGAACATGAGCCTCTAAAACCTGACTCTTTTCCTTACAGACAGATGCATGTTGTGCAATCCTCCAGACAAGTGTCACATAATTACTACAAGCAATCCTACAAGCTAGAAAATAAAAAAAAAATAAGCAGATAAATAAATTACAGATATGCATCTCCAGTTCCTGGGAGTCCAAATGTTGAAAAGTTCTGGAGATGGTGGTAATGCATACCACTCAACCCCAAAAAATAATGCATTGATCGTTATTTTTAACCATCAAACACATTTCTCAATATGTATAAACTATCAATCATGCAAAAACTATCTATTTCTTAACCTAATCATCAATTTCTACTAATTTATACAAAAACTCAAAAAGTTTACAAAAATTAAAAACTTACAAATTATGAGTTTACTTCACTGTTGAATGATCTCTTTGATGTACTTAATATTGATGGAAGAAACTTTGAACCTGGTTGATTGATTTTGAGAGAATGTGAGTTGAGAGAGTTTGAGAAATGTTTAGAGTTGTTTTTTAGAAGTGAGGAAGGAGAATGGCTTCTGACGCGTTTTAGAACAAATACCTTTCGAAGATGCATCTCCGTAATATTTACAAAGATGCATCTTCGTAGTTTTTACATTAAGTCAGAATTCTATTTACTCAGGATGCGTCTAGAGATACATCTCTAAAATCTGGGGGCATTTTTGTATTTTCATGTGGTGTCCTAATAATACATAGTGCCCATTAAGAAATTCTCGTTAAAAATGAGGCTTTATATTCTTTAATCTAATTTGTATTAAACTAAAAATTGAGATATATACTTCAAAGTAAGAGTTTTTTTTGTCAAAGTCAAGTAAGAGAATTTAAGTTGAATAGTTTGGTTAGCATGAATGACCAATTTTTACATTTTAAAAAATTAATTAAAGATTTCTTCTTCTTTTTTAAGTAAAGTTAGAGATGTCTTTTACTTTGAGTGATAAATCTTATTCTTACTAGCGTGAGTGGCCTTTTTCTTTTATAAAAATATGTAGGAAATAAGTAGGCGCATTTTTAAAAGGATAAATTTGTGAGGGTTATTATAGCGGTAAAAAAATTGAGATTAAACTATTGATTAACTTAACTCACAAAGCAAGATTCGTCACCGCCTTTTTATTGTTTCCAAAGGAAAAGGGGAAAAGAACGAACAAAATCCAAAGAAGTTTTAAAACAAAACTAATAAAAAGAGATAAGGATTTGGGGGTTAGTTATGCAAAGGGAAGGTATTAGCATCCTAAACATCCATGGTACTCCATGAGAACCTCTCTGAAAATGTGCCTTTTGGTTTGAAAATGGGTATTGTTTACAAAAGATTGGAGATATGGGAAAAATGTTTTTTTATGATTTTTGTGTTTGCCAAGACTTTTTAGAAGTCTCATGCCTGCATACCAACAAAGTGAAATGGAGGATCAAAACCTCGTAGTCCGTGGTAAAAATAACAAATGTATTTGTTTTGATTCATCTTTATGAAAAGACATTTGTCATTTTAAGGAGAATACTCAACTAGTCATCCATAAGTATGAGAACTTTGCATCATCATGAGAAGGACTCCAACTTGGATAAGGATCAACACGTATGTCACTAGCTCTCTTAGATGGAAAAAAATTATCATCAATATTATGGAGATTGGAGAATTATATCTCAACTATGGAAATGACTTATGTCTAAACTTTGAGAAAAGTTTTAAAAGGAAAAGTGCATAAAGGGGCACAAAATGATTTAAATGAGTTATGCATTTTTTAGTCTTTTGAAATTGGTCTGAATATGCTTAAGGTGAATTAGAATTTATTAGGAAAAAAGATTTTGAAAATTACTTGACAAAAAATCAAGGTTTATTGAGAAAGTGGTTCAAGTTTTAAAAAAAACAAGAAGGTTTTAAAAAAGAGGAAAGATTTTGAAATTAAAGAAAGGGAGGAGAAGAAAAGACTATCTAGAGCATACAATAAAATATAGGGAGGAAAGATCTAACCAAGAAATATCAAGCTTTATGACATAAGTCAAGTAAGAATTCCCTCCTTTGAATTAAGCCTCAAGCAAGCAAATAATAACCCATGCATCAGATGAAACCAAAGTAGCTCAACCAAGTCTTCAAAGGTAGTCCCAAGTCAAAGGTATCAGATGGATTCCAAGGTCTCAAACCACAAGTTCCTAAGCAAAGGTTAAGGTCCTAATAATAAGTCCATAACTCCACAATCGTTGCTAAGGATAGTAACCACAAGTCCATGAATTAGGATAACCAAGTTTCTTTTTAGATTTTTTCTTATTAGTGTTTTCTTTACAAGGATATGAAAGAAAAGTCCAAATGGACAAAGAACAAATGACATAATCACAAATAATATAATATGGAATGCTAACACAAAACATAAAGTAAATGGCATAAAATAAAGTAGCATAAAGTAAATGACTTGGAAGTAAAAGTTAATACAAGTAAAGTGTTAGTAAATGATGTTAGAAATCAAAATGAAAGATAGTTTGGTCAGTTTTTGGAGAACACTCAACTGTTCACTTACAAGCATGAAAATATGAACTTATAAATCATTTATGAGAAGGGATTCAACTTGGATAAAAATCAACAAGTATGCCACTAGCTCTCACAAATGAAAAGGGAGCAATATTTTCACATAATACCATGACAAATAGGAGGCTTACAATCTCACTTATAAAAATGCCTTTTCTTTTGGGACAAATTTAGCGCTATGTTAAGCAATCGTAATTGGACTTATGTAGAAGTCACAACTATCTGAGGCTGGTCAATAATAATGTTAGTGTTAATACATGTTAGAGAAATGATATCTAAATCATCCTTCTAAATTCATGCCACACAAAAAAGGAAAGAAAGGGAATGATCAAGCACAAAGGCTATGAGGATGGTCCACTACATCAATCCATACTTCATGACGCTTAGGACAAACTTATGCATCAATCCAAAGTACCTTAAATGATCCATGATCACTTAGAAGGTAGATTTGAAATGATGAAAGTTTATCAAGTACCAATCCACACATCATGAACAAGATGAACACAAACCATCCAATTATTCAAAGGGAAAAGAAGGAGATGAAGAAGAAAAGTCACAACCAAATTGGACCAAAAGTTTGATCAAGTCATCATCAAAATCAATCATCCATTTTGGTGGATTAGAGTTTTCACCCCATCAACACCCAAAATCCATTGAGTTTGATGAGACTTAAAGTCCAAACCATCATGATCCAAGGTCAACAGAAGTTCACAAAGGTCACACAAATATAAAATGCAATTAAATGAAATAAAATGCACCAAAGGTATTTTTAAATGAATTTTAAAATAGAAATAAAATGAAAAAATCCATAAAGTCCTTCAAAACATCAAATAAATGGTCAAGAAAATTATGGAAGGTGAGAAATAAAATAAGAAGCATGTAATAAAATTTTCAGAATTTTAAAATGCAGAAAAGTATTTTTAAACCAATTAAAACAAAGTAGAAAATAGAAAATTCATGAAAAATAAAAAATCAGTGAAATAGAATATGAAAAAATAAAAATCAGATGAAGAAAAATAAAAGAGAATTTTTGAAATTATTTTGGGATTTTATGGATGAAAAATGAAATTACTATGAATTTGAAAAGAAAAATCAATTAAAAATAATTAAAATCGGAAAAAATACGGAGCGTTGGATCACGCCTTATTAATTGACGTGGCAGATCCAACACTCATCAACTTAGGGAGCACGATGGAATGCGCTACAAGTAGCACACATAATCCAATTCAAATCCAACCAACCAGAACATTTCAAATGTCCAACATGTCTGGCCAAACTCAGACGACCTGGAACACTCTCGTCATCTTCTCCGGTGAGCTCTCACCGGAGCTTCATTGTTTGGTAAACTCAGAACACGAGACAACCACCATTGTGATCCTCTTCTCATCCTAAATTCAACCTCATGCTCCAAATTCATTTATCTAAATCGAGCAAAGGGAATTCCAGAGAAGTTTCAGAAGCAAGCAAGCCATGAAAAATAAAATTAAATGATAAACATGATCAATCAACATCAGATAAGTTAGGGGAAAGCATCAGAGAGTGAAAGACTACATTTGGTAACTTGTTTGAGTTTAAATGATGCTTAGAACTACCTTGTCCAGATGGTAATCAGAAGTTGGTGAAGCTCGATCTGGTTAGAGTACTTCAGAAGGTCTCAAAGCTTGGGAATTGTTGCAAACGTTTCAGAGGATGCCGGAGATGCTAATGGAATCAATAAATTGGATTGAAACAAGCTAAAACTCAAAACACAATAGTTGAATTTTTCTGGAAAATTTCAAGTTGCAGCAGGGATTTCTTGGTTTTCCAAAGCTTGGAAATGAATGTAGTAGCTTCCTCTGTTTATAAGGAATGTGTTTGGATCCAAATATGTGTGGAATGATGTTGAATTCGTGCAAAATGAATTTGATCTGAATGTGAGAAAAGTGTGACTTGCAACACATCAAAACTCAGCCAAATGGTGCATTTTAAGGGTCAATTAACTTCTGGAGACTTGTTTAAACATGTTTAGGTCCAAAACACATGTTAATTTGGCTTGGAATTGAGATTAGTGAAGTTTAAAATTCGAGCAATGGTAATTTCTTCAGTTACAAGTCACCATGTTCTACCCAATGGGGCACCCTACTCAAGAGGATTTTTGATCCCATTCTTTTTGCAATGTGTTAACATCATGGAAATGATTACAATGTGCCATGAAAGGTTTCATTTGGATGCTTGAGCACAAAGTTATGTCATGTTGAAGTTGGCATGAAAAAGTGATCATATAACTTAGAAAAATTCAAGTGTTCCATGGCTGAAAAATGACATGTAATGCCTCAATGAATTCCATGGCCTTCCAAGTATATTTTGACCTTTATCCTTGAAGCAAACTTGTAGAGGGCATCACAAATGACATTATGCAAAAAGAATCAGCCTTAAATGTTGAAAAATGAAGAAGTTATGATCTTTGAAAATTGAGGAAAAGTCACTTGAAAATAGGTCAAATTTCATTAAGTCCACAAATGATCTATAAAGGAAAAAATCGTGAGAATTATCATATTCAAAGCAGACAATATCCCGTAGTCACAATGACACTGCGTTGAGGTTGACTAGAACATTTTTAGTAGTGAGTTGAGTTTCATAAAGCTAATTACTTAAATTGTTTTTAATGATAATTGTATTATTATATTTATTTAAAATTAATTTATTTTAATATATTTACACATCGGACAATCTTCAAAAAAATTGTCGCATTCACACAATTACATATCAATAGTCATTAAACGAAAATCAAATGATTCAATTTTTTTTAGAGTTTAAAATTTTAACTATTTGATATTGATCAAGTAATCTCAATTGTCTAAAATGCATGGTTGGGTCAAAAATTGTGTTCATACTACCATGGTCTAGTGTTTTCATGGTCCCCTTTTCTATAACCATCTAAATTATTTGTTGAATTAAATTAGTTTTTAAAATAAAATATAAATGTATTTAATGAGTGACAACCCTTAGTTTTATAGGGGTGTCAGAGGGTTTTGGAGTTGTTGTGGTGTTAGAGCAAGTTCACGAATAGATGGTGAGAAGCTTTGTATGCTAGTGTTTTAGGGGTGAATTTAATCTTCTCCTCAACATTACAGCGGAGGTATTTATAGGAACCTCTAAGGTCTGAATCTTACGATTTAAGAGTGGTTGTTGTATCTTTCTCTTAGGAAGTTGATTCGTTATTCCCCTATTATCCTAGAGAACGTGAATTTCCTCTTTGACTGCCTCTCCCACACCGTTACGGGTAAGGAGACATCATTCTCCACATTTTCCTAAGTGAGTGAGTAATGTAAATAGTGGGTGCCCACTTCAATACATGAGTGCACATTATGATGGACGGGCGACTACGGGCCCTATTCTGGGCAATGGGTGCATATTGTACCATTTCCATGCCCTTAGTAATTTTTGGGTTACCTTATATGGATCCTTTGCAAATATATTGGTACATAGTTCCTCAAACATGAGGTCTTACAAAGTACGTAGTGATTTAGCTCTCTTAGTTCCTATGTGAAACTATAAGTCAAGTCCCTCGACGAGACTTAAAGTTTCCTCTGCCTCATAGGATTTATCTGTTTATGTTTTGTTGCTTGTCATTTTAGTTTTTGGTTTATTTTGTTGTAATTGAGTCTCCTCACGCAGTTGTGCATTATAAGGTTAAGTTCTTAATTTATTTTACGCTTGCATAAATCAAATTGTTTAATTAAAGTCTTAGCAATATACTTCTAGTCAAATAGTCAAAGGTTTTAATCAAGAAGCATATTTTAGAATGGTTTAAGTCATTCCAAGTTCCAATTCAAAATAACACTTCATTTTTATTAAAAATTGAAAACATTGAAGTGTGATTTGAATCATAGGATATCATGAGTCGAATCAAACTGTGTGGAAAAATTAAGATTTTGCTTTTGTGAGTCTGATTCGAATTACAAAACTTCTTGACTTGAATCAAAAACATTTCTGAAAAATAGGATTTTGTCTCTGTAAATCGAATTAGGCACAAGCGACAACGAATTGATGAACCACTATAAATCTGGAGTACTATCTTCTTCTATCACTATCTCTATCTTACCATTTTATTTAGTATTGCATGTTATATTTAATGTTTCCTTATAATAACATGATATTGGTATTTATCATATTGATAATGATTTCATAAATCATTTTTAGGTTTTGTTAGATTGAGACTTAAAAACTGTCTTATTGTTGTTTAACACTAAAAATTGTAAGGTTATATTTCTTCCTCCATTGGAAAGACTCGTTTTACACATCTCGTGTAAATTGATTTTTATTCAATCAATATATTGATTGAATTGGTATTTTTCATATATCATTTATTTTATGTTTCTGATTAAATGTTCAATATGTTCTATTTAAAAAGATATACATTTTGTATGTAAAATTTCTGTTACGCATAAATTTTTAAACTCTGATTTGTTAAAGTAATTTTTTTAATTTGTATGTTTAACAGGAAGGTCTAATTAACCTCACTCCCCCACCCCTCACACACACACCCATATACAATCTAGATCATTCAAATCCATATTCTCCACCCAACAAGACTTTCAGTTGAGTCCCTCGGTAGAGACTTTAAGTTAAGCACCTCATGAGAGACTTTAAGTTAAGTTCCTGAGGTGATACTTTAAGTTTAGTACATATGCGAGACTTTGAGTTAAGTATTTTAGGAAAGGCTTTAATTTTAGTCCTTTGTGCGAGACTTTAAGTTGAGTCCCTCAGGTGAGACTTCAAGTTGAGTCCCTTTAGCGAGAATTTTAAGGTTGAGTCCCATACCCGTCCTATTCCTTTGTTGGCATCAATGATCTTCCAACAAAGTTTGGTGTTTACATTGCCTCTAAAAACGCCAATGGCCTTCTAGTGTAATTCCTACATTTATATTGCCTCAAAGGACGACAAAGATCTTCTAGTGGAATTCCAACATTCATATTGACTTTGGCAATGGGTATCCTTTACATGACTACAATAATAATCAGTTTTTAAGAGAATATGTAAATTGGATGGCTAAAGTTCCTTTTGCCTTATTAAAAATAAATAACATGAAGATGACTAATTGTAATAATATCTCATATTAATCGAGTTCCATGTTCTTGGTATGAGTCATTTGTTCAGCTCCTATAGCTTATAGGCACCATGGAGTAGTCTCTAACATATGCAGTATGGGACCTCCTATTTAGGTTGTAGTTTTCCTTGTTGATCATAAACGATCACTTTCCTAAGCATGAGGTCGCCCTCTTGCATATCTCTTAGAACTACATTTGAGTTATATCTTCTAGTTGTCCTCTGTTTGGAGGCGAATTCCCTTATGTGGAGACATCTCGGGTCTCATTGATTAGGTCGGAGGCACATCTAAGTCCTGCCTCATTTTCTTCTTCACTGAATCGAGAACTCCTCAAAGTGGGCATGACGATTTTGACAAGTAGCATGGTATCAACACCATAAGACATAATGGATGGAGTCTCCTTAGTGGTTAAGTGTGTGGTGGTGTGATACAACCATAACACTTCATAAAGATACTCAACTTAGACCTTTTTGGCTACATGAAGCATTTTCTTTATCCCGTCTAATATTATTTTATTCGCTGATTCATCTTTCCCGTTCACTTATGAATGGACAATGAACAAGTTTCTTCAAAACTTGCAGAATAGGATAATTGGTTTTTAACATCACCATGTGACCTTTAAAGTAGGGTATGAATTTCCTCGCAGTTATCAAGACCATCAAAGCAAACCTCTCAATCTTCTAGTATCTGGCTTCAACTCCTTTGAACATGTTACTTACAAAATAGATAGGTTTTCTCGACTTTGTATTTCTCCTATATGAGTACAGAGCTCATCATTTGATCAATAACAGATAGATGCAAAAAGAGGGGCGCACTTGTCACCATGAGTGTTAATATGGACGACGATGTCAGAAAGGCCTTTAAGTTGGAGAATGTTTTCTTGCACTCGCTTGTCAATTCAAAATTTTCCTTCTTCTTCAAAATAGCAAAGAAATGGAATGCTTTATCACTTGTATAGAAAATAAAATGGGCTAGGACGGTGAAGCGCACGGTTAGTTGTTGAACTTATTTAACACTGGATGGACGCCTCATGTTGATGATGGCTTGACACTTACCCATATTTGCCTATATACCTCTTATGGTCAGCATGAATCCTAAGAAGTTTCTTGTATGTGCACCAAAAGGTCATTTGGTTGGGTTTAAACTCATGTTGTATTTCTTGTCTGATTCAAGAATATATTTCAGACCTGAAGCATGACTTTTCCCTTGTGATATCTTCACGATCATTTCATCTATATAAACTTCTAGGTTCCTTCCTATCTGCTTTGAGAACATAATATTTATAGCCTTTAGTATGCCACACATGCATTCTTTAGCCAAAAGAGCATGACGTTATAGTAGTTGTTATCAAGATTTGATGTGAGCGGTGTTTTAGGTGCGTCCATGGGATCCATCTTAATTTGGATGCAGCTAGAGTAAACATCCATATAACTCAAGGTTTTGTACCATGAAGACCCATTGATCATACGATCTATAATAGTTAAGAGATACAAATCTTTGGACAGGCGGCGTTTAGGTCAGTGAAGTTGATACACATGCACCATTTATTTTTCTTGAATTATTTTAAAACCTTTGTAATCTAAAATAAAATAAAATAATACGACATATCTCTCTCCAAAAAGTTATATATTTCTCTGTATATTTGTACAGGTGTGTGTGCTCCTCTTGAAAGGGCATGGGGACTCAAAAGCCTTAGTAGGTATATTACGTTGTATGGTAGTTAGGGCTTGCCCACGACAACGAGAAGCACTGTACAATGGTGTTTTATGGTTGTTTAGAGATCCCTACTTACGTGAGGTGAGAGACTCTATGGTTGAATGATATGCTTATATATAAGTTTCTGACGGGTGTGACCAATATGATTTATGATCTATCAAAGTGTTACGCTTAGCATGTAAGGATATGTCTTTCTTCCCATGGGGGGAAGTAGTATTTATATAGGCATTTTGGACATATGGTTTAGGTAACCCTAAGTGGCGACAATTACTCCCTCATGATTAGGAGAGGTTATTGACCACCTAACCTTTCGGGAGTAATGGTGGACTTCCTCTCCCTTAACTAACGACTTTACACATGTCATGGGTGCCAAGGGTGAGTCCTCAGGTCATCGCCTATGCGATATCACTCTAGGGAAAGGATGCCCTAATCTAGGACGCTCATAAGTATAACACTACATAGTCCCTCAAGCAGGAAGGCTTTGCTAAGTAAAAAGTGTTTTCAAGACCCTTTTTTCATTCAAGGCGCGTCCTTCGCCCCATAAGTGATTACATGGGTTGGCATCGTCCTTTAATAAAAAAAGGCGAGTCCCTCGACTTGGGGCGAGTCCCCCAGCTGAAGGTGATTACTTGTCAAAGGGGGAGTCCCTCTACTATGGGTGAGTCTCTCAGTTTAAGGCAACCTTTTTATTTGCGTAAGCGCTTAATTGAGGGGTGGGTCATCTACCAAATGTCTCTTTGTTAGCTATAAAATGTCAGTTGAGAATGTCAATTAATCATTTAGCTTGTCACACTTACTTTCACTTAATGTAAGCAATTATCGCCTATTTTTTGAAACCTTAATTGTTAGTGGCACGTGTCATAAATGTGTTGAGTTTGTTTTCAAATTTATGGGGGAGTTCAAAAGATCCTTTATGGTTCCTACTCCCCTATAAATGGTTTCCTCTTTCATTTCGTTTGTTCCAATTCACTCTCTATTTTTGCAAGCTTTCTTGAACTATTCAACCTTTCATCTCCTTGTTCATAACCTTCTTACAGGTATCTATCTTCATTTCTCTTGCTTTCTGTAGCAAATAGGTTTTACTAAGATACATTTGAAATGGGTCTTAGGCTAAGTATATGGTTCTAGGTTAGTTATTCCTCTTTTTTTACGACGGTGGTGGTGATTTCTTTTTGTTCTACAATTTTCTCATAAACAAAAGAGATAATTTCTACCTCCTTCGTCTAGTTATACTTCTGTTGAAAAAATTCTCCATTTCCGATAAGGAGTGGAGGTTTCTTCTTCAGAGGATGAAGATCGGGTCATTCGAGAGACTTCCTTGTCGTTAAAGAGGGTGACCATGCTCGTCTCCTACAATCAGCATTCCCCATAATTCTACTTTTACCTCCTTTTCATCAAGGATATGAGGGTTATTTTCCCCATTTCCCCTTTTCTAAGGAGGTCTTAAGGGTCCTCAACTTTGCGACATTCCAGTTGTTTCCTAATAGTTGGTACTTTGGACTATATTAGGGCTTTTGAGATAGTCTGTGAGGAACTGGATGTTACTCTTATCGTGGGAGTCTTTTTCTCTTTCTACACCACAAAACTGGAGAATAGTATATGGGTGTCTTTGAGAACTCAGACTGGGACGACCCTCTTTGCATGTCATTCCAACTATTATAAGTATTGGAAGGACAATTTTGTACATGTGAGGGGGCGAGAAGATTCCCTCGATGTGTTGGGAGCTCAAGGCACCCCCTTTTTCCCCTATCCTGAACAGATGATCCAGCAACAATTATGAGACATGACCAGACATTCCATACCCTTGAGGAGAATGGGATTGTCCATCTTTTATGGTAGTTTGATTTTATAGACTACCTCAAAATGATTAAACATTGGTTGGGAGGCGGAAAAAACCTCGTCGCCTACTTAGGTAAGTCGCATACCGCTTTTCCTTGTAGGAATTTTTAGATAGCATTTGTGACCTTTACTTGTTGTTTTGTATATCACATGTCAAATATTTCTGCTGAGGAGAGGAGGCAGAGGTGGGAGAAGCTCAAGAGTGTTCGTTCGGGCACCAACAATATCCAAAGTCACCCTAAAGGCTTCAATGTCAAGGGGAAGAAAAGGCAAGTTGAGGTCCTAACTCTCAACTCACCCAACGTGAAGGCTTATAGGTTGAAGGAAAGGAATTTTACTACTTCAGGGAAGGAAATTACTCATGCACCTTCTATAGACAAGGCTTCTGCGACTTTATGGAGTGACATTGGTTTCGACTCCCTTTAACTCTAAGGGTTTCACCTCCCTTTCTCCAAAGAGTTCCCTGCTTATTACCAGGCCTTTCATTACAAATCGACCCCGACCATTGTGAACATGAAGGATAATCTCTTGCTGAAGGAACTTATATTGCAGGAGGTCGACCAGGAAAGGCGTGACAAAGTTGAGAAAAAGTCGGAGGCAAAATTCCAATAGGAGGTGGATGCTTACAATGAGAGCCAAATGCTACTGCAATCTCTTCAGAAAGACAATGAAAAATGGGAGGATGATATGATATATTTAAAAGCGAAAGCCAATGAAATCTATGATGAGAAGGAATCCTTGTAAAAATATTTGGATAATGCTCTCCTTCGTGAAAAGAAATTGAAGAAAGAGGTGTTGGACCTCACCGACGAGGCGGTGTCTACTTGTGGTATCCATTTTGAGCATTCCAAGATGCATATCCTCTTCTTCTACCCTAACCTGGACATGATCCCCATGTACTTTCTCAAAGTCAGTTATGGTAGAAAGCTAGTGGATGAGAAGGCAGTGGCCTCTCTAGGGCTTCAGAATCCTTTCACTCTCGAGAATGCTCAGGGAGAGGGTGAGATGAAGGGGGAAGTGACTCTGGAAACCTTCAGCCAAAGAGTTTCTTTGAGAAGGAGATGCCTCTATAGGAAGAATGATGATTTGGTTTTCCTGACCCTGGTGGCTTTATATTTCTTTGCCCCTTTTTGGGACGTTTGTTGTATTTCTATGTCCCTCTAGGGGCTTTTATAATTGTAATGAACAGCGGGGAGCCTTGGAGGTGGATTTCATGTTAAATGCCATTATTGTCATCTTCTTCTGTAATTATATGTATGTTCTTAACCTTTTAGCATTTAACCGTGGGTGTTTGTCATCATCACCCCCTTTGCAATAATTTGATTTCATGCAAGGGGACTTGACAAGGATCCCATTTTAGGAATTTTAACGTTGTGGCCGTCTCTAAGAACGAAAAAGGTCCCACTTGAGGATCCATCGAATTAATCACCTCTATGGACGACAAGGATCCCGTTTGAGGATCTAGCTAAATGATCGCTTTTATGGGTGATAAGGATCATGCTTGAGGATCCAGCTAAATGATCGCATCTATGGACGACAAGGGTTCCACTTGAGTATCTAGCTAAATTATCGCCTATATGGAGGAAAGGATCCCTCTTGAGGATCCAACTAAATAAGGTCTATGTGAAGAAAGGACCCCACTCGAGGATCCAACGAATTGATTGCCTCTATTGGCGACAAGGATCCTACTCGAGGATTGGGTTGAATGATCGCCTCTAAGGGCGGAAAGGATCCCTCTTGAGGATCCATCTAAATGATCATGCTTTATGGTCGACAAGAACCCCACTTGAGGATTCAGCAAATTAATCATCTGGATGACAAGGATCCCACTTAAGGATCCAACTGAATGATTGCCTCTATGGGCGACATTAATCCCTCTTGAGGATTGTCGCGCCGCGAAAAATACCCGAGTGTATCGTACGCTTGAAGATACAACAGAATTGCCACCTAACTTTATTTATTCTCGAAGAAAAGGTAAGTATTGATAAAACCCAAGGGGAAAAGAAACGGGTAAGGAAGTCGGTCATGTAAGGTGAAGGTATTAGCATCCCTCATATCCACTATACTCAACAGGACCTATCTTGATTGTTCTTTGCGCGGATGGGTGTTAGACCTAAAGGTTACTTGCAAAATGCTAAAAGGGGGAAAAGTTTATTAATTAGTGTGCTCGCAAAGGATTCAAACCCTCGTGCCTACGTATTCTCATAGTGTAATGAGAAAATTAGAGCTCTGTAGTTTGTGGTAGAAAATATGAATGTGTTGGTTGATTTTAGGGACAATTATAATCGTATCCTAGAAGTGCATATACGTTAGATGATTCCGATCCTTGTTCGGATGCTCTAACCTTTTAGTCAGACTGCTAAGGAATGAATTATAACAGTTCTTTTATAAAATTAAATAAAATTGTTTTGTAAAAGGTTTGTTTAATAAAATAAAAAGAAAGAGTTTCTTGAATTAAATTTAAAATAAAGAATTGCTTGAATTGCAAAGGAGTAGTGAAATGAGGAAAGTGTTGTGTGAACCAAATGTTGTGTTGTTTGAACCTATAATGTAGGTGTGTCTTAACCAAAGAGTGTGTGGAATTAGCAAATAGATGGTGTGGCCAATTCAAAATTATAGGATTTTGCCTAGATATAGGGATCAAGACCTACAAAAAGGGGTTTACCTAAGCACCAAGCTTATAAGGCACAAATGAGGTTGCCTAAGCACGAAACTTATAGGGCATGGAAGATTTGCCTGAGCATGAAGCTCATAAGGCGTGCATGAGCTTTCGGAGCACAAAGTTCTACATGGAAAAATAAAATTTAAGGGTTTGTTGGAGCCAGGAGCTCACAGGGAAATGCATGAGGGTTGCCAGAGCACGAAACTCTATAGGGCAATGCATGAAGGTTTCCAGAGCACGAAGCTCTATAGGGAAATGCATGAAAAAGGTATTGGTTCATAGATGGGTGTTTGATAATGAGATGCTCAACCCAAATAGTGTATGGATGTCAAAGAGAATGTGTGTTTGGTCCAAAGAGGCATGCATTGTAGATGTTGATTGTTGTAGTGTGAAGGTGTTGTCTGTGGGGAAGAAGACTTGAAGGTCATTTAATTTGAACTGCACTAAAGTATATGAACGGAGGCAAATACTTTGAATAACTGGGGTCTACGCCCCATATCCAAAGATACTCAGAATAAGGATATGGATAATCACTCTCATTCTTCTTCATTGCTTAAGACTCATGGCTCATAATTCACATCATGACTGATAAGTGTTGAAGAAGAATCTTTTTATTGTGCTTGATATCTAAAGTCTTCAAAGTCTTGCATCATGACTGCCTCGTTCCTTTTGTTGGTAAAGGACAACCATTGTAGATTTGTGGTTATCGACCTCTCGCAAGGGATAAGATGTGATTGATCCTCATATGGGATACTTCCTTTTAAATTTGAACACATGGTTGAACTAACTGAAGATTAACCTGCCCCTGATTAAGATTGAGGGTTTTTTTCGTATAGAAAAGAAACTCCTACTACTAGGCTCAAAGGGGTTGACTAGGGATTATCTTCCTTATACCTCTGGTGTTTGGGGATTTGAAACAATAACTTACATCGTTGGAAAGGTTTTATTCAAAAGTATACAACCAGTAGTTTCGTGTATTTCAATTTCATCATTCTCCTTTTGAACTTTGCATTTAACAAAAGTTTGATACTAATGAATAAAATATGAGTGAACACAAATGGATTGATTTGAAACATGCATATTCTTTTCGTTATTATTATTATTATTATTATTTGAAAACAAGCGAGTTTTACAAGTGAATAGTACTTAACAAACAAAAAAGTTACGAATGAGAATGATGGAATGACATAATGATTGTCAGTGTTGAGGAGGCGTCCTCAAGCTTGATTGATTGTTTCAAAGGACGCTTATGCAGTCTCGACACTTACCCTAATAAGGCATTTATGTTCACCAACATGTTCCTTTCTTGTAGAGTTAAGCACTTCTTGTCAATCAACTGTTGTACTTTAGCTTTGAAAGCGTTATAGTCCCTGGTCGAGTGTCCTGTTGATTCAACATGATATCCATATTGCACGTTGGGATCAAACCCAGGTTGGAATGGTTGTGGTAGAAGCTTCAGAGATTTGGAACCACCAATGAGCCCTGAATCAGATATGTAAAAAATTGACTGTAGGTTACGAGAATTAGGTCTAGAAGAGCATTTCTTTGTTCTAGATTATTCTGAGGTTTGCGCTGATTCTGATATTCTTGGCCTTAGGCTTGCTGATTTTGCAGAGTCTGAGCCTGATGAGACTGGTCATTCATTAGGATGACCTGGAAAGGCTTCTATGTAAATCATAACAACTTTTGATCAAAGATCTCTTGAAATTTGTTCTTGAAAATGAAACAGGCTTCTGTTGAGTGCCTTATATACCCCGCATGGCATCCGTATGTGGAATTAGGATTATGCATAGGATGGTAGGGAACCCTAGCATGCTTGATATCTTTGGGCATAATTTCCCCAATATTGATCAGAATAGGAAGTAGATGCATATAAGACATTGGAATCAGATCAAAGTGGGGATATCTCTTATCCTGATCACATCCCGTGTGTATACTCAAGCACGGGTATAGAGCTTCTCTCAAATAAAAAATCCCAACCCATAATGGAGAATATATAACATATGCCCAGAATACAAAGCAATAAAGATGTAATAAATGAAATAAAGGTAAGTAAATCAATAAAGATAAACGCCCAAACATGCAAAGAACTAAACTGCAATATCCATTGATTCACAAGTTCATGATATTCTAGATAATCTATCTATACTTCTCGATGAAGGTTCAAAGGTAAGACTTATACATGATTAGTATGTAGGGTCTTGGTTTCTTACAAAAACCTAATATCTCTTCACATGTAGGTACTAGTCTTCAAAGAAGGAGGTCCCTAGAGTCATGGACCCATTTTGAGATACCACTGCCTAGGACGAGTGACTAGTCATATAATGATGCTCCCAAAATGATCTACTCTAGGTGTGGTGTCTCATGTTAACCCTGATCATGGCATAACACTAAATAGGTCATCATGACTCTTGCCACATACTATCATGTGTGTATACTTAAGCTCAGGTGGAGAGATTTCCTCTCAAGTAGCATTATGAAACCCAACGCACAATAGAGAATATAACAGATATCCAGAATAGAATGAATATATAAAATCAATAAAGATGAAATAAAATAAATCAAGTAAAGAAATAAAGATAAACACCCAAACATGAAAAGAAAAGAAACAAAATTAGGCTTGACTTACTTATGGACTCCCCAACAGAGTCGTCAGCTGTCGCGCCGCGAAAATACCTTAGCGTATTGCATGCTCGAAGATACAATAGAGTCGCCTTAAAAATTTATTTATTCTCTAAGAAAAGGGAAAATACCGATAAAATCCAAGGGGAAGAGAAACAAGTAAGGAAGACGGTTATGCAAGAGGTAGGTATTAGCACTCCACATATCTATTGTACTCAACGGGAACCATTTTGATTGTTCTTTATATGGATGGATATTATATCTAAAGGTTACTTGAAAAATGCTATCAGAGGGAAAATAAGTTTATTAATTAGTGTGCTCGCCAAGGATTCAAACCCTCATGCCTAGGTATTCTCATAGTGAAATGAGAAAATCAGATCTCCGTAGTTCGTGGTAGAAAATATAGATGTGTTGGTTGATTTTAAGGAACAAGTGTAATTGTATCCTAGAAGTGTGTAGACGTTAGATAATTATAATCGTTGTTCGAATGCTCTAAGCGTTTAGTCTGACTGCTAAGGAATGGATTATAAAAGTTCTTTTATGAAAAGAAAGAAAATTGTTTTGAAAAAGGGATGTATGATAAAAGAAAAAGAAAGAGTTGTTTGAATTGAATACAAAAGAAAGAATTGATTGAATTGAAAAGGAGTAGTGAAATGAGGGAAGTGTTGTGTGAACCAAATGTTGTGTTGTTTGAACCCACAAGGTAGGTAGGTATAATCCAAAGAGTGTGTAGTGTTAACCAATAGATGGTGTGGCCAATGCAGAATTGTAGAATTTTTCCTAGATCCAGGGATCAAGACCTACAAAAGGGGTTTGCCTAAGCACAAAGCTTATAAAGAAGAAATGAGGTTGCCTAAGCATGGAGCTTATAGGGAATTGATGATTTTCCTAAGCACGGAGCTCATAGGGTGAGCATGAGTTGCTGGAGCACGGAGCTCTATAAGGCAAAATAAAAGAAAAGGGTCTACTTAAGCCCGGAGCTTGCAGGAAAATGCATGAGGGTTAGCAGAGCACAGAGCTCTACAGGGCAATGCATGAAAGTTCCGAGAGCATGGAGATCTACAGGGAAATGCATGAAAAGGGTATTGGTTCAGAGATGTGTGTTTGACCATGAGATGCTCAACCCAAAGAGTGTATGGATGTCAAAGAGAATGTGTGTTTGGTCCAAAGAGGCAAGCGTTGTAGATGTTGATTGTTGCAGTTTAGAGGTGTTTTCTATAGGGAAGAGGACTTGAAGGTCATTTTATTTAAATTGCACTAAAGTCTATGAACAGAGGCAAATACTTTGAATAACTAGGGCATACGCCTCATACCCAAAGATACCCAGAACAAGGATAGGAATAATCCCTCTCATTCTTCTCCATTGTTTAAGGCTTGTGGCATATAATTTGCATCATGACTGACAAGTGTTGAAGAAGAATATTTTTGTTGGGCTTGATGTCCAGAGTCTTCAAAGTCTTGCATGATGTACTTAGCTTGAGTTTGACTTGAGAGATCCAATGTGATGCATGTATATATGGCTAATCCCATCAAGTAATCAAGGGACTTATGATCACTTGACTGGATATGGGAATTAGATAAATATCAAGTGATTAATTGATCAAAGATGACATTGATAAAAAAATTAATCAGGGGCATGATCAAGATATGAATCACAAGCACATGGATTTATGATTTTGATCAAGATTTCTAATTCTAAAGAAATTAATGGAATTATGATTGAACTAAATCTACTTAAATTCTAATTAAAATCTAAGTATTAAACTCTATATTGATTTCTAAACGTCTAATTGAAAATTAAATTTAAGAATTAAACCTAATTAAATCCTACTTAACTAACATGTATTATTTTTCAATGTATTTTAATGCACCTTTATGAATAAAAAATGCATGTAAGAAAAAAGGTGGAAAAAATAATCAAAAACCAAAAATAATAAATAAATAAAAAGTGTAATATTCTAGGGGAGGCGCATGTGCCAGTAGGGAGGTATGCCAAGCAAATTGGCAATGTGCCTAACAAATGAGGCCCAAAGTTGTGGTTGCTGGTTGTTTCACCCAGTCAAGGCAAGTGCTTAGGAAATTAAGGGTGCATACAACAAAGTTCATGGGCCTATGCTAGGAGGCCCAATATGTATCCCAGGGAAAATGAAGAGTGTCAGAATCAATTCAACTCGTTTTCGTCTTATTCACTTTGTTTCAACTCTCAGTCTCTCTCAAATGTTCTTTCACCATCGGAGTTTTGCTCCGCCGTACCGGAGGCGACGAAGTAGGTCCAAAACAAACTAAAATACCATCAAGATAGTCCTCTCAGTCCCCCTATTCCAATCTCTTAATAGTTCAAACTAAAACCCAATTAAATCCCCTAACTGAAACAAATAAGTGACGAACCCTAAAAATTTGAAACAAAAACTAAACGGTCATGGATGCTAAAATCGAAGCCAAACCATATGGGTTTGGTTTGATTGCCTATATGCTACATTATGGTATGTTTTTTGAAGCAAGAAGAAGGAGGTATGAAGTGCAACCAACCTACAAGGCCATCACTCGCCTTGGGAACTTGCTGAGGATGAAGATGATGAAGTTGAAGAATCAAGAATACTAAAGAAATATCCATGCAAAATTCCTAATTCCTTGGTTTGCACTTTGATTTCTTATTCTTATTCTTCCTTGAATGTAGTGTGTAGGATAATTTTGTGTTGTTGTTATTGCTCTGTGTGTGTGAGGATATGGATGCAAGTGTTGTTGTTGAGAGAATCTAGAGAATTGAGAAAATGATTAGAGAGTGAAAGTTTTAGTGAGTTTTTTAATTGAATGGTTGATTCAAGATTGTGATTGTTGATGATTGAAGAGTTAATGAAATGTCGATGAGGATTCATAGAAGTTGAATCCTAACTGATTTGGGCAAGGCTGGGCAGTGACAGTTACAAAGTTAGGGCACGCGTCACTATTAGTGAAATTGGAGAGAAAAGTTGTTAGAGTTGTTTAACAAAGTTAGTTTTATGTTAAATGCATTCAGTTTAGTTTATTAAGTTAGTTATGGGATGAGTTGGAGTGAGTTAAGAGTGTGAATTGTTGGTTCTATGTGTTGGCATCAATTTTGGTAAAACTTAGAGTTATCACAAGTTGTCACGCGTGTTGTCTTGACATATGATATCAGCTTCCTGCAGGATGTTTAAATATGGTTGTGCAGGATTTAGCTAAGATGTCAGACCCGATGTTAAGACATGTGTGTACAGAACATTCAGTCTGAATGTTATGTATCTTGAGATTATGCTTTTCATGCAAATCTGTGTGTGCTTATGTGGAAATTGAATGCGCTATTCAAGGAGTAATTTGATTTAAAACCAGAATGATCTATTTTCCAATAAGGGATGATTAGCTGTTGTTTCTTAGAAGATACGCAAGGAAAATAGAATTAGGGTTTTATGCTGCCCAGGCCCATTCAAAAGCTTCTATTTAAAGGCCATGTAAAACCTGTTTTAAACACACAAGAAAAGAACGAAAGAGTGAGAGAGTTTTAGGGTTTTAGTCTTGTGTAAGCTTGTGTATTGTAAGCCATTCATTCATCTTATTGATGTATGAATTGGACTGACTTTTGTGTTGTATTTTGTCCACTCTAAGCTTTGAAGTATGAGTGTGTGTTTACTTGGTTGAAGCTTTTAAGCAAGATCAAGTATGTGTCTTTGAAGTGTGTCTTCTTTCTTTTGTATTTGTTTTTATATCACTGTTGTGATTGAGGGGGAGTGAGTAGGGTCTCATATCTAAGAGTTCTTAGATAGAAGTCACACGGGTAGAGATTAGGTGAAAAGACTGTAACTTGAAGTTATTTACTAAGAGTCTTTGAACTAATTCTATTTAGTGGATTTCCTTCCTGGCTTGGTAGTCCCCAGACGTCGGTGAATTTGCACCGAACTTGGTTAACAATTGCTTGTGTCACTTGTTCAATTATTTCTTTGTTTTTATCTTGTTTATATTTTAGTTATTGTTCAGATATTAGTGTCGTGAAATTACCTTCGACATCTCATATCTTATACCAGAATTTCAATTGGTATCAGAGCAGGTATCCTACTCTGGTTCTGGGTGAGATCTTGGGACGTTATTTTCTGGTACTATGGATAGAGACGGAGGATCTGTACACAGACCACCAATTCTGGATGGATCTAACTATGACTACTAGAAACCTCGAATGGTAGCCTTCTTGAAATCTTTGGATAATAAGGCCTGGAAGGCTGTTCTAACAGGCTGGAAACATCTTTTCACTACTTAGGAAGGAGACGTTACAACTGATAAGAAGTTTGAGGAAGAATGGACCAAGGAGGAGGATGAACTAGCTCTTGGAAACTCTAAAGCATTGAATGCTATATTCAATGGGGTTGATAAGAACATCTTTAGACTGGTGAACAACTGTGAGGTGGCTAAAGATTCTTGGAATATTCTCAAAACCACTCATGAAGGTACCTCTAGAGTGAAGATGTCTAGATTGCAACTGTTTACTACTAAGTTTGAGAATTTGAGGATGAAAGAAGATGAAAGTATTCATGACTTCCATATGAATATCCTTGAAATTGCTAATGCCTTAGGAGCCCTGGGTAAGAAGATGTCAGATGAAAAGCTTGTGAGGAAAATTCTCAGGTCACTTCCCAAGAGATTTGCCATGAAAGTGACAACCATAGAAGAATCTCAAGATATCTGCAAGATGAGAGTGGATGAGCTAATTGGATCCCTCCAAACATTCGAGTTGGGAATGAGTGATGGATCTGAAAAAGAAAGTCAAAAGCATAGCCTTTATGTCAAACACTAAAGAGAAAGAGGAAGAGATTAGTCAGGATACTGATGAAGATCTGGCAAATCATGTAGCATTACTTGGGAGACAATTCAACAAACTCCTGAAGAGGATGGATTTAAGGTCAAAGTCTAATGCCAAGAACAACTCATTTGACATCAGTAGGTCCAATGATGTTGGAAGAAGAACAAAATCTGAGGAAAAATCCAAATAGGGAAAAGGAATTCAGTGCCATGAATGTGAAGGGTATGGACACATTAGAGCTGAATGTGGGACCTATCTCAAGAAACAGAAGAAGTGTTTTGCTGCTACTTGGTCTGATGACAATTCTGAAAGTAAAACAGAAGGAGAGTCTGCCAATCTTGTGACTGCCTTGACTAGAAGATGGGATTCTGATGAAGACTCCAATGATGATGAATTAACCTTTGATGAATTAGCTACTACCTACAGGAAGTTGTGTTTCAGAAGTGAAGAAGTGTGTCAACAAGTGGAGAATCAGAAGAAATTGATAACCCAACTAAAGGATGAGAAGACAGAACACTTAGAAACCATTTCTAAGTTGAAGATCGAAGCCGTGTTCCTGAACTCCAAACTGGATGAGATGACGAAGTATGTCAGAATGCTAAACAGTGGATCTGACACCTTAGACAAAATCCTCCAGACTGGAAAGATGGTAGGAGACATGACTGACTTTGGGTTCAATGAATCCTCTCCTGATTGTAGTCCCACTGGTAGCAAACCAAAGATGTCACATCAGGTGTCTCAACATCATAAGGAAAGACAACATAAAGGAAAACACCAAAGATGGAGATGTCATTACTGTGGGAAATTTGGCCACATAAAACCATTCTGCTTTAGGTTGTATGGTTATCCTAGTCCTACTCATCATCAACCTAGACCCGAAAAACACATCCTTGTTAACAGAAAATAGTGGGTTCCTAGGGCTGGTGCTACTAACTTGCTCACACCTCCTTCAGAGTCTCAGCCAAAGAAGATTGGTACTTTGACAGTGGATGCTCCAGACACATGACTGGAAGCAAAAACCTGCTAATTGACCTCCAACCTCATGCCACCAGCTATGTAACTTTAGGTGATGGAGAAAAGGGTGAAATCAAGGGGATTGGAAAGCTGAACTGTCCTGGAGTCCCTAACCTTGATAATGTGCTGCTTGTGAAAGGATTGGCTACAAACCTGATCAGTATCAGTCAACTATGCGACCAAGGTCTAAATGTGAACTTCACAAAAACTGAATGCTTGATTACTAATGCAAAAAATGAGGTGATCATGAAGGGAGTCAGGTCAAAGGACAACTGCTATATGTGGAATTCTCAAGAAACTAGTTATTCATCAATGTGTGCTCTAGCTAAAGAAGAAGAAGTGAAACTATGGCATCAAAAACTGGCTCATCTGCATCTTAAAGGAATGAAGAGGATTATATCTGTTGAAGCTGTCAGAGGAATCCCAAAATTAAAGACTGATGAAGGAAGAGTTTATGGTGATTGTTAGATTGGAAAGCAGACAAAGATGTCACATCAGAAGATCAAATATGACACCACATCTAGAGTGCTGGAACTTCTCCACGTGGACTTGATGGGACCTATGCAGGTTGAAAGTCTTGGTGGGAAAAGGTATGCTTATGTTGTGTTAGACGACTTCTCTAGATATACCTGGGTAAATTTTATAAGGGAAAAATCTGATGTGTTTGATGTGTTCAAAGATCTTTACCAAAGACTTCAAAAAGAAAGAGAGAGTCATGTTATCAGAATCAGAAGTGATCATGGGAAAGAATTTGAGAACAGTAAATTTGTTGAATTCTATTCATCTGAAGGAATTGGTCATGAGTTCTCTTCTCCCATTACCCCTCAGCAAAATGGTGTGGTAGAAAGGAAAAATAGAACTCTCCAAGAATCTGCTAGAGCTATGATTCATGCTAAGAAGTTGCCTTACCACTTTTGGGTCGAAGCTATGAACATGCCATGCTATGTTCACAACATAGTAACCTTGAGGAAAGGGACCCCAACCACTTTATATGAAGTCTGGAAGGGAAGAAGACCTACTGTCAAATACTTCCATGTGTTTGGTAGTAAATGTTATATCTTGGATGATCGTGAACAAAGAAGGAAAATGGACCCCAAGAGAGATGAAGGAATATTTCTGGGCTACTCAACAAACATCAGAGCTTTTAGAGTTTTTAATTCCAGAACAAAAGTTATGATGGAATCTATCAATGTTGTTGTTGATGATCAAGAGACTGATGTCACAGACGATGTTGAAACATTTCTGAATGATACCCCAGCTGATCTCTTGGACAAAAGTAATGAGAGTGAGCCCACTCAAGCTGAACCTGAAGCTGATAAAGTTAATAAGGGACCCTCTATCAGAATTCAGAAGGATCATCCTAAAGATCTCATTATAGGAGACCCAAATAAAGGGGTCACCACTAGATCAAGTGAAGTGATCTCACATGCCCGTTTTGTGTCCAAGATTGAGCCTAAGAATGTCAAAGAAGCCTTAACTGATGAATTCTGGATCAATGCCATGCAGGAAGAGTTAGGCCAATTCAAGAGAAATGAAGTGTGGGAATTGGTTCCAATACCTGAAGGAATAAATGTTATTGGAACAAAGTGGGTTTACAAGAATAAATCTGATGAAAAAGGTGTGGTTACTAAAAATAAAGCAAGATTGGTAGCACAAGGATACACTCAAGTTGAAGGAGTTGACTTTGATGAAACATTTGCTCTTGTAGCTCGTCTAGAGTCCATTAGATTACTGCTAGGAGTGATGTAACACCCTTCTAAAATACCCCAAATATTTAATTAAAACAACAAATATATATACATCAGAGTAATTATGCAATTAAGGGTGTCACACAATCATTTCACACCATTCACCATAATAACTGTCATGCTCTTTTATTAATTCAAAACATAAAGCATTTGCACAATACGCAGCGGATAGAAATCAAATCAATCATTTCAAAACATGTAACACATTACATGTAAAATTACTCAACAAGGTAAAACATCCCGTCCCGATGTTACATCTATCAGAGCATGACCCACTAAGGAGACTACACTAGACTCCAAGCACTAGCTTCTACTCAATCACTGCTCCTTACCTGAAAAATAGTTGTAAGGGTGAGTTCCTCAATCGATATAAAAAGCATTATAAAATATCATGTAATGCTAAGTAAATAACACATTAATCACCCTAATCATATCACACATTCAGTAACGGCACATCAACTCAAATATCATACTAAATACCAACACAATTCATACTCATACTCAATGCCAACACAAACACACGTATAATATTGGAATACATCCATTCATATTATACGCCATACATACATTATGCAATGAGACTCCATGCATGCGGTACCGACTATTCGTGAACATATAGTTCACCTCACCGATCAAATCCAGATATGGCTACCAAGCCCACTAGTCCCACTCATTTGAGACCTAGTGACTCACTCACTAATTCCTCACCACGGGAATTAGCTACCACCCCAAGGGCTATGCTATGCACGCTAATCACCTAGCATGCAAACATCAACAATAATCCACAATGGTTTACTCACTAATTCCTCACCATGGGAATTAGCTACCACCATAAAGGCCACAATATGCATGCTAATTCACCTAGCAATGCAACATCATCAACAACAATCCACAATGGACATATGCTCACACTCTAAGCCATAAACAGTCCATTCACAAACACATGCATAATATATACATTCACAACATTATGCATATTTTCACACATCATCAACATATTTATCACATAATCATATCATGTCATGCCAAATAATTCAATCACAGTATTAGCACACTCTACTAATACCTATCCTACTCAAAACAACGGGAAATAATCCCTACTATATCACACACCGATATAGGCCAATCCCCAATTATGTTCACAACATTAAAATGTCAATTTTTCCAATTTCCAACAGTGTTAACCGGTTAACGCCCTGGGTTAACCGGTTAACGCAGGACAGAACACGCTTCCTGGCCAATTTTAACAGTGTTAACCGGTTAACGCCCTGGGTTAACCGGTTAACGCAGACAGAACAGCAATATTTTCACAACTCACAACAGTGTTAACCGGTTAACGCCCTGGGTTAACCGGTTAAAGCAAGCAAAACAGCAATACCTCACAATTCCTAACAGTGTTAACCGGTTAACACCCTGGGTTAACCGGTTAACGCAAGACAGAAAGCTGTTCCTGCACTAACACGAAGCAGAATGCAGAATTCTCCGCATTTTCCGCCGTTGGAGGACTTCCGGACCTCCGATTCCAATTCCGTAAAAAGCTACGTTTTCGGAAAATCACTACCCATCTAATTACAGATTCAATTTCAGTTTTAACACAACTTATCCATCACAATTTTTCAGCATTCAACATCCCAATTAGGGTCAATTCAACGGTTTATCACTACCCATTACATGTTAACCCATAATACCCATTAAACGACGATAAACCCCCCTTACCTGAGTTAATCCGGCGAATCTTTAAGCTTCCAGCTTTTCTCTTCTCCAACCTTCTTCCTCTTGCTCTGCCTCTTTGCCCTTTTTCTTCTTTTCAGCCGCTTCTCTGTTTTTCACGTGAAACCCTTTCTTTTCCAAATGGGACTCTTTTTCTTATTTCCAACTTATATATATTTTCCAATAATTATTATTCCAATAATAATAATAATAATCCAATAATTCCAATTATTTAATTAAATTAATAAATATAATATTAACTTAAATTAAATAATTATCTTATTTTTATCGGGGTGTTACAACTCTCCCCACTAAAAGAGTTTTCGTCCTCGAAAACATACCTCAAGCGAATAACTCCGGATAAGACTCCTTCATCTTACTCTCAAGTTCCCAAGTCACATTGCCACCTGCTGGTCCTCCCTAAGCTACCTTTACCAAAGCAATCTCTTTACCCTGCAACTGCTTCAACTCTCGAGCCTCGATCCTCATAGGTGATGTTTCAACAGTCAGGTTATCTCTCACCTTTACATCATCTATTTGGACTACATGCGACGGATCAGGAATGTACCTCCTCAATTGAGACACATGAAAAACCTCATGCAAATTCGCAAGTGACGGCGGTAACGCGATACGATAGGCTACATCCCCTATCCTCTCCAAAATCTGATAAGGACCAATAAATCGAGGTGTCAACTTCTTCGACTTCAAAGCTCGACCAACTCCAGTTATCGGAGTAACACATGATCCCCCTCTTGAAACTCAAGTGACTTCCTTCTCTTGTCGTGATAACTCTTCTAACGACTCTGAGCAATTCTCATCTTCTCCTGAATCATCTTAATCTTTTCCGTAGTCTGTTGAACAATCTCCGATCCAACCACAACACTCTCACCGGACTCATACCACATAAAGGCGTCCGACATCTCCTACCATACAAAGCTTCAAACGGTGCCATACCAATGCTCGAATGAAAACTATTGTTGTAGGCAAACTCAATCAAAGGTAAGTAACAATCCCAAGCACCTCCCTTTTCCAAAACACAAGCCCTCAAAAGATCCTCTAGTGACTGAATCGTCCTCTCAGTCTGACCATCAGTCTGCGGATGATATGCAGAACTCAATCTCAGCTTAGTTCCCAAAGCCTTCTGCAAACCTTCCCAAAACTTCGATGTAAATCTAGGATCTCTGTCCGAAACAATACTCGACGGAATACCATGCAAACTTACAATTTTCTCAATATACAACTCAGCAAATCTCTCTAACGGATAATCCATTCTGATCGGAATGAAATGAGCCGATTTCGTCAATCTATCAACAATCACCCAAATGGCTTCAAAATTCTTAATTGTCCTCGGTAAACCAGAAACAAAATCCATACTGATATTATCCCACTTCCACTCTGGAATAGCCAACGGTTGCATTAGCCCAGACGGCTTCTGATGCTCAATCTTTGACTTCTGACAAGTCAAACAAGAATAAACAAAACTCGCAATTTCTCTTTTCATTCCCGGCCACCAAAATAACTTTTTCAAATCATGATACATCTTCGTAGCCCCAGGATGAATACTCAGGCCACTACGATGTCCTTCCTCAAGAATACTCTTCTTAAGTTCGGTAACATCCGGAATACACACCCGATTACCAAATTTCAAAACACCATTCTCATCAACTCTGAATTCACCACCGTGACCTTGATTTACTAGAGTCAACTTATCAACCAAAAGCACATCGGATTTCTGACCTTCTCTAATCTCATCCAGAATACCACTCGTTAACTTCAACATTCCCAATTTAACACTATTGTGAGTACTCTCACACACCAAACTCAAGTCTCTAAACTGCTCAATTAAATCCAATTCCTTAATCATTAACATAGACATATGCAATGATTTCCGACTCAATGCATCAGCCACTACGTTTGCTTTACCCGGATGGTAATTCCAACCAAAGTCATAATCCTTCAGAAACTCTAACCATCTTCTCTGTCTCATATTCAGCTCTTTCTGATCAAACAAATACCTTAAACTTTTATGGTCACTGAAAACCTCAAATCTTGACCCGTACAAGTAATGCCTCCATAACTTCAGAACAAATACCACAGCTGCCAACTCTAAATCGTGTGTCGGACAGTTCCTTTCATGAACCCTCAGCTGTCTCGAAGCATAAGCTATAACCTGCTTATTCTGCATCAACACACCACCCAAGCCCAACAATGACGCATCACAGAAAACCTCAAATGGTTCCGACGGACTTGGTAATATCAGAACAGGAGCAGTAGTTAACCTTCTCTTTAACTCTTGGAAACCTTCTTCACATTTTGAGTCCCAAACAAACGCTTGCCCCTTTCTAGTCAACATCGTCAACGGTAACGCCAACTTAGAAAATCCCTCAATGAACTTCCTATAATAACCAGCCAAACCAAGGAAACTTCGAATCTCAGCAACAGACTTCGGAGCTTCCCACTGAGATACCGCTTCTATCTTAGAAGGATCAACAGCAACACCACCTCTTGAAATCACATGACCAGGAAACTAACTTCTTCTAACCAACCACACCGGTGCACCCCACGGTGACACACTCGGACGAATAAATTTCTTATCCAACAGATCTTCCAACCGACTCTTCAATTCAGTTAACTCAACAGCAGACATACGGTACGGAGCCATCGACACCGGCCTAGTACCAGGTGCCAAATCAATCGAGAACTCAACTTCACGCTCTGGCGGTAATTTGTTCACTTCTTCAGGAAACACATTAGGAAAAATCACACACCACGGCTAGATCGCAATTCACCAGTTTATCTTTAGCCTCCAAAGTCGCTAACAGCATAACAACTCTGCCCCATCTGCTACTGCCTCATTCACCCGCCTTGCCGACAGAAACAAACTCTTTCCTTCCTCAATCTCAGGAAAGATCACAGTTTTATCAAAACAATTGATATAGACTCGGTTAAACATCAACCAGTTCATACCCAGAATAACATCAATCTGCACAAGTGGAAGACACACTAGGTCCATCCCCAAAGTCTCTACCAAAAATACTCAAAGGACAATTTAAACAAACTGAAGTAGTAGTCACTGAACCCTTCGCAGGAGTATCAATCACCATACTTCCATGCATTCAGATATCTCTAATTTAAGTTTCACAGCAAAATCCAAAGATATAAAGGAATGAGTCGCACCAGTGTCAATAATAGCTACAAGAGAAAAGCCATTAATATAACACGTACCTCGGATCAAACGATCATCTGCAGAAGTCTCAGAACCCGATAAAGCAAAGACCTTGCCTCCCGACTGATTCTCTTTCTTCGGCTTAGGACACTGTGGACTGATATGACCCACCTCTCCACAGTTGAAACAAGTCACAGTCTTCAACCGGCACTCTGCAGCCAAGTGACCACCTTTGCCACACTTGAAACACTTCTTCTCAGCACTGGTACACTCATAGAAACGATGTCCAGCCTGACCACATCTATAACACTTAGCAGGGGCACTGGAGTCTCCCCCACTAGGTCTCCTCATCCCACTCTGTCTCTGGAAACCTTTGCCAGCTGCATACGGTTTCCCACGATCATTCCGGTTCTTGCCTTTCCTATCAACCCTCTGCTGATAGCTTTCCGCTCGGGCCGTGGTATCCTGTTCAAACATTCTGCAACAGTCGACCAAATTAGAAAACACTCTAATCCGCTGATACCCAATAGCCTGCTTGATCTCGGGACGTAACCCGTTCTCAAACCTCACGCATTTTGAAAATTCTCCAGTAGCCTCATCATAGGGAATGTAATACTTCGACAGCTCTGTGAACTTAGCAGCATACTCAGTAACAGACCGATTGCCCTGCTTCAATTCTAAGAACTCTATCTCTCTCCTTCCTCTGACATCCTCTGGAAGGTACTTCCTCAGAAATCTCTCTCTGAACACCGCCCAAGTGACCTCAGCACTCCCGACAGCTTCCAACTCAGTGCGGGTAGCAACCCACCAATCATTTGCTTCCTCTGACAGCATATGCGTACCGAACCTGACCTTATGGTTATTGGCACACTCAGTCACTCGGAAGATCCTCTCGATCTCCTTCAACCACTTCTGAGCACCATCTGGATCGTATGCTCCCTTGAACATTGGAGGATTGTTCTTCTGGAACTCACTCAGTTGACGAGCAGCTCCCATTCCCACAACATTCGGATTTCCCCCAAGTACTCCAGCTAGCATACCCAGAGCCTCAGCAATCACAGCATCGTCTCTACTTCTTCCAGCCATCTCTATTCTGAGAACCCAACAAGATAAAACAATAAGTACGGATAGGGTTACACAACACCTATCACATACAGGGAAACAGAATAATTACGACTCGACTCGACCAACTATGCTCTGATACCACTAATGTAACACCCTTCTAAAATACCCCAAATATTTAATTAAAACAACAAATATATATACATCAGAGTAATTATGCAATTAAGGGTGTCACACAATCATTTCACACCATTCACCATAATAACTGTCATGCTCTTTTATTAATTCAAAACATAAAGCATTTGCACAATACGCAGCGGATAGAAATCAAATCAATCATTTCAAAACATGTAACACATTACATGTAAAATTACTCAACAAGGTAAAACATCCCGTCCCGATGTTACATCTATCAGAGCATGACCCACTAAGGAGACTACACTAGACTCTAAGCACTAGCTTCTACTCAATCACTGCTCGTTACCTGAAAAATAGTTGTAAGGGTGAGTTCCTCAATCGATATAAAAAGCATTATAAAATATCATGTAATGCTAAGTAAATAACACATTAATCACCCTAATCATATCACACATTCAGTAACGGCACATCAACTCAAATATCATACTCAATACCAACACAATTCATACTCATACTCAATGCCAACACAAACACACGTATAATATTGGAATACATCCATTCATATTATACGCCATACATACATTATGCAATGAGACTCCATGCATGCGGTACCGACTATTCGTGAACATATAGTTCACCTCACCGATCAAATCCAGATACGGATACCAAGCCCACTAGTCCCACTCATTTGAGACCTAGTGACTCACTCACTAATTCCTCACCACGGGAATTAGCTACCACCCCAAGGGCTATGCTATGCACGCTAATCACCTAGCATGCAAACATCAACAACAATCCACAATGGTTTACTCACTAATTCCTCACCATGGGAATTAGCTACCACCATAAAGGCCACAATATGCATGCTAATTCACCTAGCAATGCAACATCATCAACAACAATCCACAATGGACATATGCTCACACTCTAAGCCATAAACAGTCCATTCACAAACACATGCATAATATATACATTCACAACATTATGCATATTTTCACACATCATCAACATATTTATCACATAATCATATCATGTCATGCCAAATAATTCAATCACAGTATTAGCACACTCTACTAATACCTATCCTACTCAAAACAACGGGAAATAATCCCTACTATATCACACACCGATATAGGCCAATCCCCAATTATGTTCACAACATTAAAATGTCAATTTTTCCAATTTCCAACAGTGTTAACCGGTTAACGCCCTGGGTTAACCGGTTAACGCAGGACAGAACACGCTTCCTGGCCAATTTTAACAGTGTTAACCGGTTAACGCCCTGGGTTAACCGGTTAACGCAGACAGAACAACAATATTTTCACAACTCACAACAGTGTTAACCGGTTAACGCCCTGGGTTAACCGGTTAACGCAAGCAAAACAGCAATACCTCACAATTCCTAACAGTGTTAACCGGTTAACACCCTGGGTTAACCGGTTAACGCAAGACAGAAAGCTGTTCCTGCACTAACACGAAGCAGAATGCAGAATTCTCCGCATTTTCCGCCGTTGGAGGACTTCCGGACCTCCGATTCCAATTCCGTAAAAAGCTACGTTTTCGGAAAATCACTACCCATCTAATTACAGATTCAATTTCAGTTTTAACACAACTTATCCATCACAATTTTTCAGCATTCAACATCCCAATTAGGGTCAATTCAACGGTTTATCACTACCCATTACATGTTAACCCATAATACCCATTAAACGACGATAAACTCCCCTTACCTGAGTTAATCCGGCGAATCTTTAAGCTTCCAGCTTTTCTCTTCTCCAACCTTCTTCCTCTTGCTCTGCCTCTTTGCCCTTTTTCCTCTTTTCAGCCGCTTCTCTGTTTTTCACGTGAAACCCTTTCTTTTCCAAATGGGACTCTTTTTCTTATTTCCAACTTATATATATTTTCCAATAATTATTATTCCAATAATAATAATAATAATAATAATCCAATAATTCCAATTATTTAATTAAATTAATAAATATAATATTAACTTAAATTAAATAATTATCTTATTTTTATCGGGGTGTTACAAGTGACATGTATTATGAAGTTTAAACTGTTCCAAATGGATGTGAAAAGTGCCTTATTAAATGGCTACTTAAATGAGGAAGTGTATGTTGAACAACCTAAGGGGTTCACAGACCCAAATCTTCCAAAGCATGTGTATAAGTTGAGGAAAGCCCTCTATGGGTTGAAACAAGCTCCTAGAGCTTGGTATGAGAGACTCATAGTGTTTCTCATTGACAATGGATACAGGAAGGGAGGCATTGATAAGACTTTATTTGTCAAAGATGAAGGAGGAAAGCTCATGGTGGCTTAGATATATGTGGATGATATTGTGTTTGGTGGGATGTCAAGTAAGATGGTTCAAAATTTTGTTGAGCAAATGCAGTATGAATTTGAAATGAGCCTTGTTGGAGAACTAACCTATTTTCTTGGTCTGTAAGTCAAGCAGATGGAAGATTCTGTCTTTCTATCTCAAAGTAAATATGCCAAAAATATTGTTAAGAAGTTTGGCATGGAGAATGCAAGCCACAAGAGGACATTTGCTCCTACTCATCTGAAGTGTCTAAAGATGAAAATGATGTCAGTGTGGATCAAAGTCTCTACATAAGCATGATAGGGAGTCTGCTATATCTCACAGCAAGCAGACATGACATTGCTTTTATTGTAGGTGTATGTGCTAGATATCAAGCTGAACCAAAGGTGAGTCATATAAACCAAGTGAAAAGGATCCTGAAATATGTCAATGGCACTAGTGACTATGGGATGCTATACACTCATGGATCTGAATCTGTGTTGTCTGGATATTGTGATGTTGATTGAGCTGGAAGTGCTGATGATAGGAAAAGCACATCAAGAGGCTGCTTATTCTTGGGGAACAATTTAATATCATGGTTTAGTAAGAAGCAAAATTGTGTGTCTTTGTCTACTGCTGAAGCTGATTACATAGCAGCTGGAAGTAGTTGTTCTCAACTGGTGTGGATGAAACAAATGCTGATTGAATACAATGTCATGCAAGATGTCATGACATTGTTCTGTGACAACCTGAGTGCTATAAACATTTCTAAGAATCCTATTCAGCACAGCAGGACAAAACATATTGATATCCGTCACCATTTTATTAGAGAACTCGTGGAGGATAAGATTGTAACCTTAGAGCATGTTGCTACTGAGATGCAGTTAGCTAACATTTTTACAAAGGCATTGGATGCAAATCAGTTTGAAGTCCTGAGAGGAAAATTAGGGCTTTGCATTTACTAAGACTTGTAGCAATTAATATGGAGTGGGAAAAGTAAGCAAAGTAATGTCTATGTGGCTAAAATAAAGCGCCCCCATTATGGTAAATCATCACCTAGTTTTGGAAATACCATCTATTACCTTTTCACACACAACCTCACTACCTACTCCAACTCTTCCAACTCCCTGCTTCTTCCTCACACTCCTCTGCTAGGGAAACTGCAATTTTTCCACAAAAACGTCAAGATGTCACAACATCAAACTACATCTTATTCAAAAACTACTAAGTCTACTCACAAGGTTAGCACTCCTTCTATGGACATTCACGATGATGAGATTTTCGATGTGGTTCCTCTATCAGTTATTCCCTGCGAAGCCCTTGATTTAAACCATCCCATGGATGCCTCAGCTTCAGCATGCCCCAATCAAGGTAACATCTCTAGTATCCCTTCTGGCTCAACTCATGCCACTAGTTCTAAGGAAGATATACACCTCACTGATCTTGTCATAAGGAACCTAGTCACTGGAATCCTTAATGAAGGACATTCTATGAAGGGAGTCTCTACTCACCTGTCTAAAATATACCCCTCTCCTGAGGTTGCATAACATAGTGAGAAGAATAACGATTCCTCCAGTTCTGAGAAGGACATGGTTGCTGAAGGTTTGTGCTCTCTAGGGAAAACTGTGTCTGGTAAAGGAAAATTTGTGGCATCTAAAACTGCCAATGCTTCCCATTCTGAGAAGCATGATGTTGTAAATGATGTGATTGACCTAGAGGATGATAGGTCTGATGAGCAAGAGGATAGCTTACTTCATCACTTAAAGCCAAGTGTGGCTAAGCGTATGAAGACTCGAAAAGGAAGATTTGTGGCTAAAATGATGTAAGCTAAAACAGCTAAGAAGACTGCTGGTGTTGGTCCTTCCAAATATTGGAGCAAGGTTGAAGTAAAGAAGAGGAAGGTTAGAGAAGTCTCTGAGTCTGAAGAAGATGTTGAGGAAGATGTCCCTGACATCTCTCCTGTGAAGAAGACCACTGTGAGGAAGTCCCATGTGAAAGTTGTTGTTGTGTATTTGGATAATATCTCTTTCCATCTTGAAGATGGAGCTGCCAAATGGAAATTTGTGATTCAAAGAAGGGTGGCTGTGGAAAGGGAGTTAGGAAAGGATGCTGTTGAAGTCAAAGAGGTCATGGACCTAATAAAGACTGATGGGTTGATGAAGATTGTGGTTGGGTTCTCTCAGTGCTATGAGGGTTTGGTTAAGGAATTCATTGTCAACATTCATGAGGATATTGTTGATAAGAACAACAAGGAATTTTGCAAAGTATTTGTGAGAGGTAAGTGTATCACATTCTCTCCCACTGTCATTAACAATTTTTTGGGAAGAAGAGTTGAGGGTGCAGGTGGATTGGAAGCTATAGAAAATGAGGTTTGTAGAGAAATTACAGCAAGGCAGGTGAAAGGGTGGCCTATTAAAAAGCATCTTCTTGCTGGGAAGTTAACTGTCAAGTATGCAATATTGCATAAAATAGGAGCTGCAAATTGGGTGCCTACCAACCACATTTCCACAATTGCTAATACCCTTGGAAGATTTATTTTTGCTATTGGAACCAAAATGAATTTTGACTATGGTAGATTTATGTTTGAACAAATTATCAAGCATGCATCTACTAATGCAGTTAAGCTGCCTATTGCCTTTCCCTCTATGATTTGTGGGATTATCCTGAATCAACACCCTGGTATTCTGAGTTCTAATGACTTGCCAAGTAGAAGAAAACCTGCTCTATCAGTGCACTATAAACTGTTTGAAGGCAGTCATATCAAAGATATTGTCATGACATCTGCTATGAAAAAGCCAGCCTTAAAAGTCGGAACTATTGTTGAGCTGAAGGAGACTTGTAAAGAGCTAGGTGAAGGGATAAGGGTAGCAACAGCTAGGAAAGAATCGTTGGAAGCCTTAATTGCAAGCTTGGAGCGAGCTGAAGGTGAGAATATTGAACATGCTAAGGAAGCTGAAGCCCACACCTCTAATGAGAGGTCTACAACTAATGATGAGACAAATGGCAATTCTGTTTTTGATGTTGAGGAAGCTACAAGCTCAAGCTCCTCTAATTTGCTCCTTTGAATTTAGCCCCCATTGATGTGATGATTTTTGTTGATGCTTTGATGGATATTCTTGATTTTGGCAATTCTGTTTTGCTGTATTCATGTTTTGTTGGTTTGTATCTCAGCTTGCTTACAGCTGAATATGTACTTGATTTTGTAACCCTTAACTTTTGACAATTTGGTCTATGACTGAGTAGACAATTATTTTGTCTCTTTGCTCTCTTTTGGCTAAAATGGGGGAGATGTAGCTATAGCCATAGCTGTTGTGTGATGTCATGAGGGAGGGAGAAATATTATGTCTGTGTAAAGCAGATTGGTGCTTGGTATCGACTAGCTGAAGGGGGAGGTGGTGTGTTCTAAGCACAAGCGCATGTGTGTTTACTAGTTGTTATTTTTGCTAGTAATGTGTGTATGTTTACTTCTGCTGCTGAACTGATACTTTATTTGATTTCTTGTGAACGTATGATCTGATGTATGTTTTAGCCAAATTTTTCCAAAGGGGGGGTTTGTTGGTTCTATGTGTTGGCATCAATTTTGGTAAAACTTAGAGTTATCACAAGTTGTCACACGTGTTGTCTTGACATGTGATATCAGCTTCCCGCAGGATGTTTAAATATGGTTGTGCAGGATTTAGCTAAGATGTCAGACCCGATGTTAAGACATGTGTATACAGAACATTCAGTCTGAATGTTATGTATCTTGAGATTGCGCTTTTCATGCAAATCTGTGTGTGCTTATGTGGAGATTGAATGCACTATTCAAGGAGTAATTTAATTTAAAACTAGAATGATCTATTTTCCAATAAGGGATGATTAGATGCTGTTTCTTAGAAGATACGCAAGGAAAATAGAATTAGGGTTTTATACTGCCCAAGCCCATTCAAAAGCTTCTATTTAAAGGCCATGTAAAACCTGTTTTAAACACAGAAGAAATGAACGAAAAAGTGAGAGAGTTTTAGGGTTTTAGTCTCGTGTAAGCTTGTGTATTGTGAGCCATTCATTTATCTTATTGATGTATGAATTGGACTGACTTTTGTGTTGTATTTTGTCTACTCTAAGCTTTGAAGTATGAGTGTGTGTTTACTTCGTCGAAACTTTTAAGCAAGATCAAATATGTGTCCTTGAAGTGTGTCTTCTTTCTTTTGTATTTGTTTTTATATCACTGTTGTGATTGAGGGGGTGTGAGTAGGGTCTCATATCTAAGATTTCTTAGATAGAAGTCACACGGGATAGAGATTAGGTGAAAAGACTGTAACTTGAAGTTGTTTACTGAGAGTCTTTGAACTAATTCTGTTTAGTGGATTTCCTTCCTGGCTTGGTAGTCCCCAGACGTAGGTGAGTTTGCACCGAACTGGGTTAACAATTGCTTGTGTCACTGGTTCAATTGTTTCTTTGTTTTTATCCTGTTTATATTTTAGTTGTTGTTCAGATATTAGTGTCGTGACATTACCTTCGACATCTCATATCTGATACAAGAATTTCATGAATAATTTGGATAGTGAAGTTAGGGATGAACTAATTATTTTGAGTTTGAATTCTAATTAGGTTTAGGTAAGAAATTTAATGAGTTAAGATCTGATAGTGTTAGATTGTTGGTTATGTCTTGAAGTTTGAACTGTTAGTTGAAGTGAACTGAAAGTCAGTTGAAAGTTAGTTATTAGCATGAATCTGAATTAGGTAGTTTTAGTTATATGAAATTATGCTTAAACTGTAACAGTTAGTTAAATGGTTAGTGTGAATTAGTACCTGATTGTTAGTTGGAATGATGATGTTTGTGTAGTTTGTTAGATTAGTGATTAGTTATGAATATTAGTGTTAATGTTAAAGAAATGAAGTGAGAAAAGTTAGTAGTATTATAAGAATTTATTTTGGAATTAATGTTTGTATTAGCTGAAATGTTTTTGAATTTTGAAGTTATTGAATTTAGTTGTTAAGAATTGTTATGGAATGGTAATCAGTGTGAAAATAGTTAATGAAATTGTTAGAAGTTAATTGGTTAGTGAATGTTCAGTAAATCATGTTAGTTTGAAATGTTAGAACAATTAAAGAGTTAGAGATGGTTAGTTCAAGTTGGGCCCTGTTATGAAAGTGTAGTTAGGGTTTTCATAAGTTGTTTTTAGAGATATGTTGAAGTTAGAATGTGATAAACAGTTTTTGGCTACGAGTGATTGTTAATTAAAGTGTTAAAATTGTTATGATGAAGTTAGTTAAAAGATTATGCATTGAAGTTAGTTTTTAATCAAGAAGTGTTAAGTGAAACTATATTAAGTTGATGTTAGTGATTGGAATTGTGTCACTTAATATAATGTGGTGGACTGTTAAAGTTAGAAGTCCATCTAATGAGCATGTAATAAACTGAACTAAGAGTGAACCATTTGAAGTTTAAATTGTTATTGATGCTACTTGGTTATGTTGTCATGCTATGCTAATTGGGTTCATGTTTGGTGTTGGATATGTGTTTTGTAGAATTTCATGTGTGTAATTGTCATGGCTTGGTATGTTTGGGGTTATGTATGTATTAAATGCTTGCTTGCTTAACTAGTTTGGAATTTGATTAATGGTTTACTTTGAATGTGAATTGGCTTGTGTCTACCAAATCTTGTTTGATTGTTGATTATGTATGTTGATGTGATTGGTGCAAGACTGGTTGGTATGGTCATGGCTTGGCTTTGAAGACAACCTCATCATGGCATGCAAGGTTGACAAGGCATGAAGAATTATGGCATGGCATATAATGGATTACTTAGCCATGAAGAAAACTTGGGTATGAAGCAATTTGAGAAGATGGAAGAGTGAATATCAAAGTGAAGTTGAAGTGGAATTAGGTCTTAGGATAGTCAATTGTCCTAAAAAAAGTCAATGGTCAACAGTTGACCAAAAATTCAACCGATGACCAAAAGTCAACAGTTGGAAACTTGCTTATTTTTTCAATGTAATTCCATTTCTTGTAGTTTATGATGCTTTATAGTAGCTTCTGACTTTGTATTTGATCCTTGCATCTTGATGTTTGACTTATAATACTTTGACTTGGTCAACCTTTTGAATACTTAATGAAATTTCTTCCTTGTTTGAACTTGAACCCTTTTTTGAATGATAGTCATTAATTGTATCAAGATTGTAGCAAGAATTATAGTAATGGTCAAAAATAATAGGTCAATATGACTTGGTCAACAAAAAGTCAACCTTCCGTGGTTGATTTTGTAGACCAAGGTTAAACCCAAAGAATGACTTCCGAATTCATAACCTGGCTGAAATCCACAATATTAAGGATCCTAGACCAAGGATTAGGGTTCCGATAAAGATTTAATCCAAGAACAATGATCAACCAAATTTTGTTGTGCCCATAGTCAAAGAAACAAGATGAAGCATAATGAATTCCACGGGCTTATATACCATAATTCCATACCTTGTATCTTAAATAAGAAGAAGTTTTGAGTCAATGATGCCATTTGAAAAAATGCAATTGTAAATGAATAACCTAAATGACTATGGGTATGCATATGAACTATGGACTAAGATCCAGGTAAAAAGTGGAAAAAGTAGGATAAATTTTGGGGTATGATAAGGATGTAGCTAAATGATCACTTCCGTGGGAGACAAGGACTCCACTTGAGGATCCAACTAAATGATCGCCTCTATGGGTGGCAAGGATCCCATTTGAGGATCCAACTATTTGGTTGCCTCTATGGGCGATCTTCTCTTAAATCTTTATGTTTCCTGCAAAGAAAGGAATAGCCAAACATACAAATTTTATAAAATAATAAAAGTGAGGCGCCTCTATAAAAACTATCGCCCTATGCAAAAACACAAAGGGAAAATAGTGCACCCCAGGAAATAACATGTCTTTACAATCGACAGAGATCCAATACTCGCCTATAAAAATTATCAATAAATTAATCAAATAGTAATAAATAAAATGAAGGACATCTATGTCGATGTCTCCAGAGTGTATCCCTTATGGAATTTCATCCTTAAATCTCCCCAAAGGTTGGAGAGGAAGCCTCATCACCTTCGCAAATTTCTCCTGGCGGTGTTATTCTGTTGCTCATCCTCTTGGCCTTCCCGCGTGGAGTGCGGATCCTCCTCAACTTAAGGTTTTTTGCATAACACTTCCCGGCGATCTCCTAATCTCCTTGTATAACTCCCACTCTCCCATTGGGGATCAGGTACTTAATGCATAAATACAAAGTTGACAAGGCTCCGCCCAACCGATTAAAAGTTGGTTGCCTGATAACCGTATTGTACGAAGGGAGCATCAATAACCAAATACATAACCTTTATCTCTTTGGCCTGATCTTGCTCTCAAAAAGTGATACTCAAGGTGATATATACCTTCACATGTACTTGAACTCTAGAAAATCTAACCAATGATCCTATGAAAGGCTTCAAATGTTTTGGGTCGAGGCAAAGTCTTTCAAACGCCGCTTAGTATAGTATGTTTGCAGAACTCTCTTGGTCAACGAGAACTCTTTTAATTTCCCAGTCTTTGCACTTTACGGTAATGACCATGGGATTGTCATTATGAGGGTGGATGACAAATGCATCTTTCTCAGAGAAGGTGATCATGGCCTATGGCGTTTGGAATTTGCCTTCGGTCTTGATCTCATGGAGGTTTTCTACACTTAGGATCTAGCGAGCATACCTTCTTCTGGCGGAGCTGGTTTCCCCGTCCCAACGAATCCTCCTACTATGGTGTTGAGTGTGTGCCACACAATTTTACTACCTTCTTCCTGATGCGCCTCTTGGTCTTTGTTGGGCATGAGGCTTCTAGCGTCGTCTCACCCTCGCGGGTTAGACTTATTTGACGAATGGGAGGAGTCGTACTTCACATATTTCTTAAGGTGTCCATCATATATCGGTCTCTCAATTTCTTTTTTGAGATGGTAGAAATTTTGGATGTGGTGTCCCTTGACTTCATGGAACTTGCACCACCTTCCTGGTTCATAACCAAGTACACCTGCCTTAGGAGTAGGCGGCGTAGGGATGTTGTGCAGTTGGAGAACCCCACACCATATATTCTCCTGCCGAGTATTCATGGGCGTGAAGTTCTCTGTCGCCTTACCCACCCTTTTGAATGCAATATTGTCCTTTATGGGTGAGGTATAATTGATCTTCCTCTGGTGATGTGAGCCTTTGACATTGGTAACACGCCCATCGACATCGTGGGACTTATTTTCAGCGATGTTCTCCTCACCTTTTATATAGGACTATGCTCTGGTGACAACTTATACCAACAAAATTGTCGGCTTTAGGGCAAGGGACTTGTTTAAGTGTCTCACCTTGAATCCATTTTGGAAGGCCCTCACAAATATTTCTTGGTTTGGTAGGACGAACCAGATGGTGGCCTCGTTATAACGGGCGAGGTAGTTCCTTAGTGACTCTGATGGACCATGGCATATGTTTAAACAAGCTTGTGGTGGACATCGAAGGGCGGTGTCCCTGAAATTTCCAGACAACAACTTGCACTTTAGCGAGTCAGATGCTTCTATGATGGTCATCTATGTATTGATAGACACGACATGCTCGTAGGGATCGTTGTGTTCATCAAACTTGGCCAAGAAGGGAGGTTTGAAACCCTCGGGGAGAGACATACTCAATATATCGTTTGAGAGTGGCTAGGGTTCCAATAGTTCCATCTCCTCCAGGGGATTGAACTCTTGTTGGTGTTGTCTAATATTGTGGACGTCATCTTCTAGCATCTGGTTATGGCGGCGTAAATCGTCCATGGCGGCACACATCTACACTAGGGTGTTGGCATCACTACTACTGCTAGTACCTTCTAGCGTAGACAGTGAGCCATATGTTAGTTTTATCTAGGTGCCACTATACTGGTCAAAAATACAGGTGTGTGTGTTCCTCCTACAAGGGCAGGGGGACTCAGAGGCCTTAGTAAATATATTATGATGTATGGTGGTTAGGGCTTGCCCACGACGGAAAAAAGTCTTGTACGATGGTGTTTTACGATAGTTTTAGGAGTCATGCTCACATGAGGTGAGAGGATCTGTGGATGAATGATATATTTATATATAAGTTTCTCAGGGGTGTGACCAATATGAGTTATGATATGTCTAAGCGTTACGCTTAGGGTGTAATGAACTGTCATTCTTCCCATTGAGGGAAGAGTATTTATAGATGCCTTTTGGATGAGTTGGGTAATCCTAAATGGCGACAACTACTCCCTCATAATTAGGAGAGGTTATTGACCACCTAACATTTTGGGAGTAATGGTGAACTTCCTTTTCATTGACTAACGACTTTACACACACATCATGGGTATCAAGGACGAGTCTGTAGGTCATTACCTAAACGATATCACTTTGAGACGAGGGCGCTCTAATCAAAGATGCTCACAAATATAATAATACAATATTACATTGTAAAAAGTATTCTTTCTATCCCAAATTATATGAAATTCTACCAAAAATATTTATTCTAACTTCAATATGTTATTTTACAAAAATAAGGAATCATTCATAATTTTTTTCTTATCTTCATTTGTAAATGAAAAAAAAAAGTTTTTTTTATCATCTCATTTACTATTTATTATTTTTTAATTTTTTAACTTTTTTTACTACTATTAATAAATAATATTGTTGAAAATCATAAATTTTATTTTTTATACTTAGCTACATATTTTAATTTGTATCAAATTATCAAAATAACGTATAATTTGAGACAAAGAAATACTTTCTACAACCTTAAGTATAAACAACCATAAAAAATTCCAATGGTTTATAATATAGTTGAAATTCCTTTTACAATTATTTTAATGTCACTGTTTCAAATTTATCTTTAAACTAATTGATTCTTTTTTTCAATCTTTTCATATTATCATGTTTTCAATGACTTCAAAATAAAAATTAAAAGTGAAATTCAAAAAACTTATTTTATTTTCTCATAACTTAAATGTATTTAATTTATTTTTAGAAAAAAAAATTCTTACTTAGGCACAAAGTTAGAGAGTAAAGTATTCTACTATCCAAAGATATATATATATATATATATATATATATATATATATATATATATATATATATATATATATATATATATATAATATATATATATATATATATATATATATATATATATATATATATATATATATATATATTATAAGAAGGTTTACCAGTTCCGGAAACCACCACGTGGGTAATTTTGTAATATTACACCTTGACAGCATAATTTAAAGCTCACTACAAAATAAGAAAATATCTCATAGATACTCAAACGCAAACAAATATTTATAAACCCTTTTATACTTTTAATATCAAAATATTCATTAATTAATACAATCTTTATTTTATGGTAAAATATCTCTTTACTTTATTATTCATTCATGAAACAGAATTTCAAGAATATTCATTGAATCCAGAAAAATATATATTCAATGTATAATTTTTTTTCCATTTATCTTTTTATTATAAGTCTCATTTTAAAAATAATTTTACATTTTAGTTACCTAAAATTTAAACAATTGAAAGTTTGGCATACTTTTTCGAGTCTAAAAAAATATCAAGATATTTGTATATTATTCACCAACTAAATTCGAACAATCGGTGGTGAAATTTAAAACCTAGTTCTTATAATTTTTTTGCTGAAATCTTATAAATTACCTACTTCATCTGATTTTGAATATAAATAAGAATTGGCCAAATTTTTTTTATTTCTAATTTCACTCCAAGAGGAATACATCACTCCAAAATATTCCACATCGTTTTGTTAATTTCACACATATTAAAAAAATAATTACCTTTATACAAAAAAGATAAATCATACAAAAGTTTTAAAAAATATTCTTAACTAATAATATAGAAAAGATAATTTTATAGAACTGAAGAAAAAATAATAATAAATAATAAAGGGTGTAATCAGAAAAGTAATATTAATATTTTAATAAAATTGAAAAAAAAATAATGATTTAATGTAATTTTTTTACAAAATGATTTATAATTTTTAACTAAGGTAATATTTAAGTTGTTTTGTTAAACCAACTCATTTAATAGTTGTATAGAGATATCAAATGCATGATCACGAGTTTGAATACACGACAACTCAACTATTCACCTTTAGAAAGGTGAATTCTTGCCATTAGGTTATTTGAAAAAAAATGTAATATTCAACTTTACACAATGACAAACAAAAATACACTAATATTTAATGAAACGTTTAACGTCAAGATAATTGGTATTCCCTTCTGCATTAAAGTTGTAGAAGATTGGCATGGTCCTCTTCGTAATTGCATGACGGAAGGGCTTGGTCCTTCTGAATCTTATGACTCAGGCTCAGAATCCGGTTCTTAAGATTCCCTTAATTTGGATGGTTTTTCTCCGACACGAAGGAGATGGAAGAGGTTGTTTCCCCATGTCTTAATGACAAACAAATTGATACAATCAATGTAACTGCCATGGAGAATGAAGATTATGGAAAAAGGGCTTTGGTGTCGTGTACCGAGGATCTAGGAAAAAAGGAAATGTGTTTGAATAATAGGACAAAGATAGAGTCAATGGTTGATTTGATTGGACCCCTAAAACAAAATTCTAAAGTCCCCCCCCCCCCCCCCCCCCCCCCCCCAAGTTTCGTAAAAAAAACCTAAGATGAAAAAGCCAAGTGAAGTGACTAACAAAGCCTTTCTCTCTTATAGCTCCAGGGTTAGTGGAACATCTATTTGTACCCCCATAAAATCCATTTCTCATAGTCCTATTTCTTGGGACCATGATATTTGACCCCCAATAATAGTCCATATGCGGAAAGCCCATCTTCCAGCCCCATTCTCTAACCAAAAAGATAGTCCCCATCCAAGCCATCTTACTTATCATTTATGTTACCTCCCAAAAGACTTAACTAGAATTCCATCTCCCAACCTTCTCCATCCTCCACTAATTCAGGAAATACTTCTAATAGATTTTCTAGAGGTTTTATACTTTGCTGCAATTCCATTTCAAACTCAGATGTCCTCTAAAGTAATCGAAGATTTTGGGATTATGCCAATCTTGAAATTTCAAAGAAAATCTGGATTCAAGCAGTCAAATTTGGAGTCAAAGGTGTAAAGGACAACTCAGTGCATGTTGAAGAAATCAATATCTTGGAATTGAGGGATTGTGAAGCTAAAAGCAAGAAGGATGTTGCTGAATTGGGTGCCTCATGAATATCCTCTCCTTCAACATCTGTGGGTATGATTCCTTGGCCAAGAAACAGAAATTGAAGTATTTGATTTCTGAGGGTTCTTTCGAAGTGTGCTTGATTCAAGAGACTAAGATCCAAAAGATGGAGGATAAGGACATTTGGTCTTTGTGGGGAGGTTCTGAAGTTGAATGGACGTCAAAACCTTTTCAAGGAAAATTTGGCGGTCTTCAGACTATGTGGAAAGCAAGTCTGTTTAACCTTATTTTTAGTTTTAAGGGAGAAGGGTATATGGGGGTTGATGCAGCGAGGAAGGGATTTTCTATTTATCTTTTGAATGTCCATTCCTCTTATTATATCCACGAGAAAAGAGAATTTTGGAAGATCTTTCAGACTCTAAGAGGAGGATGCCCAATGGTGAGCAGTTCATCGTCAAAGACATCAACGTGATTTAGAGGAAACGCGAGAGAAGAGGTCAAGAATCTTCCTTTTCTGGTAGTGAATGATACAATTTTGATTCCTTTATTCACGACATGAAGCTTATTTATCTCCCCATTTATGGTGGGAAATTTACCTAGCATAAAGTTAACGATTCAACCATGAGCAGAATTGACAGGTTTCTAGTGTCTGATCATCTGCTTGCTTTTTGGAAAATCGATTATCAATTTGTTGGGAAAAGGGATCTATCAGACCGTAGTCCCATTAGGATCAAAGGTGACTTAGATAATTGGGGTCCAAAGCCCTTTAAAATCTTCATTGTTGGATGGATCATAAAGGCTTCATTCATTTTGTTACAAACATCTAGAATTCTTCTGCTACCAAAGGAATTCCTTCCTTCGTTTTGAAAGAGAAGTTTAAATATTTGAATGGAGCCCTCAGATTATGGATCAAGGAGGTTTTCGGGATTCTAAACTTGGAAGTTGACAAAGAAGTGACAAATCTAAATATCCTTGACCTTGAAACTGAGGAGAATCTTCCTCCTACCATTCTCTATTGTCTAGAAATCTTAGAGATACAACAACTAAGGTTTGGCATTCAATGCTTAATCGTGAAAGCATTCTGAGGCAAAAATATCACCATAGATGGATTAAAAATGGGGACTTAAATTCTAAGTCCTTCCACACTTTTATGAGGAGCAAAAACCATAGGAACAACATTTGCAGTCTTGACACTCCTTCAGGCCGCTTAGCTCAGGTGGATGAAGTCAAGTAAGAGGTTAAGAGGAACTTCAAAGACTTTTTTAGAGAACCAAATTATTCGAGACCTATCCTGGATGGAGTCCAATTCAAGCGCATTTGGATTGACGAGAAATTGGCTCTTGAAGCTCCATTTTCTTTGTATGAGGTAAAGGATATTTTCTAGAATTAGGCTTTGGATAAGAGTCTCGGCCCTGACGACTTTAATCTTAATTTCTTCAAGGAGTGTTTGGAAATTGTATCCTCTGATGTTTTGGCCTTTGTGAATGAATTCTATCACAAAGCTAAAGTTACTAAAGATGTCTCGACATCCTTTCTCGCTTTTATCCTAAAGCATCCTAACCCTCAAAACCTCAATAAGTACATGCCTATTAGCCTAATTAGCAGCTCTTTGTACAAGTTAATTTCCAAGCTTTTGGCTTCAAGGCTTAAGAACGTGATGAACAAATTGATCTTAAAAAAACAATTAGTTTTCATGGCTCAACGTCTTATTTAGGACAAATGTTAGTGGTGAATGAGGTACTGGAATTTGCTAGATGATTTAAGAAGAAATGTATAATGGTGAAAGTGGATTTTCAAAAGGCTTTTGAATGTGTCTCTTAGATCTATCTCATTTATTTTATGATTAGAATGAAATTCGGTTCAAAGTGGCTTCAATGGATGAATCTCTAGTCTTCAACAGTTCTTTTTCCATTTTAGTCAACGATTCTCCTACTAAATATTTACGTGTTGAGAGGGGCCCTAGGCAAGGGGATCCCTTATGCCTTTTCCTCTTTCTTCTTACAACATAAGGCTTGTATGGTATTTTTCACTATGCGCTTTCGTCAAATGATTTTCAAAGATTTTAGGTGAGTAGGGACATTCAGTTTGATCTTTTGCAATTTGTTGATGATACCACTGCCTTTTTTAATGGAGAATGGAAAAATATTTGGAGCCTTAAAGAAATTCTGAGGGGATTTAAGTTGACATCCGATGTGTGTGCCAATCTATCCAAAAGCAAGCTTTTTTGTATCAATTTTAGTGAAGATCTTATCAAAGACACTTCCTCTTTTCTTTCTTATAGAGTGGGATCTTTTCTTTTCAACTTTCTTTGCGTCTGTGTGGGATCCAATCCTAGAAGGAAAGCTAGTTGGAACTCGATCATCTCCAAACTGCACAAAAAACTCAATTCTTGACACGGGAAATAAATATCTTTGGGCGGTAGAATTACAATGTTGAATGCGGTTCTCACCAATTTACCTCTTTACACTTTCTCATTCTTTAAATCTCCCCAGGTTATCGTCAAAGAAATTATTAGAGCGCATAAATATTTTCTACGGGGAGGAATAAATGGCCACAAGAAGCCTGCTTGGATCAGCTGGGACGACATTTATAAGTAAAAAAAACTCAGAGGCCTTGGAGTGAAACATGTAAAAAAGTTCAACCATTCTATTTTAAGCAAATGGCTTTGGATAATTATTGATGTTGGTGTTCATAAACCAATTTGGCTAGACTTGCTGCTGTTTAGATATGGATATTTGAAGTCTATAGTTCTCAACCATGACTTTCAACCTAATGGTAAAAAGGACTCCATCTAGTGGAGAGATTTGCTATCCATTATCCATTCCCCTACAGAAGATTGGTTCTTAAATGCTATCAACTTTAAACTTGGAAATAGTAAGGCAGTGGACTTTTGGAAATCCAAGTGGCTAGGCTCTCTTTCATTTTTTACTAGTTTCCATAATTATTGAATTCTTCTTTATTGCATTCTACGAAAATTGCATACTTGGGCTCTTGGATGAATGGACACTGGTGGTGGAATTATATAATGATAACTTTTCCCTTGAACAAAATTAAGTCATCTCAAGTGGAGGATCTTCTTTCTATCCTTTCTCTAATTCAGATTAACAAACTTACTCCTGACACATTCGTTTGGTGGAATGGATGTTTTTCATTTTTCCTATAAAAAATGCTTATTGTGTCTTAATAGGTCTGCATAACATTGACTTAAGTGTGTCTATTGATCAATTGAATGGTTTATCTCAGATTTGGAAAGCTAAGGTTCCCTCTAATGTTTAGTGCTTATGTTGGAGGATCACTATCGACCGATTTCCAACTAAGCAACAACTTCAAAAATTAAGGATCTTTAGTGGGTGTATGAATCTTGCTTTCCCTTTATGTTTCAACGAGTTAGAAGAATTGTTCTTGAGCTTTTCTGTCAGTTATACTCTTTGGAAAGAGGTTTGTAATTGGCTCAATATTCTAGTCACGACCGGTGTTACACTTACTCAACATTTCCTTCATTTCATCAATCTCTTCAATTCCAAATTCATTGAAAAGTTGCATTATATTTTCTGGTCAGCAGTCTGTTGGATTTTATGGCTTTGTAGAAATAACATTCTTTTCAAAGGGAAGTTTTTATCCTCTTGGAACCTCATGTAAAGGGTAAAGTTCTTATCTTGGGAGTGGTTTCATGTTAAAGAAAATGGTCCCATTAGCCATATTTGGATTGTCTGGTCCATATACTTGATTCGTTGCTTAGTTTTCATGCCCTAATTACTTCAGTTGTTTGTTTTTATTGCTTCTTGTTATCTTCAGATCTCTTTATATAAGGGTTGAGCACCCCTAGTGCTCTTATTTAATGCACCTTGCTTGTTTATAAAAAAAAAGAAGAATAAAGTTAGATTTTGTAAAGTTATTATTAATTTTTGTACATCCCATAAATCATAATGACTAAAATTAAGCGCGTGGTCGAGTACTGTGATCGGATCAGTCTGAACATTTTTGTTAAGTATTTTGCCTCTCTAGCCCTCATGTTTGAGGGATTATTTAGCACAAAGATTGTGTGTCGTGCCTAAACTTGAGTCGAGCATGACCCACTTCCAAGATTAGGTGTGATATAGGGCACCTAAAAGGGTAGGATATCCAAGATTATCATTTATTGACATTTATCACGTGACATCAACATACCCATACATGTCTCCATAGCATATTAACTACCAGATCATCAAATATTATGACTAATGCATATCATTTAAATGTATTTGCCTCCCTTGTATGGTATTATGTTAAGTGGCTCATTATAAAATGAGAACTCTTCAAACCAAAATGGACAAACTCAATTGAACAGAGAAATCACAGATTGTGGCTCTTTCTGACCAACTTTAGAATCGTTATTCAAACTAGTGTTCTTTGTGTGCCCATTTGACGCCCACCATAGGGATCTGGTAAAACTTATCTGAGCCACACAAAATTGAGAACCAACGAGCTTTTCATTCTTACATGACTAGGGCGAGCAACAATAATGAAGAATCATAGTCTGTCATGGACGAGCTACTCGCAGTTGTAGAAAACCGCACCAACGAAACTTTGTTGCAAGGCAGCATTATGCCTTGCAGCAGAATCAACATCATCTCCAACCATAGTCGATGACCCGGGAAATTTAGGAGGATCAATACCTGGATAATTTCAAGTCACCCATGTTGGACACATTCAACAAAAAGAGCGACCATGGGAGTACATCATAACACAATACCTCCAACATCTCAATAACAACAACAACAAAAACAATAAAGATATCACTTATCACAATAAAACAACTGAGATAAAAACTTCAATAATAATATAAAAACAACAACAAATAAACCTTTAGGGTTTATGCTATTAGCAAAAACATTAAACTTAACATATCTCAACAACTTTAATGTTACATGTATGGTGGAGATATTTTACGTACTGGAAACGTTATGAAGAAGTCAAAGAGATAAATATCGTATAAGTTAAGTTTTTCCTTCTTGCAAGTATCGTTCGAGTTCCTCCTTCAAGCTCTTTCTTTTTCTTTCTTTGCTTTGTACGAGTTGAAGAAGATATAAATGAAGTCAAACCTTTTTTGTTGAAGAATGAGTTGGAGAAGATACAATGGTGAAGAAATAGAGATGATACAATGGTGAACGAATTCGAGATGATACGTGTTTAGGGCTCTCGTCATTAATGGAGATGATAAACTTCGTTAGGGATCAATGTGGTTTTTGTAAGGGCGGAATGTTGTTTTTGCAAGGCAAGGAAAAACTGAAGAGACATGACAAGTGAAACTCTGTTTCTTGAAAAAGAGTAAACAATTTCACCACAGTTGGAATTTCCAACTGTGAAAAGACCTATTTATTTATTTTTATTTGATCAAAGCGCCCATATTTTAACAATTTGAAAAAAAAGAGCCTAACATTTCACCACGGTTGGACAATCCAGTCGCAGGGAAAAGTTGATTGTTTTTTATTTAAAAAAACGGTATCACTATAATATTAAATAAATAACAAATTTGGCGTCATTGAGTTTTGAACCAATGACCAGAACAAGTTTCCCCACAGTTGAAAATTTCAACCGTGGTAAAATATAAAAAAATTATTTAAATATAAAAATAAAAATGCCTGATTTTAAAGGTGCCACAATGGTCTGCATGACAACCGTGGTGAAAACTTTATCATAGAATGTATTATTTGTAATAGTGTATTTTTAGTTTTATTCCATTTTGGGGTTAATATGCTTCCCTCTTTGTTATATATATATATATATATATATATATATATATATATATATATATATATATATATATATATATATTATATATATATATATATATATATATATATATATATATATATATATATATATACTTACTTTGGTCACTGTTATAAGTAAATTTGACTTTAAAAGTCAAATTTGCTTATAATAGTGACCGGAGATGGCTTAAATGCATTTTTAGTCCTCTAATTTGATAATTTTTAACTTTTAGTCCCTCCATTTTAAAAACTAATTTTTTGGTCCATAAATTTTACCTTCTTTGAAATTTTGTTGGCCTATTTTCATATCTACATACGTTGTAGTGATGATTAAGACAAAAAAATATTTTTAATGGCATCTCAATAGTGACTAACTTTTTTATTAATATTTTTTAATTAATAAAATAATAATTTTAATTTTAATTAATTTTTATTTAAAAATTTATTTGAAAATTAATTGGTACAAATTTTAAAATAAATCTCGTCGGGCCTCAGCCCATATTTTTGCAACATTCCAGCAACCCGCAAGTTGACACTAAAGTAAGCTAGTATATGCTTTATAAACACAAACTAAAAGTAAGTCAGTCAATGTGGTTCTTATGAGAAACAAAACCAACAAAATCCTACACTGCATCCCATCTTCAATAAATCCATGTGCAATAACATATAGGGAAGGTGTTAATTTCCTTTCCATTTTTCTGGTACATGTATGAGTTCTACATTTATTTACCATCATTGTCATCTAATTTCAAGAATTACTCATCCTAATAGCCATAAATCATATAAAAATCATACCATGTTTTGCTTAACTCAACAACACATCTCAAACAAAAACTTCAAATTGTTCTTACTATTTGTAGAAGGATCTTTCTAAGTTAATTGATATCAAATATTCTCATGGTGAAATTTCATTTACCAATGCTCAGATGGATGATTCTCATGAAAATAATACTGATGTAACTAACATGCAAGGGATAGATTTTAATCTTGCAAGTATTCATGAAGATTGTAGCATGGCCCATGCTTCTTTGGAATGACACAACAAGCAACAACATAACATAAGTTCCTACTGTTTAAACTTTATCCAATATTAGAAGGTGGTTATCATTATGCTTTTTTTACATATAAATATGTTGTTTCAATTTTCCATTTTTTTGTTGTTGTTTATGATAGTTTTATTTGTATCGTAGATTGAGATTTATGGAGGTATGTTATAGATTTCTGTTTTATTTTTTTTATTATTTTGTTTGTATTGTAGATTGAGATTTGTGGGGGTATGTTGTAGGTCATAAAGACTTGTTTAATATAGTTTTATTATGTATTTAGTGTTTTTTTCTTAGTTGTGTTGTTTGAAAACTACTTAATATGCTCAAAAACTTTCTCTTCAACCTTTTGAAGGCTTAAAACTGGTTGAAGAATTTTGATACTAATGGTCCTACCATAATTGTTAATTCAGGTACAAAGCATCATTAGGGGCTTTACAAAAGCTAAATCAACAAGTTGTGAACACCTGAATAACAGTCTACAAACACATGAATAACAAAATCTGCAATGAAAGAGAAATCAAGAATATTGGTGGTTGTACTCATTCGAATTCCACGTGTTTTAGAGAGAGAATACCCAACCTCTCTCTAAACTTATCGTGTCTCCTTTACACTACCCTTTTTCTCTAGGGTTTGACGACGGGTTTTCTCCCTAGTTTCTTCACTGGTTTTCCCCCAAAACTTATTTGATTTCGTTCTCTAGTCTCTGCTAGAAGCTCAATATGTTGGTCTTTGTGTCTTCTCTTAACCCTGTGTCCATGGATAAGTGAAAAAATATACCTTTATCCCAGGCAGAAGAGGAATGAGTTACAACGGTGGTGGACGAGGTTTGTTTTGAAGAAATTTTTCAATAACCGTTGGCAGGAAAGTTCTGGACGAATAACTGAAGGAGAATTGCGATCCAAAACGCAGCGGAAATTAAAATTTTCTCCTTTAGAGATCCTTACGAATGGTCATGATCAGTGATAGAATATTTACCTCTTGTGACGATTGAAACCTTTGGTGCAGATCTCTTGTGACAATCAAAACCTTTGATGCAGATCCACGGAGCGATCACGAACGTTGAACGATGACAACGTCTCTACTCAGTCCACACGAACGGATTCCTTCAATCTCAGTGCTAACTGGTACGAATGAAGGCTTTGAGTGAGAGAGAGAGAAAACGAAAATAATGCAACCGCTATTAATGCTTCTGCACAAGGGTTCTATTTATAGAACCCCTTGTGTGGGCTTCAAGCTAAAAAGCCCACTTAAGTGTATTTTGGCCCATATCTTATGATATGCCCAAAATCACTTAAGCCCATGGTACCTTACCATATTTCGTATTCTACTCAAGTACACTGTACCTTACGATGTTCTATAATTCACTTAAGGGCACCATACCTTACGGTATTCCTTAGTTACTCTATCTCTCATCAATCCGTCCTTTGTGTGTGACCCTGTAGGTTTTCGTGACGTTGGCAATTATACTAAATCACGCATTTAACATAATAAACAGTGAGCGGTATCTAGCAACACATCACTGCTACCCAAGACACAAAAATGTCATGTGATCTGACAGAACCTTCTGTGATAATACTTATGTGTATAATTACCCTTTTGCCCTTATGTCTATATTGAACACAAGGCATAGACCGTGTCATCCTTGTCCAGTTCAATATTGGGCCCATAGACATTTATCCTGTTATGCAGGATGGGCAAATTCCATCTAGGTCACTCATGTCCCTCAGCATGCTTCGTGGAGTACCCATCAACTGTCTTTATGGTTATCCAGTTACGGATAACGTTTGATCAGCAATAAAGCACTCGACTCCACATCTAGGGTCCATAGTGGTTTCAGGTCGAAGAGTGGTACACACCATTATCACCATGAGAATAACTTATGACACTTTGCATAACTTTCTATATAGTATTCTCATAGAGGGTCAATCCGGTATAAATATTACTCCTAATATTCATACCTATGTTTAAGACTTGATAACTCTTTATCCATGATCCATGAGATGTGATCATCAGTCTACAAACATAATAGTCTTAATGCTTTAATGTTATCCCACTTCACACTAAAGCTCGACTACGGATACTTTAAGAATAATGTCCTTATGTTTAATGTGTTCTCATGATTAAGTCACACTTAATACATTAAACGGACTATCTATTCCAGGGACTTTATTAATCAACCATAATAAAGAAAAAGCCTTAAATAATTCGATACAAGTACCAAAAGTATTGGCCTCTAGGGCTTACACCAACAATAACAACTTGAACACTCGAGCTTTCACGACCACGACGATTAGCGCTTGGAAACTCAAGAACCCTGTGGAAACACAAGAACCCTGTGGAAACACAAGTATTGAGCAAAAACCTCTTCCTGTTTAGATTTGCTACAATAAGAGATCTGGAAAATTTCCTTTCGAGTGGCCCATGGAGTTTTGACAGGAATCTTTTAGTCTTAGCTCGAGTCTCTGGTGAATTACAACCATCAGATCTAAACACACACTACATAGTCTTTTGGGTTAGGATATATTCCCCCGATGTTAAGGTCATAAACTATGGCAAGGAAACTGGGGGGTATCTTAGGGACCTTTGAGGAAATGGATTAGAAAGAAGCTCACATGAACGTTATATTTTTCAAAATAAAAGTGACAATGAAACTCAAACAACCTATGAAGAGAGGTAATATTGTTGGCTTCAAAGAGAGAAATCTAAGAGTCTATTTCAAGTATGAGCGCCTTCTTACATTTTGATTCACACGTGGAAGGATAGAGCACCAACAAAACTATTTTGAGGCAATGGGGGAGCTATGTGAATAGGGTTTTGAAGATTTAGATGAACGTGACTTATCATTTGGTTTATGGCTTAGAGCGTCTCTGTTACCAAAGATGATAGAGGAGCCAAGGAAGAATGATTCTAGTTCTAGCACTTGCAACAAGAGTCTTTTCAACAATTCTACAAGTCAAAGCAGGTGTGAGAATAAATGAAAAGAGAAGGGGGGATGAGGTGGAAGTAGGACAAGCTAAGGGAAAGGCTATTCCAGAAGAAGGCAGTCCAAAAGGGAAAGGGAGCAATTCAATGAATAATCTTTTGGAAATTGAATCGGTTGCTGAGTCTTTAGGCGCAATTGATATATCAAATAAAGGAAAAAATGGAGCTGCTTATTCTAAGGAGGAAACAACTAGGAGGAAAAAATGGACAAGGAGGAAAGGGTCATGAAAATAGAGTATCCTCTAATATAAAACTAGGGAAATTGGAAAATGGAAAAAGACAATTGGTTAAGGTATTGATCATTGAAGGAACCATGAAGGATTATGGGAGTAGTGATAAGAAAAGTAAACAAATTAAGGAGAGTGATGTGTCACAAACAAAACCAGATATGGTGTTGGAAGGCCAACACCACCTAGATATCCTAATGAAGATCATAAGTTGGAACTGCAGGGGGTTAGGAGTCTCCGTGCAGTTCGAGCCTTGTTAAGGATCCTCCGTTTGGAAAACCCTGATATGGTTTTTCTTATGGAAACTCACTTGAAAAAGGAGGAGGGTATGTTGATAAATTATAAGTGTGGTTTTGAGTGTTGTCAAATGGTGAAGCGTACAGGTGAAGGCAGGAAGAGATCAAGAGGCCTTATGTTAATATGGAGGGAGAATGTAAGAATTGGTATTCTTTCTTTCTCAAGTAATCACACAGGAGGTTCAATAGAAGATGAGATAGATAGTCAAATATGGTTCTTCAATGGTGTGTACGATTTCCTGGAGGAGATAAACAAAAGGAAAACTTGGAAGTTGCTAGAGGTATTGGTCAATAAAGGTGGAGATCAAGTAATTTGTTTTGGAGATTTTAATGACATCTTTGGTGAAAACAAAAAATATGGAGGGACAAATTGATCGTCATATCAAATGTATTAGGGTCGTCTATTTTTAGATGTGTGTGGGTTAAAAGATCTTGGTTTTGAAGGTTACCCCTTTACATGGTCTAATGGAAGGCAGGGTGACGAAAATATTAGGTTTGATAGAGTTGTTGCTTCAACCAGTTTTATTCATAGGTTTTCTCCTATCAAGGTTTTACATATGTCTAGGCATGGTTCCGACCATGCTACAATTAGAGTTGATCTCGAGGCTATTTGGGAAGAGGATAAGAAGAAGCATAAGTTCATCTTCAGGTTTGAGGAGTCTTGGACAAAGGATCCTAGATATGAAAAGCTTATGGGTCAGTTGTGGAATGGGAATGAGGTGCAGGGTCATTAGCGGCTTCGTGCTATGAAGGGACTAGATGATCATTTCAAAGAATATAGAAGTGGTTATGTTGCTAAGGAGATTTTGAGAATTGAATCCCTATTAAATGATGATGCTAGATGGTCAAATGTCAAGAAGATATCAAAGCATACAAAGCCTTGGAAGCTCAACACAACAACCTTGTGCAAGTGGAGGAAGTTATATGGAGACAAAAAAGTAGAGTTATTTGGCTTAACATGGTGATCGAAATACACATTTTTTTTCATGGTAAAGTTGATAAAATAAGGAGAACAACCTCAATCAAGAAACCTAGAGATGAAAATGGTGTTTTGTGAATGGGAGGTGACAACTGTGAAAGGGTTATGATAAATTATTTTTCTGAAGTTTTTTCCACATCTCCCATCTATTCTTTGCGGATGACAATTTGCTTTTTGCTAGGGAAAATTCGGGTGAAGTTAACTGCATTTTGACTATCCTTCATAGGTACCAAGTTTCATCTGGCCAGGTGGTTAATTTAGACAAATCTGAGGCTTCTTTCAGTCGAAATATGTGTGAAGATGTCAGAGAATTGATCCGTAATAGGATGGAAGTAAAGACTGTTGATATCCATGTGAGATACCTAGGGTTGCCAGTGATGCTTGGGAGGTCTAAGAAGGCTATTTTGTGTTGGTCATTGAGAAGATGTGAAAGAAGATCAAGGGCTGGAAAGAAAAATTTCTCTCTAGGGATAGTAAGGAGGTTCTTATCAAAGTAGTAGCACAAGCGATCCCTAGCTACATTATGAGTTGTTACAAACTGCCAAAGAGTTGTTGCCACGAAATTGAAGCAATACTTGTGAAGTTTTAGTGGGGTGCGAATGATGGTAATAGGAAGATCCATTGGTTGAGTTAGGAAAAGTTGGGTCGTACTAAATATGAGGATGGGATTGGTTTAATAGGGATTAGTGACTTTAATACAAGCTTACTTAGGAAGCACTATTGGATATTATTGAATGATGAAAACTCTTTTCTAGGGAAGGTGCTCAAAGGTAGATATTATCCACGTAGCTCTCTTGTTGATGCCACCATTGGCTTCAACCCGATTTATGCGTGAAGGAGTATTATAAGTGCGAAGGAAGTGGTATTGAGATGTTCTCGGTGGAGAATTGGTAACGAGGAGCATGTGCGAATATGGAATGACAACTGGCTACCTCTTAACCCAGGTTCACAATTTTGGTTCTGAAGCTAAAGTGAGTGAACTTATGGACTGTTACTTGGTTTCATGGAAAAAGGAAAAGGTTCAGGAGCTCTTTTGGCCTATGGGTGCGAAGTAAATCCTCAGTATCCCCTATCATTGAGACACCCTGAAGATAAGAGGATTTGTAACTTTAAGAGAGATAGAGAATTCTCGGTTCGATTTGCATATCATCTTCTTCAGCAAACAAAAAGTGCAAAGCGACCTGGCCCATCTTGTACCCTTTACAAGAAATTATGGAAGCTCATTTGGCATTTTCCAATTCTTCCAAAAGTCAGAAATTTCTTGTGGCGCCTGGCTAGGAACATCCGTCGAACAAAGGTAAACCTCCAAGATAAAGATGTTAATCTTAATTATTCTTGCTCTTTCTGCCATACGGCCCCTGAATCTATTGATCATCTATTTATGTACTATAATTTTGCTAAGGTGACATATTTTTGTTCCCCTATGGGATATAGAATCCCTCCCGCCATGGATATCAATGATTGGTTGTTAAGTGTTTTGGATGATAAAAACCTTCTAAGCTCCTAATTTCTGTGTATCTCATTATGGAAAATATGGAATGCAAGGAATGATCTGATGTATAATCAGAGGAAGTGGGAACCTTCCTTGGTGGCGGAGGTGGAAATGCAATGTGTTATAGAGTAGATAAAAGAGAATCAAGATCAAGGGGGTAAGAACAATCATAGATCCCCATCCATGGGGGTGGCAGTGCTAAAGGGTCCATATATCATGCAGGTGGACGCATGAGTGTTTAGAGAAGGCTTCGTAACTCATGGGTGTGTCGTGAAAGATTATGATAAAAAGGTTGTTATGGCTGCATCAAAAAAGGTAACTATGGAGGTGGACCCGAGTTTTGCTGAGATGTTGGCAATTAAATAGGGCTTTCAAGTTGCGAAAGAGTTGCACCTTGACAACATTCTTGTCCAATCTGACTCGACAAATATCGTGGATTACATAAATTCTTTGTTGTCAATTGCTGAATTGGACCATATAGCTCATGATTGCAGAAGTTTGTTGTCTAATTTTAATTTTGTTTCAATTATACTTTTGAATATATGTTTTAGTTCCGAGGCCCACCATATGGTTGGTGTGGGGGAAATTGTAGGGTCTAGAACTTGATTTGGGGAAATTCCCTTTGTTGACTTATATCAGCCTCAGTCTTCAACTTTGATATAATAGAAAATATTTTTCCGTAAAAAAAGAGAATATTGGTGGTTATATTCAAATTCAAAATAAAAAATGGTAATTAGAAAGAAACTCACCTATTTCTACAATTATATTAGACCTTTATCAATCACACTACGCCAAATAAGGGAAAAGAGGGCGCTTATTTTGGCCTATAACAGCGCTTTCAAGCGCCCTCTAAAGTGGCGCTGGCATAGGTAAAGACAGCGCTTTGTTTTCCTGGAGAAAGCGCTGTCTAAAGGGCCACATTATAGTGCGCTTTATGAAAAAAGCGCCCTCTGGAGTGGTCCATAAAGGGACACCTTAGAGGGCGCTTTCTGGAAAAAGCGCCCTCTAAAGTTGTCAATGTAAAGTGTTTAGAGGGCGCTTTCTGGAAAAAGCGCCCTCTAAAGTTGTCAATGTAAAGTGTTCAGAGGGCGCTTATTTTTTTAAAATAACTAACACTTTAGAGGGCGCTTTCTGCAGAAAGCGCCCTCTAAAGTTGTCAATGTAAAGTGTTTAGAGGGCGCTTTCTGGACAAAGCGCCCTCTAAAGTTCTCAATGTAAAGTGTTTAGAGGGCGCTTCCTACAGAAAGCGCCCTCTAAAGTGTTAGTTATTTTAAAAAAAATTGTTTGAAAAACAGTGGATATTTAATTGGTAACCTGTTCGCATGCTGCAAAAGTGTAAAATTCATATTGATTTCATCCTTTAATCCAATGTTATACACCATTAATCCATTGATATATACAACATGAATCCATTTATATACAACATTAATCCTCCATATATACAACATTAATATATGATTCTTTGATCAACAATATACAACAACATATTCATGATTTAGTAAAAGTACAACAACAATATATAACATATATACAACAACAGCATACAACAACAACATTCCATACATATATGTACAACAATATACAACCTAGCTATATGATTCTTTGATCAACAATGAATTGACACAATTCATCCTTCATTTCATCCAAATGAGCTCTTGAGTAAGATTTGTATTCCTCAAAGTACTACAATTAAGAGAATAAAACATATTCATGATTTAGTAACAAATTAGATGAGTTATCCGATAATATTAAAATAAACCCTAAGTTATTATTCCATACCATTTTTGGGATGTCTATACGATTCAACGCAATGATATCTCTCATAAATCTCAATACAAAAAATCCGCAATCGACCGAATTATTTTGCTGAGGACACTACACAGAAAAACAAACAATATATATATAGTTAATTTCTTACAAACACTATTATAAGCAAAAAAACAAACACTATTATAAGCAAAAATAAGATACTTAATATATACCTGAACTCTGACCCAGGTAATGTCCTTCCTAATGCGGTAATTCTTTTTCGATCTAAATTTTATTATTGCCCTAACAAAATAAAAACGTATATTGAGATCAATCTGACAGACATAATTAAATATAGAAATACACACGAATATTTAGGGGAATTTCACTTACGTGTCAACCGTCTTCTTCAAACCCGGATATTTACTCAAATCACCCGATAACGAATCGAGATAATACACTATTAGTCTCGAAAGATCCATAACAACCAACACCCAGTGACCACTGTAAAATAAAAAAAAATTTAGATGAATGAAAATTTTCTACGTAAAAGATATACATAGATTAGAATGAAATTATTAGAAAGAAAATCTAACCCGTTGCCAGAATTAAACGGTAAAAAATACAAACTGCATGTAGTACTATCGCCGGCCGCCATGAATCTATCGACTAGATCATTCTTTACGGATGTTGGATTTTTCGATATTAACGTTGCGTTGACACGGGAAGCAGCAATAAAATTGAAACGGTTACACAATTCAGTTCCCCGCATCAATTTGTCATACATATACCTTAAATAGAAACATAATAAATATTAGACTACTCATTGAAATGTGTAAATAAATTGTTCAACTAAGTAAATTATAGATTGATCGGAGTACCATATGTATGTATGAATGATAGCGATGCCCAATTCGTCGTGCTCAAAAAGTTGTTGCATGTCCTCCTTTCCAATTATTTCGAAATGAGTTTTTCCGAAAACACCTTCATCAAAATCTATACTACGAATGGACCCGTCCATCATATCGGACTCTTCCACCATTTTCTCAAGACGCATCATAATTTGAGATTTTGACCCGGACGTCGTTGGAATATCCTTCGTTGGAATATCCTTCGTTGGAATATCCTTCGTTGGAATATCCTTCGTTGGAATATCCTTACCATCGCTTTTCAACTTTCGACCGGGAACCTAAAAATTCATATAAAATAAATCATTACTTTTTGTGATGCAAAAGAATCGCTGTGTATATAATTCAATGGGTATATATATTTGTACCTCTTTTTGAGATGCAACCGACTCGATGCGTCTTGAAATCCCTTTACCAGCTTTAGGGGTGGGTCTTGTAGGAGTCTAACATTACCATGTAATAAGGATTGATTAAATATCATAATTGTAGCTGAATTGAAATGTGAATACTAAATATTCATAATCATTTAGAACATATATACCTCGGCATCAGGGAAAATTAGATCTGACGGCCAACCAACAAAGGATCCGACTGCATCTCGCATCAACGTTGTCTCTGAAACAACGTCGGGTAATGGTAGACGGGCGTCCGTATCTAATACGAGGTCAACCGAAACTTTCATAAATCCCACCGGGAGGGGATTATGGTGAAGTAATTCACCCGAAGTATTGTGCACTTTTCCCTTGCCAACCATGCGATAAGTTGGTGACGATAGATACAGCTGACAAGGTGAAATGCCCTAAACCAATAATAAATGTTATTGTTAACTTGTATATGTGTCAAGTAAAAAAGTGCTATTTTAATTTCATAATAACATATATAATTACCTCGGGAAATTTCGGTTGATGATTGATACTAGCTCGGTCACTAGTATCTTTTGCCTCGGAAGCGCACCTTTCCTCTCTATACCTTGCATTCTTGTTTTGCAGTTGGAGTACTTGTGCCCTTAACTCCGCCAAGGTCTCCATCACCTCTTTGTTGGTAGGATTTTTTGTTTTGGTTTTTTTATAAAATGACGACGGAGTCACACCAAAACCCTTACCCCTCACACGACCGGAATACTCAGGAACATTTAGTACTCGACTAAGTACGCTCCTGCAATCCTGGACCTCGGTTGAAGGTACGGTTTGGGATAAAGTCTCCTGAAATATTATTAGAGGAGATTAAAAATGAATTATATGTCTAACAAAATTTTCGATATAATTAAAGAAATAATGTTACATATACTTACACATTCGTCATAAACATTTTGGACCGCTTCAACGACAACCCCATCCTTCCCAACCCGAGCAGCCTTCCATAATACGTGCTCCGGAAGAGATGTTGCGTCACTTTTCTCCTCGGCTAGATACACATTGAATTAGATTATAAGATCATCAATTATAACATATTGTGACAATGTATAAGCTCATAGCATTTGAATATACTCACAATTCTTTGTTGTAACCGTGCATAACCCGTACGCCCTTTTTTGTACGGATACGCGGGTTTTGATGCCCTTTTCCTATTTATGTCGCTTACTTCCTGGATAAAAAAGTTTAAGGCATATTAGAACCAAGTAACTTAACAATTGTATAATACCATAATTAATAGACATTACATGGAATTTTTCGTTTCTTCGTTTGGAGACAAAGTTATCCCATTCATCGGCTGAAATAATCTCGGCATACTTCATTGGCCGTTCTCCTTCAACAAATTTTCCTTCCTCATCCTTGAGAAATTTGTTGCACAAAAAGGATCGAAATCCTCGGAGTCTTTTTCCGGCCAATTGAATACAATATTTTTGCCGGCTTTCATTGATGTGAAAGGATCTCTAAAAAACATACAAATGGAGTGTGTTATTATAAAGTAATATTATAACAATATATGGTTAACAAATAGTCAACAAAAAAAACATATAACAATATATGGTAAGTACCTGTATCTCCGACCATATTTTTTCCTTGCCAACCTTCAAGTCCGGACTTCTCCAATTATCACATGTAATCGGAATATGTTGGCGAACAAGGAAACCAATGTAACTTGCCAACATTGAACCGTTAGGCTCAATTAGTTGGTCTTCAGCACTCCAATGTACTTCAAATTTTACACCCTTGTCTCTTGCACGAATGATTGACTTCATAACAGTCAATCCTCGTTTGATTTCTTTTTCAACATTATTACGTGATTCATTCGCGGCATGGGTATCGTCTTGGTTAGCCATTTTATCTGTAATATAGAAATGATTCAATAAGACCCAAGTAAGACAATGATTCAATACGTGAACACATTCATATACCTTCCATTTCTCTCATGTTACAACAATCTAAACTCTTTTTTTTTATCATTATTGAATACAAACTCACACACACCTACTGCATGCAAAAGACCAATGCAAACTTATGGTGTTTGGAACATGAACAAACTTGCATCCATAATCATCAAACTTCCAAGAACAAGCTCAAACACACTTCAAATATATCAGTTTTCAATCAGAAATAAAAAACTCAGTTTGCCCTAAACAACATTAATCAACATAATGCACAAAATGAATAACTAAGTTTAGAAAATGCCCTAATCAAACACATGAAGAAAGTGAACGGTAACGATGGAGAAGAGAAATACCTTAAAGGTGACGGTAACGATGGAGAAGAAAGTGAACAGTGACGGTGGAAGAGGTTAACGCAGTGAACGTGAACGGTGAGGGAGGGAGAACGAACGGCGACGATGACGGTGAGGGAGGGAGAACGAACGGAGGACGAGAGTAATCGCAGTAGAGAGTAATCGCAGTTGAGAGAAAACCCAGTTACGTAAACGAAATAGCTTATAGAGAGGGAAAATAAAGAGACATGCAGTATATGTTATAATTTTAATGTTTACTAAAGGGGACCTTAGAGGGCGCTTTTTTAAAAAAAGCGCCCTCTAAAGGGGGCCTAAGAGGGCGCTTCTGAAAGCGCTCTCTAAGGCTTTCCAAAAGCGCCTTCTAAACTGGAAATGTACATGGACTTAGAGAGCGCTTTTTCAAAAGCGCCCTCTAAGGGTAACCTTAGAGGGCGCTTTCACAAAAGCGCCCTCTATTGTTGTCCCTCCATTTTTTTTTGGCTTCACTTTAGAGGGCGCTTTGTTACAAAAGCACCCTCTAAAGGGGGCCTAAGAGGGCGCTTCTAAAAGCGCTCTCTAAGGCTTTCCAAAAGCGCCTTATAAACTGGAAATGTACATGGACATAGAGAGCGCTTTTTTATAAGCGCCCTCTAAGGTTACCCTTAGAGGGCGCTTTCAATAAAGCGTCCTCTATTGGTGTCCCTCCATTTCCTCATTATTTTTTCGCTTCACTTTAGAGTGCGCTTTGTTACAAAAGCGTCCTCTAAAGTGCGCCGTCTATTCCAATAGTATGCTCCTTATTTTTTCTCTTCACTTTAGAGTGCGCTTTTGTAATAAAGCGCCCTCTAAGGGGCGCTGTCTATTCCAGTTTTTGGCGTAGTGTCATTTCACGAGTCTATTACAACACTAGGAATGTAATGCATCACAGGAAAATTCATCATCCCAATTGACTTCATGCTTTTAACACTCATCATTGTGGTGAGTACAAATCAATGGCGATGTAGTGAATCACGAGAAAATCAACCACATTATGTATCTGCAAATGAAAGGTGATGATGACATGGTTACAATGAGAGAGAAAGACAAAGTTTTTTGTTGTTGGAATGTGTTGTTGTGTTGGAATACTTATGAACAAGTCCCATATTATTTTGACATAAAATATGATTAGTGTTTATATAACTTTGTCGTGCCCAACTCATTTCCATCTTGGATGCTAAACCCATGATGAATTTAAATGGGTTGTGGGCCCATAAATTTATTTTAAGAATTTTAATTAATTTATTTCTAAAAAGACTTAATTAAAAATATTAGTTTTTTTAGTAATTTAAAAAAAAAAACTAATTAATAAATTATCCTAGTCATCAATGTCATGTCATTAAAATATACTTTTTGTCCTAATCATCTTTGTCATTTTTGTAAAACTGGAGGGAGACCAACAAAATTAGAAGAAAGCTAAAGTTGAGGGACTAAAAAACTAATTCTTAAAATGGAGAAATTATAAAAGTTAAAAACCATCAAACTAGGGGACAAAAAAATATAAATAAAAGTAAAGTAAAAAAATGAAAAAAAAACTATTTATAAAGGTTGGATTTTTAAAATTATAATTGTATTTCATTTATAACTTCTCATTAAATTGTTAATGAACTAACCAAATATGACATTGAAAATGAAAAAAATATGAAGTACTTTCTCTTTTAAAAAATAATATATTTTTTTCATAATTACCTTTTATATATATAAAAAAAGGTAAATTACATTCATCTAAAAATAACTTTATTAACATCTTGTATTAAAAATGTACCATAAGTTATACTTTATTTTTTAAGAAATATTTAAATGGGAAAATATATATGAACTATTAATGTAAAGTTGGTTTGCGCGTCGTTTAATAAAAATATAGTATTTAATGGTTAATAAAGATGATTATAACTAGACTCTGGTATACTTGGAACAATGGCGGGAAAGGAAAGGCTCATACTGTGAAGAGGCTTTATAGAGTTGTCTACAACCAAATATGGTTGAATACTTGCACTAAGGTCTAAGTTTTTAGTCTCATTAGGAGTAAGTATGATCATCATCATCCTCTGTTGATGGATTTCCAGCTCAATGACATGAGGATAACACCTCATCTTAAATTCTTTAAGATGTGACTCTGCATCCCTTTGGTAAGCAGATAATTGAGGATTCTTGGAGAGATCCGGTTATATGTTATCCTATGTTTATCTTATCATCCAAGTTCAAGAGATTGAAAGAGAAGCTCAATATATGGAACAAGGAAACCTATGGGAATGTTCATGAGCATGTTGTGTCTGCTGAGCAAGCCCTTAAGGCGATTCAATATAGGATCCATGCTAGTAGTATTATTGATAGTCTTGATGACTCAGAGAAGAAAACTCATATCAGCCTTGATGAGGCTCTGCTCAGGCATAACTGGTTTTGGCAGGAGAAAGCTAAGGTGAATTGGAAAAAGGATGGGGATAGGAGCACTGCTTACTTTCATAGATTAGACAAGATTAGGCATACTACTAAGGTTATATATTCTCTTCAGGCAAGTGAAAGATTTCTCACTAACACCAAAGATATAACTGACCACATCACTAGTTACTTTGAAAGCTTGTTCACCTCAAACAGTGACTTTGTTCATGATCATTTACTTGTCAAAGAAGTTATACCTAACTTGGTCAGTGATGGGTCTAATTTTATGCTGACCATGCTCTACACTCCTTTGGAAATCAAGAATGTCGTGTTTGCTCTTAACAAGGAGGGGGCACTGGGTCCAGATGTCTTTTGGGATATTTTCCACCATGATATTGAGATGACCATTTTAGAGTTCTTCAAGACCAGTTGGTTGCTACCTAACTTCAATGCTAACACTTTAATCCTCCTCCCTAAGGTTAATTGTGCCAACTCTCTAGATCAATTTAGGCCAATTTTTATGGAAAATTTTAAATTCAAAGTCATCTAAAAATTCATAGCTGATACAATTTCTTCTATGATGCCAAACTTGATTTCAATGGAGTAGAGAGGGTTTATAGAAGGAAGGAATATCAAATACTGTATTTTCCTGGCCTTTGAGGTCTCCAACATTATGCACAACAAGAATTTTGGAGGTAACTTGTCTCTAAAAATTGATGTAACCAAAACCTTTGATAATTTGGAGTGGCCTTTTCTCATAAAAGTTCTTAAGGCCTTTGGTTTTTTGTGATACTTTATGCAATTGGATTGAAGTCATTCTGGGCTATGCTACTCTATCTATTTCCATAAATGATTCTTTGCATGGCTATTTTCCTTGCTTTAGGGGAGTGAGGCAAGGGGACCCCTTGTCTCCCATGCTATTCTTCCTGGAAGAGGAGGTCTTGGGCAGACACATCATAAAGCTGGTGGAAGAGGGAAGGCTCAAGCTCATAAAATATTCTAAAAATGTCATGGTACCATCTTGTTGCTTCTATGCTGATGATATCATGATATATTATACTAGTAGGAAATCTAATCTTCAAAACCTCAAGACCCTTTTCACTAGATATGTTATGGCATATGGGCAATGTGTTAGTCCTGACAAATCTACCATCTTCTATGGAGCTATTTCTCATGCTAGGAGGATTAGGTTAGCTCAGTCCATTGGATTCTCTTTAGGCTCCTTGCCCTTCATGCACCTTGGTGTCCTAGTTTTTAAAGGTAGGCCTAAGAAAAATCACTTTCAATCAATAGTAGATAGAATCAATTGCAGGTTAACATCTTGGAAAGTTGTTCTTTTGTCTTTTCCAAATAGAGCTCGGTTGATTATGTATGTCATCCATAGCATGATAATCTACTCCATCATCACTTACTCTTGGCCATATTTTTTGTTAAAAGAGTTAGAGATATGGTTCAAAAACTTATGTGGTTTGCAGATATTAACAAGAAGAAAATTTTCACAGTTTCCTGGAGTAAAGTTCGTAGACCTAATCTGGAAGGTGGTTTGGATATCAGATCCTTGTCCATTCTTAATGAGGAAACAAACCTCAAATTATGTTAGGATTTTATGCACTCTACATATTCTAGGGCTCTGATCCTTAGCGATAGAGTTCTAAGAGGGAGTGGTTGCTTCAAACATCAAATTTCATCCTCCCATTCGTGTGGTTTGAAGAAAGAGTTTCATGTCATAAAAAATAACGCTAGGTGCTTGGTTGGCAATGGCTTGAGGACCAATTTTTGTTTAGACCTTTGGTGTGACTCGAGTTGCTTTGCCGAGGCTCTGAATATTCCGGTGGTTTGGCATACATCCTTGAGTTACAAAGTTAGCACGTTCATTCAGGACAATCAGAGGAAAGTTCATCAATATATTTTGGATCATTTCCCAACCATAGCATCTTACACTAACCAAGTTGTCCTTTCAGTGGTAAATAAAGACGACTGACTGATTTGGATCCCATTTTCTTTAGGTGACATGAGTCTTAAAGATGTTGTTGCCTTCAAATCTAAGATGTCTCATTACTTGTTATGGACCAAGTTTGTTTGGAGAAAAGATATTCCTTATGATAAATCTTTTATATCTTGGAGACTCATGCATAATAATCTTCCATCCGATGAGAACCTTAAGCTGAAGGGTTGCTTTCTTCCCTCTATTTATAGCCTCTGCAAGAACAATGAAGAAACCACTATCCACTTATTCTTTGAATGCATTTTTTCCATTAATATTTGGACTTGGTTTTCTGATGTTGTTAATTCTAGATAGAATCTTGATGACCCCGAGGACATTTGGAAAATCTGTGATAAGGGCTGAACACCTCAATGCAAGGTGGTAATACAAGCTACCATTGTTAACACCATTTATAGTATACGGAACTACAAGAACATGTTCATATTCCAAGATAAGTTAGTACCCTAGAGAAATGTTATTACTGACATCAAGGCTCAGGTGCATTTATCTGGCTATGCAACCAAGCAATCCTTTACGAACTCCATGGATGATTTTTGTGTTCATGTCCAACCCTCCGACCTTAATCAATCAAGGATTCCTTTTAGATTCCTCCTTTGGTTAATTGGGTGAAAGGGAATACTAATGGTGCAACAACTATATGGTGACTTCCTTGGTGGCTTCTCTGAGCATCTTGGTTCTCACAATGCATTTTTTTGCAGAGATGATTGAGGCTATGGCCATTGAAATTGCTTAATCCAAACATTGGACGGACTTATGGCTGGAGTCCGATTCAACTTTAGTGGTTAAAGTGTTCAACAAGAAAAAATTCATTCCTTGGATCCTTAGAAATAGATAGATCAACTGGAAAGCATACATTAGACATATAACTCTTTTGATTTATCATGTGTATAAAGAGGTCAATATTTGTGTTGACTTGTTTGCTAATGAAGGTCTTGGTTTAATTAGATACCATTCCTTCATTACTTTGCCCCATAAGCTCTTTTCTAGTTTTGTTCCAACAAGTTAGGAAGTCCCAACTTTAGAATCACACATTTTTGAGTGACAATTTGGTTTATCCCCCTCCTTCTTTTGTATCATATATTTTCTTTTATTAAAGTTGCCTTCATAAAAAAAAAAAGATCTATATAGCAAGATGGTGATTTTTCATTGACTGGTTGAATAAAAATATTTTACATCTTTAATACATATTCATTAAATTTTATTTAAATTATTGTTGGTTTTTAAGAAGTAAATAAATATTATATTAAATCAATTTTTACCTTTTGTTAACACTTCCATTTAACAAAAACAATTAGTTTTGACTTTTTTATTATTTATTTTCTCATTTGAAATTCAATTAAATTAAAAAACAAGTTAACATAAAAGAGAGGAACCAAACCAAAACCCCTTTTGGAAGAATAAAATATAAGCTTAGGAACATCTAGTTTATCCGACAAGAAATCCCTATAAATGTTAACATGCACATCATTAAATCGAGTGAAAGTTTTAGAATTAAAACCATATCTAGCCAGGTAATCAACAAAGGAATTAAATTCTCTAAAAATGTGAGAAATCATAAAATCTATAACATGAGTAAGGAAAACACAGGTGAGCCACCTAGTCCTAATTGACCTAGGGATCAAAGTCGGATCTGAAAAAGCTTTAACTAGTAACATGGAATATGCTCCCAACCAAAGCTTCTTCCAATTCCTCTACTAAGACAAATTAATAGCCAATATAATACCATTTATCTCAGCAAGTAAAGCCCTACCAATCCCAATATAGGAGGAAAAGCTACTAACATACTCCAACTTGTCATTTCTAAAGATACCACCACACACATAGATGGAATGAATGCCCTTAGCCATGCCATCATTATTACATTTTTTACCAACCATGGAGAGGAAGATGCTAGAGCACTTAACTTAAGATCTTCGTCCTGTGAGAATGAATATTGATTTTGAAAAACTTTAGGATGCTAAAATTTAACATAGAGGAGTTGGAAGATTTGTTTGTGTGATTACGCGAAAGAAGGATATTAGAGGAGATACATGGAATGCAAGTTTTCCAATGTATGAGATTGTCTTAAAATCTTTTTTGTATTGTAGCCACTCAGACTGCAGTGATGATGTGCACAACACATGAAGTGATAACAACCTTACCTTTAGGAGACCAATCCATGTCCAATGTAACACCCAAAATTCAATTGATTTATTCAATTGAATTTTGTTGCTTTATTTTATTATTTAAATAATTTAATATGTTGTAATTATTTATTTGGTGATAATATGTGGTATGTGGGGTTTAGGGGTTATTATAATTTTAATTGGTTTATTTAACTAAAAATTATAGAATATTAATTAAATAAATAGAAAATGATAAATTGTGAGATTTGGATGGATAATAGAATTATTAGAAATTATGGTGTAAGTGGAGGGAAATAGAAGTAACTCGGGCCAAGGTGGAATTATTAGTCAGCTGAAATTAGGTTAAATAAATAGATTATATGATGAGATTATGAGAGTTTTAGAAATTTTGAGCAGTACATGAGAATTTGAGGAAATAGATTTTGGAGGGCACAAACAAGGGTTTGAGGAAGAAGATGAAGTCATAGCTAGAGTGATTTTGCTAATTTCATGAAAGGGTAGTGATAACTCCTTAGTCCTCCTCTAGGTTTTCTCCCTTTTCCCCAATTGATGATGTATATATGTGTTTTATATAAAATTATGATGAATCTGTTTTGAATATTTATTGTGATATGAAATTCATGTATTGTATTATGTTAAATCAATACATGGTAAAATTATGTGAAATATGAAAATTATTGTTGCTAATCGGTGTGTTTGAGTTTTCATGAGCATGACCTTAATTCATGATAATTTGATGAAATCAATTATGGATCTGTGTGAAATTAACATGTCCATGTGTTATAGTTAATGTATGATTCGTTCCCGGTCAATTTGAGTGTTTTGGGTGTGAAATTGGAGCATGAAATGAGCTCTAATGGCATAAAATTCACTTTTATGTTCTGTACAGGGGGACGAAGATTACCTACGTGACAGGTAGCCCATCAACGAGTTTGAGAAGGCCGAAGTCCATTAGCTGAGTGACCGGTAGACCGTTAGTGGTAGATTATGCTTCGAGACAACTCAAGGTTCACGAGAGGAATTATCCTACCCATGACTTAGAGTTGGTAGTTGTTGAGTTCGTGCTTAAAATTTGGAGGTACTATCTGTATGGTGTGAGGTTCAAAGTATTCAACGACCATAAGAGTTTGAAGTATCTTTTTTATCAAAAAGAGTTGAATATGAGTCAGAGAAGGTGGCTTGAGTTTTTAAAGTACTATGATTTTGAGTTAAGTTACCATCCTGGTAAAGCAAATGTGGTGCCAGATGCCTTGAGTAGAAAGTCTTTGCATATGTCAACACTGATTGTTAGAAAGTTAGATTTAATCAATAAATTATGATATCTTATTTTAGTGTGCGAGGTGACTCCGCAAAATGTTATGTTGGGTGTGTTGAAGTTGACTAACAATGTTCTGGATAAAGGCAGAGAGAGCCAAAAATCTGATTTGGGATTGATTGATCGGCTAGCATTGATCGATCAAGGTAAAGAGGTGGACTTCAAAATTGAAGAGAATGGTGTTATGAGGTTCAGAGGTAGAGTCTGTGTACTAGGTTTTCTAGAGCTTAAGAAGAAGATTATTGAAGAATGTCATAAAAGTGAGTTAAGTATTCATCTCGGTGCTACGAAGATGTATCAGGACCTTAAGAGGATGTTTTGGTAGCTTGGTATGAAGAAGGATGTTGTTAAGTTCATTTATTCTTGTATGACATGTCAAAAGTCCAAGATTGAGCATCAAAGACCGTATGGGTTGATGTAACCGCTAAGTATTCCTGAGTGGAAGTGGGATAGCATTACATCAGTGAGATTGTGAAAATGCACGGTATTCCTTCGAGTATTGTGTCAGATAGAGATCTGAGGTTTACGTCAAGGTTTTGGAGAAGTTTGCAAGAAGATTTGGGAACTAAATTGAGGTTGAATTCTGCTTATCATCCATAAACCGATGGTCATACATAAAGGCCTATCCAATCCTTATAGGATTTGTTGAGAGCATGTGTCATGGAACAAGAAGGTAATCTAGACAATTACTTACCGTTGATCGAGTTTACGTATAACAACAATTTTCATTCTAGTATTCGAATGACAATGTATGAGGCTTTGTATGACAGAAGGTGTAAGACTCCTCTGTGTTGGCATGAATCATGTGAGAGTGTAGTTCTTGGACATGAGATCATTCAACAGACTACTGAGAAAATCAAAATGATTCAAGAAAAGATGAATGTGTCATAGAGTCATCATAAGAGTTATCATGATAAGAGGAGAGGAGCAATTGAGTTCCAATAGGGAGATTATATATTCTTGATAGTCATACCAGTGATTGGTGTTGGTCGTGCGTTGAAGTCTCGAAAGCCCATACCTCGTTTCATTGACCCATATCAAATCCTCTAGGGGGTAATAGAGGTGGCCTAAAAGGTTGGATTACCACCTTTTCTTTTGAATATTCATGATGTCTTTCATGTGTCGTAACTTGGGAAGTACATTCCTGATCAGTCTCATATGATCCAGTTGGATGATGTGCAAGTTAGAGAGAACTTGACTGTGGAGACATCACCGTTATAGATTGAGGAACGTGAAGTGAAGCACTTGCGAGGCAAGGAGATTACTTCGGTAAAAGTTGTATGGGGAGGACCTACTGGTGGAAGTGTGACATGGGAGCTAGAGAACTGGATGAGAGAATCATATCCAGAGCTTTTTCCATCAGGTAATTTTTGAGGGCAAAAATTCTATTAGTGGGTGGGGTGGGGGTGGGGGGAAGGAGTTGTAACACTCCGAATTCAATTGAATTTTGTTGCTTTATTTTATTATTTAAATAATTTAATATGTTTTAATTATTTATTTGGTGATAATATGTGGTATGTAAGGTTTAAGGGTTATTATAATTTTAATTGGTTTATTTAACTTAAAATAATATAATATAAATTAAATAAATAGAAAATGACAAATTGTGAGATTTGGGTGGAAAATAGAATTATGAGAAATTATGGTGTAAGTATAGGGATATAGATGTAAGTTTGGCCAATGTGGAATTATTAGTAAGCTGAAAATAAGTTAAATAAATAGATTATATGATGGGATTAGGAGAGTTTTAGAAAGTTTGAGCAATACATGAGAATATGAGGAAAAAGCTTCTGAAGGGTAAGAATAAGGGTTTGAGAAATAAGATGAAGTCATAGATAGAGTGCTTTTGCTTGAAATATGAGGTAAGGGGGAAGAACTATTCAATTAAGGATGTTAATTTCATGAAAGGGTAGTGATGACTCCTTAGTGCTCCTCTAGGTTTTCTCTTTTCCACTCAATTGATGATCTATATATATGTTTGATATATAATTCTAATGAATTAATTTTGAATGTTTATTGTGATATGAAATTCACGTACTGTACTATGTTAAATTAATACATGATGAAAGTATGTGAAATCTGCAAATTGTTGTTGCTAATTAGTGTGTTTGAGTTTTCATGAGCATGGCCTTAATTCTTGATAATTTGATGAAATCAATTGTGAGTATGTGTGAAATTAACATGTCCATGTTTTATAATCGAGGTGTGATTCGTTCCTGGTTGATTTGAGTGTCTTGGGTGTGAAATCGAAGCTTCAAATGAGCTATAATGGCAGAAAATGCACTTCTGCGTTCTGCACAGGGTGATGATCGTCACCTGCATGACGTGTAGCCTGCCAGTGCATTTGAGAAGGTTAATGCCTATCAGCTGAGTGATAGGCATAACGTCAGGTATGGTTGAAGGATGATGGACGAGGTTGGATGGTGACAGGTAATTTGAGGAGATGACAGTCAGGTCATCATCTCCATGACGATCGTCATGGCCTGGAAACAAACCGTCGTGATCTTGGTGGTCAGTTTTTATGCGCCAATTCAGATGTTAGTGTTGTTTTTGAACCCTATAATTTTTTAATGTTGTTTTATAATGTTTGAATTGTTGGGGGTGGAAATCAATGCATTTTGAACATTATCGAACGAGTATATTGTTAACAAATTGTTAACTTGCATAAATGTTGATATTGATTAGTGAATTGATGTTCATGAATGTTTTTGATAAATTAATATTATGCCTAAATCATGTTATGTGATCATGCATTAATGTTGTAAGTTATGCATGCATGTTATGTTGATGGCCTTTTTTGGCGGATAGTTGCATGTGTCATGCATTATGATGTATGAACTTCAGCCAAATGGTGTGCTCTGGTCCAATGGTGGGCTTAGGAGCAAGCAGATGATGCCTATGGTGGGATCAATGAAGCATTGTTGATTCAATGGTGGAATCAGTAACGATTTTGATATGCTCTGGTCCAGTGGTGGGATCGGGAGCGAGTAGCCGACTTCAACACAATGGGAATGGTGAAGCATTGATAATTTAGTGGTGTAATCAATGGAGATTTGATGTGCTTTGATCCATTGGTGGGATCCAAAGTGAGTGGGAAATATCAGTAACATACCTCTAATGTCCAATGAGTCGGTACCACATTTGCATGTAGAGTTGAGGTGGTGTCACGTTGTATATATACTGGATTCATGAATGAGTTAATATTAATGATGTGATGTGTAACAACATTATTGAATTATGTTTTATTTGATAATGTTTGAGTAATTGTTGATGAGTAGATGATTGTTGACGTTTAGGTGATTGATGAATACATTGCGCTGTTGTGATTTGATGATGTAGATGTTTGTGATATACCTTTTTTATGTATTGCACCACTATATTATTTGAGCTTATTCTCACCCTTTTTTGTTGTCGTGACATCAATGCTCTCCTGAAATACAAACAATCAGGTACAAGAGTAGCCACTTGAGTTAGAGGACGTCTTCAATGCCTCTTCAGGTATTTATCTTTGAGTCTTAGAGGAGTCGCTCTGATTTGAAGCACTGGGGATGTGTTGTTCACTTTTTACTTGTTTTATGCCATACTTATGTTGAAGTTTTATTGTTCGTTTGATGTTGAGGCTTATGTGTCAAACTTAATGATTTTCCAATGTTGAGTTTTACTAAGTATGTTATATTGATGTTTTTATGCTATGGTGAAGCATGCGTGACACTCTGATCATGGATTTTTGTTTTAAATTATTTTAAATTGTTGAGTTGGGGATTAGGATGTTAGATCCAACACCTTCAAGAAAGTATTGATGTTATTAATAGAGAAATGTATTTTGCATGTGTTTGAGAACCAATTCTATAAGTTACAAGTAAAACAAATTTTGAAAACCAGGTGAGTATAGAACTCAACATTGTTGTGGATGAGGAAACATATAGAAGATCTAGCAAAATATCTCTTAGAAAGTTTAACATTAATAGGCAGTCTATTATGAGCCAACCTCCACAACAACAAATATTTTGAGGGAGGAATGTGTTAGTTTATGCGCGGTCTCTAAGAGGGGGGGATTAGATTTACTAGACTTTTCTCGATTTGAAGGTTTTGTTATTTTTCATAATTGATATTGTTAGGTTGTGTGTTTTATGATTGGCATCATTTTGTTAAAACAAGTGAAATAGCAAGATGTTGGACAAGATGTCTTGTCATGCTTTTATGACATCATGGCGCGTTGTGGTTTTACATTCTTGGAAGAATTTGTTTTTTAGCGTGATACTAGTGAAGATTCTTTGTTGATTTGATTCACGCATTATACGGTTCAAAATGCTTATGTTAGAAGCTCAAAGATCGGTTCCAGCCGTGCCTTGTTTCCAAAGAAAGGATGTCAAAACATATAAGGAAACATTATATTAGATTTGATTTGATTCTGCAGAAGATTATGCAACACTCTGAGTTGATTTGATCTGCTGTTTATTTTAGACCAAATCCCATGATTTTTTAGTGCTATTTAAAGAATGATTTAAAACCTAAGAAGACGGCGAAGCTGCACATGAGATAGTCTTTGTTAGGGTTTAATTTATTCATTGTTTTTGTGAGCCATTCGAGTATCACTTAGATGCTTGAATTGGACCGAGTTTTGTGTTGTAATTATGAATCACTCATGAGATTTTAAACAAGAGTGGATTATGTTTATTTATAAGCATGTCTTATGTTTATTGTTAGAAGTTGTTATCACTGTTCGGTGATTGGAGGGAAGTGGGAAGAGTCTCATATCTAGAAGAGTCTTAGATGGAACTTACAAGGGTAGTGATTAGGTGAGAAGTTTGTAAAACCATAGGTTGTTTAGAACTTCAATCTAATACTATTATAGTGGATTTCCTTTCTGGCTTGGATGCTTCCAGATGTAGGCGATGTTGCACCGAATTGGATTAACAATTGATATGTGTTATTTATTTCATATTATTTACTTTAACACTATAATTGTTTGTGTAGTGACAATGTCCTGATCCTGGTGTCGTGATCTCGTATACTACATTTGTCATATGCGTACCAGAATTTTAGATATGAAAGTAAATATGCTAAAAAATAAATGTAGAAAATAATTGACACAATGATATATCCTAGTTCCCCCCATAATCCGAGAGTACTCCAGTCCCCTCACTCCCTGTGAGAGATTTTACACTATGTCAGATCTTTATACAAGTCTTCCACTAAGACGTATCCTACAATCTTCTAACATAAGCAACACAAGAGAAAAATAAAACAATCCTTTATTTTTCACTCTCTTGTTTCCAACAATCCTGGACAACAAGGTATACATAAATTTGAGTTTGTAATAGTAGTTATACATCTTGAATCAATTATGTATTAATCGATCTTCTTTTTGTATTGATCATAATCCAAACATATACACCTAAGTGCTCATAATAATATGAACGAAACTTTAATGAATATGTATGAAATTTCACGCAAAAAGTTTCATATTTGAAAGTTTAGAAACTTGTTTGGATTATGAGATGTGAAAGTTGTATATCAAAGAATATCTTTTGAAATATAAAAGTTTTGGGTCTAAGAGTTTCTTTTTGAAAAACTGAAACCACATGTATATATACACACAATATACCCTTTTGAAAGAGTGTATATTCATGAAACATGCCATGTTTGATGTATGAAAGTTGCAAAATATTGGAATCAATTTTTTTATGAAAATTTGAAAATTTTGTGTGTGTAACCGGTTACCAGGATACGTGTAACTGGTTACACATAATAAGTTTTCAAAAAAAAGATAACTTTTACCGATGCAAATTGTGGCGGTTTTAAAGTACCGTTACATCGGTTTCAAATGCCACAATTTACCAAAAACGTAACGTTTTCAACAATCTTCTGAATGCATGCACAAGATGAAATGATTATGATAATTCTAAGTAATTAAGATATATATACTTCAATTGTAAAGAATACTTAACCATCTTGATTCTTCCATTGACTTTCCAAAGCTTATTATCATTTGAGCTTGATTGCTCTAGTCTTAAAGCTTTGACTTCTTTTTGTTGATGTGTTTGTCTTCATCAAAACTATAATCAAGGAAAAAAAGAACTCTTCTTCATATTCTGTCACTTTTTGATGATGACAAAATATCCTTTCAAATTTTACTTATTCATCAATGAGTTGCTTCAATGTGAGTTTTTGAAATGTCTAGTAGTAACTAGAATCTTACATATCTTGTATATATCCCCCTTACTTTTGCAATTCAAGACTTTCTGCCCTAAAAAATTATGAACAAGAACAAATAAAATATCTACTATTTCTCCCCCTTTCGACATCATCAAAAAGAAGACATAATAGAATAAAGTACAAAGCAAAGTGATAATATAGGAAGAATGTGTTATTATAATTGAAAATTAATAGCACAAAATTATACACTTATCTCCTTCATAAGGATTTGATGTCAAAGTTAATATCAATGTTGATGCTTCTTAAAAACATATTTTCAATCAATGGAACTTTTAGAACTACCATATCATATGGTGTTGTGTCTTGAAGGATCAATCTTGATTTAACAACGTTAACATATGACCTTCAAGTACCTACAAAATAATTAGTTACATATAGGTACCTAATTTTCGGGGTCTTTTTGGGTTATATACCTTCCTCACCCTTACATACTAACTATAAGGAATATCATAATTTCTTATGTGACAAGCATTAGTAGTATGGCCTTTTGGTTTACAATAGAAATAAGTAGGAATAAAAACATGATTCCTTTTATAAGGCCTTTTATGATTATTTACAATATCTTCTATATTTAATTCTCCATTGTTGAATTTGTTAGTAGCCTTTATAAATATGGTTTGACTTGTACTAGGTTTATCAAAGTTAGTAAAGCCAAGACCATATTTATCATTTGAAAAGTTTTGACTACTCAACACATTTTCTAAATCAATTTGACCCTTTTTCAAATTTCATAATTACTTAGTTTAATTCAACAATTTTAGACTCAAGAGATGACCAGTTATTGCATTCTAAATATTTTATTAAGTCTAACTCCGCTTGAATGTTATTAGACTTTCTTTCTAAATTTAAAATAGTTTTCTTTTGACTCGAATATTTTCTAGAAAGTTTCAAAAGTTCATCATGTAATTCATGAAAAACACTTTGTAATTCATCATAAGATAAAATACCATTAGTTTCAGAATCACTAACCTCATGTTCTTCATCACTTGAATGATGTGAGGCCATCAATGCCTTGTTTGTATGATCTTCATCTGAAGATGAACTTATTTCATTGTCATCCTATGCTACGTATGTTCTTTTTTCCTTTTGTGATTCTTGCTTTAGAGTTTATTTTTCTTTTCAAGTGTAGGGCATTCACTTTTAACATTTCCTCTTTCTCCACATTCAAAGCAAGTAACCTTCCTTCTTGGTGCTTCTTTTTTACTCATTTCTTTTTCCCATTCCTTTCTCAAGAATTTTTCGAATTTCTTGATTAGAGCATCATCTCTAAAAACACAATTTGCAAAATCCATCTTCTGGATCTAAGGAGAAAGTTACCAATAACTTGCTCTGATGCCAATTGTAAGTATATGCGCGGTCTCTAACAGAGGGGATTAGATTTATTAGACTTTTCTCAATTTGAAGCGTTAACACTGCTTTTGTTATTTTTCAGAATTGATATGAAATTAAATATGCTAAAAAGTAAATGCAGAAAGTAAAGGACACAATGATATATCTTGGTTTCCCTCACAATCCGAGAGTACTCCAGTCCCCTCACTCCCCGTGAGGGATTTTCCATTATGTCAGATCTTTATAAAAATCTTCCACCAAGATATATCCTACAATCTTCTAACATAAGCAACACAAGAGAAAAAGAAAATAATCCTTTCAAAATTTTCATAAAAACTTGAAAATTTCGAGTGTGAAACCGGTTACCAGAAAAGGTGTAACCAGTTACACCTGATAAAACTAAGGTATTTTTAATCGGTGCAAATTGTGGCGGTTTTAAAGTGTTGTTACAGCGGTTTCAAATGCCACAATTTACCAAAAATAAAATGTTTTTAATAATCTTCTAAATGTATGCATAAGATGAAATAATTATGATAATTCTGAGCAATTAAGATATATATATATATATATATATATATATATATATATATATATATATATATATATATATACTTGATTTTAAAGAATACTCAACCATCTTGATTCTTCCATTGACTTTCCAAAGCTTATAATCATTTAAACTTGATTGCTCTAGTCTTTAAGATTTGACTTCTTTTTGTTGATGTGTTTGTCTTCATCAAAATTATAATCAAGGACAAGAAGAACTCTTCTTCACAGAATTCTAGGGAACCAAGGAAACTTGTTCCACATGGCAGTGGTCATAGGCTTAACAATGAATTCAAAATCTTGCTTCAAGTTGAAATTCCCATTTCAACTCTAATCCACACCCTTTTATCATCATGATCTTCCAAATGAATGTGTTAAGTGGATATAGTGTTCAATAAGTCGGGAAAGGCCACTAGCATATTACGTGGGGGATTCATTTTTTTATTAAATATGAATTTTCTGACACATGTGTTAATGGAAGTGTGGTATGTGGTGAGGATGTTATATTTCGGAACTAGGGATGTGTCAATCCAAGTGTTCAACCAGAAGTTAATGTGTGTGCTATTACCTTAAATTCATTTGGAGTTGTCAATGATAGTATTGAAGTGCTTTTTCATGCCACACCATATGGAGGAGGGAATGTTATTCTTGATCATGATGTTCTTTCTCATGATTCTAGATTTCATGAGGTTAGCCCAACTAGTCTAACTTTGAAGCATGTTCCAGCCGAGATGAAGGTTAGAAGCCTCATTAAAAGTATGTAAGGATCTAATATCCATGTGTCCTTCTTTGGAAGGTCTACAATAGATCTTCCAGGAAACAATAACCATTTTCCTCTTGTCCACATCACCACTTCAGATAAAATTACTAATCCAAGTTTCCATAATGCTAAAAAGCTTAGCAGGCCAGTCATATATCATAGGACAATGGACTATCATACCCTACACAAGAGACTTAACCAACTAAATCCTACAAGCCATATATATAATACTTTTCATCTAAAGAGCCAACTTGAGCTTAACTTTGTCAGTAACGAATTGGAAGTGTTTAAGCTTAGGTCTACCTTTGAAAATAGACACACCTAAGTAAATAAAAGGAGGGTGAGCAACATATAAATCAAGAAAGCCAACCAAAAAACGTGTCTTGTTAAGGTTATTACATCAATGTAAATTAAGGATTTGGCACTATTACAAACTTGGCCAAAACATTGAGCATAACTATGGAGAAGATTAGCCACAATCCTGATGTACTTGACATCACCCCTACAGAAACCATAATTTCATCCGTATATAGGGTGTGGGAAGGAACACTATAAGTTATGGTGCCCTTAATAAGATAGATCTACTTATTATGCACAAGATTGGTTAAACTTTTACTTAAAACCTCCTTAGCAATACATAAAAGCATATGAGATAAAGGATCTCCCTACCTAGCAACATTCTTGCAAGTGAAGAAACCAAGTTGCTTAGCATTGAGGCCAATTGAAGATGAGCAAACTAAAGAGCGACCTTGATCCAATTCCAAACGTTGTTATTAAACCCAAAGGACTAGAGGACTTTGAGCAGAAAGGACCATTTTATGGTGTCAAATGCCTTGGAGATGTCTATCTTGAGGGCCACATTAACACCAAAGCATTTTTGTCCATTAGGTTGATATATTCAGATGTGAGGAAAATATAGTCATTGATTTATCTTCCATGTATGAAGCCTATTATTCAGGAAAGATGAGGAAGAGGAGAGTTGAAGCCAACCTATCAACCAAGATTTTAGTGATGATTTTGTATTTGAAATTGGCTAGGGCGATAAGCATAAATAGAGATAAGGATTCAACATTAGGGAACTTAGGAATTAACACAATTGTGTTGGAATTGTAACAAGGTAGGATCCAATCATCCTTGAAAAATTGGATGATTGTATTGATTATTATATATACGACTCTACGCACAAGGACCGGAGGGGGTGAATTGTGTGTTTCATAAAAATGGTAGTTGAAAAACTTTTACAATTATTTTTAGAGTTTAAAAGTATTTTGATAAATCAACAACGGAAAGATAAATAAGCCAAAAATTAAAAGTTAAGGGTAAGAGAAATACCACCAAAAATTATAGAGGTTCAGTTGAAATGAAGTGACATAATCTTATCCCCAAGATTTGATCTTGAAAGTATCCAATAATTATTAAGAGCTTTTAGTAGATTGAATACTCGAACCCCCTTATACAAAGACAAATGAAGTTTTAGACTAACTTCCAACCAAATAGTGAATAATAAAGAAAAATGGTTAGTCTTCCTTCCAAACGGAGGATTGAAGTGGTTAGTCTTCTTTCCAAATAACAACTTGAAACAGTTAGTCCCCAAGCTAAACCAAATTTTACATGGGCTTATCTCAAACCAAAACGAGCTTTTAAATTAGGCTGAACTCACAAACCAAATCTGGGTTTTGAAGAAGATGACCACGAAACACTGCAATTTCATACTAGGCTTATCTCAAATCAAGGCAAGCTTTTAGCATGATAAGCTTACAAACTGGGTCGAGGTTTTTACTAGGATAACCATGAACCAAGTTGAGATTTTATACTGGGATGATGTCGATTCAAATAAAGCTTTTGAACAGACTGAGTTTACAAACCAAAATGGTGACTTAAAATCTAAAGCCCCAAACCAAAGATTGTAAAGGGTTTAGCTTTGAACCCAAACAAATAATCCCTTATAGATAAATTATTCAACCAAGGTAAAATATTCTTTGGTGAATTTACAATAATTCTCTTCTCAAATTACAAAGAAACCTCACTAAACACAAGAGCTTCCTCAAATCGCTACAACTAGATTTAAGTGAGAAAAAGTTGAAAATAATATATATATATATATATATATATATATATATATATATATAATATATATATATATATATATATATATATATATATATATAGAGAGAGAGAGAGAGAGAGAGAGAGAGAGAGAGAGAGAGAGAGAGAGAGTGAGGTGTGAGATAGAGTGCTCATGTTGTCGAATGTGAAAATGTGAAAGGAAAGAGGGGGTGAATTGTGTGTTTCATAATAATGGTAGTTTGAAATTTTTTTACAATTATTTTCAGAGTATAAAAACATTTTAATAAATTAGCAACAGAAAGATAAATAAGCAGAAAATAAAAAGTTAAGGGTAAGAGAAATAACACCAGGAATTATAGAGGTTCTATCGAAATGAAGTGACATAATATTCTCCCAAAGATTTGATCTTGAGATTATCCAATAATTATTAAGAGATTTTAATAGGTTGAATAATCGAACCCCTTTATACAAGTACAAATAAATTTTTAGTATAACTTACAATCAAACAGTGAACAATAGAGAAAAACAGCTAGTCTTCCTTCCAAACAACAGATTGAAGTGGTTAGTCTTATTTCCAATGAACAACTTGAAACGGTTAGTCCCCAAGCTAAACTGAATTTTACACGAGCTTATCTCGAACCAAGGTGAGATTTTAAACTAGCATGAACTCACGAACCAAACTAGGTTTTTGAATAAGATGACCATAAAACATTGAGATTTTATACTAGGCTTATCTCAAATTAAGGAAAGCTTTTAGCATGATAAGCTTACAAGCCGAGTCAGGGTTTTTACCAGGATAACCATAAACCAAGTTGAGATTTTATACTAGGATGATCTCGAACCAAATAAAGATTTTGAATGGGATGAGTTTACGAACCGAAATGGTGACTTAGAATCTAAATCCCCAAACCAAGGATTGCAAAGGGTTTAGATTTAAAAAAAAACAAACAATCTCTTATGGATAAATTATCCAACCAAGGTGAAATATTCTTTGGTGAATTTACAATAATTTCCTTCTCGAATTACAAAGAAACCTCACTGAACACAAGAACTTCCTCGAATTGCTACAACTATATTTAAGTGAGAGAAAATTGAAAAATATTTTTAGAGAGAAAGTGAGGTGTGAGATAGAGTGCTCACGATGGTAAATGTGAAAGGGGGTGAATTGTGTATTTCATAAAAATGGTAGTTTGAAAAATATTTACAATTATTTTCAGAGTATAATAATTTTTTAAAAACATTTTAATAAATTAGCAACAGAAAGATAAATAAACAGAAAATAAAAAGTTAAGGGTAAGAGAAATAACACCAGGAATTATAGAGATTCGGTCGAAATGAAGTGACATAATCTTCTCCCAAAGATTTGATGTTAAGAGTATCCAATAATTATTAAGAGCTTTTAGTAGGTTGAATAATCAAACCCCCTTATACAAGGAAAAATAAAGTTTCAGATTAACTTCTAACCAAACAGTAAATAATAGAGAAAAATGGTTAGTCTTCCTCCCAAATGGAGGATTGAAGCGGTTAGTCTTCTTTCCAAATAACAACTTGAAACGGTTAGTCCTTAAGCTAAACCGAATTTTAGACGGGCTTATCTGAAACCAAAGTGAGCTTTTAAATTGGGTTGAACTCACAAACCAAATCTGGGGTTTGAACAAACTGGCCACAAAACACTGAGATTTTATACCAGACTTATCTTAAACCAGGGCAAGCTTTTAGCAGGATGAGCTTACAAATCGAGATAGGGTTTTTACCAATATAACCGTGAACCAAGTTGAGAATTTAGACTAGGTTGATCTCGAACCGAAGAAAGCTTTTGAATGTGATAAGCTTACAAACCGAAATGGTGATTTAGAATCTAAATCCCCAAACCAAAGATTTTAAAGGGTTTAGCTTTGAACCCAAATAAACAATATATTATGGATAAATTATTCAATCATGGTGAAATATTATTTGGTGATTTTACAATAATTTCATTCCTGAATTACAAAGAAACCTCACTAAACACAAGAACTTCCTTGAATCACTACAGCTAAATTTAAGTGAGAGAAAGTTGAAAAATGTTTTTAGAGAGAAATGGAGGTGTGAGATATATTTCTCACGATTCTGGATGTGAAAATTTAAAGGGAAGGACCTCAATTTATAGGCTAGAGGATGACATAAAAAAGGAAATTTTCTTGGGTCAAAATTAATGTGCCAATCAATTGGAACCTTGCTCCAATCGAATGGAAGGCCTCAAAATAATCATTTAGGATGTTTAAAAAGGAAGGAAAGGATATAGAGTTGTTGTCATTCATTAAGACATTATCCCAAATGATTAAATATAATTTCTTCACTAACCGAATCTATTGGGTGTAAGTGCCAATCGATTGGAAAATACAAATTTTGCCCAAAATCATTTAGACAGTTCCTAATTCAATTGGAATGACTTTAAAACATTTTTTAGGAATAAGAAAAATAGGCTCGAAAACATATTTTAGTGCGTGTATGTGTGTGTGTGTGTGATTTAACCATATAACTTTAAAAAATGCCCTTATGCTTTTACAACATAATGTTCACTTAGACGTGACATGGCGATCATTCACACTTTGAAGCTTCAAGACTTGCCAGGTTATCCAATCTTATAGACACTCGCTTTGTAAGTGTATCGTGCATCTAAGAGGGGGGAGGGGTAGGAGTGGAGGTTAATTAGGTACTTTGATTGATTTTCTATTTTAGTGAAATGTTTCTTTAATATTCTGGTTTGTTGGTTTTTATGAAAGCTGTAAAATGCAGAAAAGTAAAGAACACTGAGGGATTACACTAGTTCCTCTCACAATTCGAGAGTACGTCTAGTCTCCTTACCACAAGTAAGAGATTCCACTATTTGTTAGAACCTTGTACAAGTCTAATCCTAGCCTCTATACACAAGTTACTAACTAAACCAATAAGGCATCCTTCCTTATGATTTTACAAAGTAAAAAAAGAAAACAATCCTCTCTTTTTCACTCTCTTATTTCCAACAATCCTGGACAATAAAGTATATACACAAATTTGAGTTTGACAAGAAGTTCGAAGTTGTAAGACTTATATCAAATTGATCTTCCCTTTCAATTAGACAATTCACAAGTATGTTACATAAGTGCTCATAACAGAATTGATGAAACGTTTTAATGATGCAATGAAATTGAATGCAAAATGTTTCACATAAAACTTATGACACAAGGCACTTGTTAAAAAATGAAGGTTTGAGTTTGAATTGAATTAAAAGAGGTGAAAAATGAAAATCTGATATCTTAGGTATTTATACTTGCATAAAATCTTTTTGAAGCAACATGATCTCATGAAACAATGCCATGATTGATAAATGCATTTTGAAATTTGTTGGAATCAAATTTTCTACCAAAAAGTGCCATTACTTCAGTGGTAATCGGTTAACACATAATCGTAACCGGTTACAGTTGAAGTGAGTTATGAGAATTTGAATTTTTTGAAGGTGTAACCGGTTATAGGAAATGGTTAACCGGTTACACCTGATGGAATTTTGAAAAATACTTAAAATTTCATTTTGGTAATCGGTTAACAAGAATGTGTAATCGGTTACACATGAAGAAAATTTGAAAAATACTTTAAGTAATGTGATGGTGCATAAACACAAGTTATCAAAATGAGTCTTATGCATCAATATAAAATGAATATGATATTTCTGAGCACTATAGTAAAACACATGATTAAATTGTAACTTGTACCTTTAATGAAGGGATCAATCTTCTAAGGTTCAAGAGTGTCTTGAAAAAGTTGCTTGATATACAAGTATTGATACCATATCTTGAATCATGGAGTTTTTTCTCACCCTTTAATAATGCACATGAACTAGAGAGAGTATACTTGTCTTCATAAAAACACAATGTTGGAGAAGCTTGCCTTCACGTGCTTGAATTCTTCTTGAAGATGAGGCTTGAGTTTTATTCTAGTTAAGTAGCATCACCAAAGAATGTTTTCAGTGATCATTATTTCCTAATTAGTCTATTTATATCTTTAACCATTTGTTATGCTTTCATTTTGTTGTCATTATCAAAAGCAAATTCATCATAAGGAGCATGAGAGCTTCTTTGATTACTTAACCTGCAAAACATGGTTCCACATTGTTACCCTTCTTGATGATGATAACACATTTATCAAGGAGGTGGTAAAGTAAATAAATAAATATATTTGGATTAATTAAATCCTCAATTAGTTAGATAGGGATTATACTCTAGTCCCCCTGAGAGTATACTTCTCCCCCCTTCGTCAAAATAAAAAAGGCGGGTAAAGATGCATTACGAAAATTTAGATATGTAAACATAAGCACAATATCATTTAGGAAAGGTAAATGAACATTTTATTTAATTCAAAGAACATTAAAAAAGGGAAATTTAAAATAAGGAAATAAAAACAATATAAGCACATAAGAAACAATTAACTCATCTCAACGTCATTCCTGCTAGACACCATTAGAGATATGAGGTTTAATTTATCATCAAGAATGACATTGAGAATGTATGAGGAGGATGGGGGAGGGTCATTGTTTCTTTTTTGCCTTCCCTTTCTTAGAGGTATTGCAACTATTTCTCTTCCTTGAATGGTATGTCCCATTTTACGTAATATGCCTTTTTCTATTTTTGAGTGAATGATTTCCAGTTCTTCCGCTTCCTAGTCAAAGTCAGTGTACAATAGGATTTTTGTGATTAACTCACTAAAGGGAAAAATTACGTTCTTCTTTTTGTTATCCAAAATGTAATAAAGCACAACATCTGCCCAACTTTTTGCAACTTAATTTTCCACAAACCAAACCGCATGGACATTAGATATTTGGATGGTGCTTGAGTTGCTTTCCTTAGGAAAAGAACATGATTCATTGTACAATGAATCATTCTACTGTTCGCGTGTATAATTCGAACTGTGAATGGAGAAGGAATCCCAAAATATGGATCAATTAAAATATATTGGGCATGAAGGTCAAAGTTGAATACTACCTTTATCGTTGTTTTGGTTGTAATCTTGATTGCTGAAAGATAGGAAACAAGTTTTCAAAAATTCTTCAAGGGATATAGAAATATGGTGTTTCTTAACTTCATAGCTAATGATCCCATTAGAGTATTTTAGATATGAGTAGAACATTCTTACCAATTCAGGATATCTTTCTTAAGGCACTTCAAAAATGAAGTCCCTTAGACCGACCTCATTGAAGGCTTCTACGAAGAGGTATTTCTTGAAGAGCTTTTCATCCAAGTAGTAAGAGATATACACTTCTCTATCGCCAAAGTTCCGATTGAAAGTGTTCTCTTATTCTTGATTCGAAAAGTCTTCCGAGAAGTAAGATGGAGAGGCTTGAGAGATCGTGTTCTTTTGGATGCCATTTAAGGTGATGATGATTGAATGAGGGAGCCAAGGATTTCTAATGCAATGCACAAAATAGGTAGAATGATATGAGAAAGTATTTAAAGTTCATGTTTATTTATTGCCACTCTCCAATCGATTGGGTGAATGTGCCAATTGATTGGAAGCTTTAGTTTTTGAGAGCCAAGTGTTGCAATTAGCCGTTGCATTTACTTATCAATCAACTAGTCGTTGTCGTGGGCACCATTTTACAAAGTTTTAAAATTTGGGATCATCCAATTGATTGGGGCATGATGTCAATCGACTGGCTAGGCGTTTGTGTGCATTTTATGGTTTCGGGCCTTGTGATGGTTTTTATTTTCACTATTACTTTTCTATACTCCTTTTCAACTTTATTTGCACCTCCTTACTATAAAATACTTAGAAACTTATCTAATGTTAACAAACTAAGTTATTTGATGAGAAAAATTAAATCCACTATTTTAAGGAGTTAATTAAAATTTTCCGATCATTTCATCTTTAAAATAGTTTACTACCTCAAATATCAAGAAGTCTTAATAAATCTTCCCTTAAAGGGAACACTTACACATTGTGGTGCATCATTCTCAGTGAATTACTGGATTTAAGAGTTGGTTAAAACAACGAGATGGATATGTCCACCACATACATATCCACTCAACCTACTATGAGGTTAGTTGATCACTGAGGATCAGAAATGTTAAGATATCCTCAACCAAAAATCTTGCTTTGATCACTATCATTGATATTCACCATCATCGATCAGTCTCAGATCAGAGACTTCTAAAATAATGTATACTTGAAAGTATACTTTTTTTTGGACTACTCCATTTGACATCCACTAAAGATTCGAGCTGCAAATAATTTTTGCAAAACGTACTAGGATTTCACCTTTGGTACTTGAATTTTCTTAGGTCTAGGTGCGTTTGTTTTTCCAGAAGGTTTAAGTTGTTACCTTTAGACCTTTTCAAGTTATCAAAACATAAGGGTTTTAAATAACCAATTTTTTTGTAGTGTGTGCATTTATAAATGGATCGATTTTTCTTCCTATTTAATCCTTTACTAGGCATTTTATTTGATTTAAATCCTAGTCCACTTTTATTTACGGAAGGCCTTTGACTTGATAAGACCAATTCAAGATTTTCTTTCCCGTTAGTAAATTTACTTAGGTTTCACACAAATATTTAACTTCCTTTTTCAATGATACATAAGTCTCACAAACTTCTATTGAGTTTCTAATATTGTCCATTTCTAATTTAAGTGTTTTATTGATTTCTTCAAGAAACTCTAGATACTCCTTAAGGTCTAAGATGCATTTTTAATCTTATCATTTTCCTCAATCAACTTATCACTAATTTTAAATAATTTCTAATATGATGGTTTAGTTACCTCATAATCATCTTCTTCATAGGACGCTTTTAAGCAAACTTCATCTTCTTCATTGGAAGAGGATTTGTCTATTATTCTCCCTGAGTCTGACTCTTGTTTATTTGTGAATGCTCCGTCTCCTCTTCTTCTTTCAAATATTTTACTAGATGATAATTCTTTACATTCTCTCGTAGATGAGGTTTCTTCATTTGATGTTTAATCTTTCTAGGATCATTCAACTACTGAGTACGTTCTTTCAAAGGAAACCATGGAAGTTGTTTGATAGTAGTTTGATGAGGTTGTTGACGATTCCCCAGTCTTTGAGCTAAAGCCCTTATCTGTAATCAGTTGAACTAGCTCGTTCAAGTTTTTAATGATTTCATCCTTCTTTGACCTTTTCTAAAATTTATGAACACTCTCATCTTTAGATTTAAGGAATGGATTAAGTCTCAATTCTTAACTCTTAGATATTGATTAGTAATAAAAGTTCCAATATAATTTCTAGAAATTCTAAACTTTGTAGAACATTGATGAATGATACCTTCATCTTCTTCGCCTCGTGTGTTCATTTCCTATTGTTTGATACTTTGAGAGACTCCATATGTCATTTCAAGAGTATCCCACATTTTCTTGGTGGTTTTTCAATTATAAACATACAGAAGTTTACTATCATCTAAAGTCATTACTAGAAAGTTTTTGGCTTTGAAATCTATTTCAAATTTTCTCTTTACTTATACGGACCAAATAGAATTAGGTTTATATATTACTTCTCCATATATTTGGTGAGTAGGGATAAAGATGCCATTGATTAGAGTTTCCCATAATTCAAAATTAATACTTTGAATAAAAATTCTAAATCAAGTTTTCCATATTTCAAACCTAGCACCATTAAATGACAGAGGTGTGTTTAGGAAAAATCTCTCGTCTAAAAATGTGTTGGAAGTCATGTTTCTCCTTAGACGATTAGTCCTTGAACAACAGTTGGGCTCTAATGCCACTTGTTGTACATGTGACTTCATACACAAGAGGGGGAGAGGGGGGGGGGGGGGTTGAATTGTGTGTTTTAGAAAAAAAAATACTTTGAAAAACTTTTACAATTATTTTTAGTTTAAAAACATTTTAACTTTTTTTAATAAGTTAGCATCAGAAAGATAAATAAGAAGAAAATAAAATGTTAAGGGTGAGAGAAATAACACCAAGAATTATAGAGGTTTGATCAAAATGAAGTGACATACTATTCTCTCCAAATTTAACAGCTCTTGAGAGAAATAACCCTATCTCCTCGTATTTTTGCCATATGAAAATGATTACAAGATCAAAGCTAATCTTTATGTCATTAAAAACATCTTTCATGTTTAACTCAATAGATACGTTTGCTTTGAAAGTCATTCTTTATGGTGAAATATTATACGTCATTTTGTCTGTGCCCTAGATAGAAGGTCAACTTCCAAGAGCCATAACTTCCTATTTTTTTATGATTTGAATATCATCCAAGTTTCATGATTAATTTCAAGATGTATTCTTCAACTTTTCTTCTTTAAGAAATATCAAATTCTAATTGCAAAGTCATGTACCATGAGGAAACATTATAGGTCCATTTTGGTCCTCATCATTGAATAAACAAATTTCCTTAACTTCTAAAATCCATAACTTCATCATCCAAACTCCAAATGGTGCCAAATTGGTGGTCAAATTTAAGAGAATTGAAATATATACAACCTTGTATAAGGAACCAAGTTAATTTGAAGCTCACATCAAAAGTTATTCAAAGTGGAAAGAGAGATCATTTGGCTTATAACTCAGAAACATTTTTAAGTATGTTTGATACCTCCATCTTCAAGGCCAACTTTCTCCATTTTCCATGCTTCAAATTGAAAACGTCACAACATCAAAGTTGTTCATCATGATGAGATATTTCCAAAAAGTCCAATAGCACGTTATTTGGATGAGAAATAACGGATTTGCGCATGAGGTCTTTCCATGGCTTATTTTGGTAAGTTTTGAACTCCAAACAATGCACAACTTTGCACGGCCTTGTGTGATGACTTCAGCAACCTATTGTCACGATTTAGAGTGCATTCCAATCATTGTTTGGTCCTGTACATGCACCCATGCACCAATAATTGCTCATTTTGATTCAAAATTGGAAAGGTGCATTTATCAATGGCTTGGCCTTTAAATCAAAGAGCATTTGCTCAGAAAGAGGGGAGAACACTACCCAATCTTTGCTAGACATTTCCATAACCTCACACTATATAATTCTTTAAAGATTTCTCAAGAAATCGACTTTTTGTTGAACTCAAGTTTCTGAACAAAAACTCTAAAGGTTCATTCTATTTTCCACTCCATTAAGGTTCTGCAAGCAAGAGGAAGAGAAAACACGAAGCATTGCATCAAGAACCAAGCTCAGAAGCTGCTCACATAAGGTGAATTTCTCAAAATTTCATCTCTTTGATTCTCCTTCCATACTCTAGATTTGAACTGAATTTTCTGTTGGTTGAAGTCCTACCAATGTAGGCAACATGACTGAGTTGTTTTGAGCTTGATTCGAAGTAACTCAGGTTGGACACCTCGATTTTGATCTTCACTTTTCTAATTATAGAGTGAGAGATGGAACAAATGGAGGTCATATTCGTGATCCTTGCAATTTTTCCTTTAAAATGATGTTAGATCCATAAATTTCTGGTAAAGTTTGATCTTGACAGTCCGGTGACCCTCGCCAGAGAAGAAGACTAGAGCTAGGGCTCCAGTGGTGGCATGGCAAGGCCCTCACCCTTAGATCTCTCTTCTATCTTCTAATCTTAGCCTTTGTTTTTGATTACCTTTTGTGTGGCGTGTTGACTGAGGAACCTTAGCGATGGAATGCGTGTTGTGGATCATCAGATCTGCCACCTCAATTAATGAGGGAGATCAGATGGCTCTCATTTTTCCTTTTTATTTTATTTTCTAAATTGATTTTTAAATAGAGTTTTCTTTTAAAATTCACCATAAATTCATTTTTGACCCAAAAATTATGGGACCAACATAAAAAATTCACAAATATTTCGTCTTCCCATTTATGATTTAAAATTAATTTTTGGATTAAGTTTGATATTTTTTTTTAATTTTATGGTTTTTAACTTGTTTTAATTAGTTTTTAATTGCTTATGACTTTTGAAAAATGCCAAAAAAATTAGTCAATGGTCCTTTGACCTTATTTGACCTATGATAAATCCCTTGGCCGTTTCTTTGGTGTTTTGAAAGGGTTTTAGGTTTTTGATCTTTAAAAACTTATTTTCTTCATTTTTTAAAATGTTTTAAAATTTGTTTAATTGATTTAATGTTTTGGTGAGATTTTATATTGACTTTATGTTGACATTACTTCTGTTTGGCCTTGGCCTTAGTTGAATTGGACCTTGACTTGGTCAATAGCATTAGATTTAGGATGTTAATGAAGTTTAAAACTTCATTCCTCAATATGAATGAATGATATTGATCAAGTGAGGTCCATCCCTTGACCAATTTGGGATCTCCTTCATTTCATCTATCCATTTTCATCTCATATCTTCCCCAATCATCTTTTTGCCAATGACTTCTAATGGATCATTAGCTAGTTGATTCATCAATGACCTTGTGTTAGATTAATCAATATAAGCTTGATTGAGATAATTCCATCGCCTCTTATTTTTGTGTGTGGTATGCTTTAGGAGCTTGGTCTTGGATACCTTGTCTCTAGTACACATTAACACCAATATTATTATTGACCGACCTCAGATAGGTACGGCTTCTACATAAGTCTAGTACGCATTAACACCAATAAATTTGTCTCAAGGCATAACTTAACAAACTAACTTGACAACTAACATTTAAGTTTCTTGTCATTTATTTTAATGCAATTTAAATTCTTGCACTTTATCATTTTTTGTCATTTGCATTCATGCAATTTATTTATGCTTCAGTAATATGTCTTTGCCCACTTGGGCTTATATTTATGCTTCCGTTATTTTTTTATTTTTGGTCATATTTTGTTTGTGGTCTTAGGACCTTAAAACACTTAATAAAAACAAAAACACTAAAAAACACATTGGTGGACTGTTGGATCTTTGTATGTGACTTGATTTTGACCTATGGACTTAGAGTATGCAACATTCTTGAGCTATGGAAGAAAAACTTGGACAATGCCATTAATCTGAGACCAAAAAACATGGCCAATGCCATTCATCTAACACAAGCTTGAGAGACTCCATTGGGTTTATCTGATACACTCTTTCTCTTTGTTATTATTTTGATCTTATTGTTATTATTTGATGTTTTCTCTTTGAGTATGTTTCAAGGGATTTTTCCATCTGATACACATAAAGGACATTGAAGATTGCTTGCTTTAGAGTGCTAGCTTGGATGTTTGGTTATCTTTATTTGATACCATTGGATTTCTTATTAACTGTTTGGATGATTATGGCTTTGTTGTTTGCTTGACAATCCAAAGGAAATGGGTTTCTATCTGAAACTTTTGTATTGTGGATGCTTCCCATGGGTTAGATATATTCAACTCAAAACTCTTAATCTTGTCTAAGATAACCTCTTCATCTCCACCTCCTTCTTCTTTATTTTCAAAATCTTCTTCTAATTTTCAAAACTTCTTTGCTTGTTGTTTTTCAACTTAGACTTGTTTTAATAAGTAGAAACCTTGGCCTTATGACATTGATTTTCAAACTATTTTATTAATCAAACTTGTAAAAAGACTTAATCATATTGACTCTCTTTTCAAAAACAACAAAAAGAACTAACAACCTCATCTAATCATTTTGGCCACCTTGTGCGTTTTTCCTTTTAAACTTTTCAAAAAGAAAGCATTTAGATTTGAGTTATCCTTGGTTGAGATGTAATTCTCCCATTCCATGATATGTTGAGTGTAAGACTTTCCATTTACTAGGGGTTAGAGGCATTCTTGTTGGTTTAATTCAAGTTGGAGCCCTCCCTCTTAAATGTTCAAAATCCCTCATTATTGGTAGATGTTTGGTTAAGTATTCTCCCGTTGATAACAAAATATCTTTAAACTTTTGTTAAAATCAATCCACCCATCTTTGAAATTTTTACGATGAACTAGGAGGTTTTACTCCCTCATTTATGTTGGTATGTAGGCATAAGACCAAAAGTCTTATCAAACACAAAATGTAAATAATGAATTCTTTTCTCATCCCCTCATTATATTTTCAAAACAAACATCTTTTCAACCAAAACAAGTACATACAAAAAGGGCTTCCTAGGAGTACCTAGGACACTTTGGGTGCTAATACCCCCCCTTTGTGTAACCAACCCCCTTACCTGTAATCCCTGACATTTTATTAGTTTTGATTTGAAAACTTCTTATCTTTGGGTTTCGTTCGTACTTTCTCCCTTTTCCTTTGGAAATAATAAAAGCATGATGGTGACTCTGGTTTTATTGACGTTGAGTTAACCAATAGCTCAGTGGTCATGAATTTACCACTACAGAAAAAAAAGTGGCGACTCTGGTAGGGAGTAGTCCCAAGTGGGTTTAGCCTACTTTTTGGGTGTATTATATTTGTTGATTATTGATGTTTGTATGCTTGTATATATTGTATGTATGATATTTTCCGTCTATTATGCTTGATGATCTCTGTGTGGTAGTATAAGTTTTATACCCAAACTTTAGTTCAATCTAAGATATGATGGTGGGTATAGTCAATGTTGGCTTTGGTGGAGTCATTCCTGAAAAAGTTGATTTGAGATCCCCCATCTCACTGGAGACCCCTTTGGAGTTACTAGTGCCACACGAGTAAGTCGTGGATAGGCATTACTTTCTATGACCTAGGAGTCCGAGAAGCTGAGAACCGTAGAACATTTAACCTAACTTGGAATATTTAGGACGTGGTGCAAAGACTATTAAAGTGTAGACTTGATAACAGTTGTTACACGATACTACACTTAGACGAGTTTCTCTTTAGAATACTATGGGTTGATGAGTCAGTCATCCAAACCTATAGTATCCGATAGATGGGATCATAACCCTGGGAACTTTTTAGAACATGCTCTACAGGTTTTTATCCTTAGTACACTCCTTTGGGATGGTTCTTAACCCGACTCCATGCTTGTGACTTGCAACAAACCCATTGATTCTTGGTTGATCCGATTAGTTACCATCAATATCAATGGATATTGGGTGTTGATAGGGTGAAAAACCTAATCCACCAAAATGGATGATTGATCTTGACGATGACTTGATCTATCCATTGACCTTTATTTGTGTTTGCCTTGTGCGTGATCCCTTGTGTGTGATTGTTGCATTCATGCATACATGCACATCATAACATTCATCACAAAAATAAATTTCAAGGAACTAAGATCGTGTTTGCAAATATTTTCAGACCATGGGTTATGGACGAAGGAACACTAAGAAATACGGTTTCAGACGTTCAGAATTGAAAGATTTAAGGAAGCTATCATCTTTTGTAGTTGATCCTGTGGATTTTAAAGAACGTCATGGGAAGCTTCTATCTGTGTTGTCTATCGAGCTTGTTGCCTTGAGCGTGTTGGTTCAGTTCTATGATCTTCTCTATCGACGCTTCACCTTTCCTGATTATCAGCTGATGCTTACATTGGAGGAGTATGCATATCTCTTGGATATACCCGTATCTGACAAGGTGCCTTTTAGTGGATTAAAGAAGATTCTGAAATCTCAAGTCATAGCTGATGCTCTTCATTTGAGGAAGTCTGAGATTAATGCAAATATGACGAAGAAATGAGGTATCTGAGGTCTGACTTCTGAGTTTCTGATTGGGAGAGCTGCCACTTTTTCTCAAGCCGGTAGTATGGACACCTTCGAGGCTATCTTCATATTGCTTATTTATGGTCTAACATTGTTCCCTAACATTGATAACTTTGTCGATGTTAATGCCATTAGAATCTTCTTGATTGGGAATCTTGTTCCAACTCTGTTGGGTGACACGTACTTCTCCCTACATCTAAGGAATTCTAAGGGTAGTGGAACCGTTGTGTGTTGCATCCCTCTTCTGTACAAGTGGTTTATTTGACACTTGCCTCAGACACCAGTCTTCCTAGAGAGCAAGCAATGTCTACGGTGGTTCCAGAGACTTATGTCTCTCACTAATGATTATATTACTTGGTATAATTATGTATATGATGGCTTGAAGATTATTGATAGTCGTGGCTAATTGTCTAATGTGCCTCTCATTGGTACATAAGGAGGAATCAACTTAACCCTGCTTTGGCTCGACGTCAACTTGGGTTCCCCTTAAAGGATAAACCTAATAACATTCAGTTAGAAGGTTCGTTCTATCAAGAGGGTAAAGATCCCCAAAACTTGAAGGGTAGGATGGTGCATGCTTGACATAGTGTCCATAGAAAGGGAATAATGGAGTTTGGACTGCACAATTGCGTAGCTCTGGAACCTTACACTAGTTGGGTGAAAAAGAGAGCTTTAGAGCTTAAGATGTCGTATGCTTGTGAAAAACCTATGTCTATGGTTATGGTTGAGCCATAAACTATCCCTAACCAAGACGTAGAGGAGTTGGAAGAAGCACTAGCTAAGATGAAGCAAGAGAAAGACCTTTGGGAAGAATGATTCCATGCTTTGAATCGAAAGCAAGTGGAGTTACAACTTGAGATGAAAGACAAGGATGCACTTATTGGGGTCCTCGAAGATCGTGCAGTTAAGAGAGAGACATATATATATATATATATATATATATATATATATATATATATATATATATAGAGAGAGAGAGAGAGAGAGAGAGAGAGAGAGAGAGTGAGAGAGAGAGAGAGAGAGAGGACCAGAGGATTTATTTTCCTCTAGTATCCCTCGGTCTTCTAATGCTTGGAAGAAGATCATCGATCAGCTCGTCACCGAGAAAGCTCATATGAAGACCGCCTACGAGTCAGAGATGAGATGCATTCGAAGGAAGTACATGCCCATAGACAGATCATCTAATACATTTGCTAGGGATCCTTAGGATGTTATTTTACTTATCTCTTGTATTTGTATTTTGGTTTCTGTAATTGTACTCAGTGTAATCTTTCCAAATATTATGAATAAAAACGAGATTTTATGGTCAATTCAAATTGTTATTATTGATTATTATGTAAGGGCAAACTGTCATACAACATACGATCATAAGTTTCGATGATGACAAATGACCACCATGGATGAATCGGCATTGTCGATTCCACCTCTACAAAACAAATGCAACATATCACCTATCATATCCTTTTCTATGCTCATCTAAACTGTTATATTTCATACAACATATGTGGATAAAATGTGGTCATGACAAAATGCATGAAAACCACAAAAATCTGATTTTTTTTGCAGATCTGCAGGGTATGAGTCGACCGTAGGGTCGGCGCATAACATAGTGCATTCCCTACGGGTCAGCGCATAACACAATGCTTTTCCCACGGGTTAGCGCACAAAAGACTTGCGTCGACCGCAGGGGTCAGCGCATGAACCACAGGTCAGCGTACGCCGACCTATGGTCGACGCATACTGATGTATTTCTCAGTCTGTCCAAAACTGCAGGCCATGCGTCGACGCATAGACCTGCTACGGTCGACCGTTCATGCGCATTTTCAGTTTTTAATGTTTCCCACTCTGTTTGAAAAGCTGTTAAGTGGATTGGTTGGTTGGTTACTATAAATAGAAGTTTAGTTACTTGTATCAACTAACATTTGTCAAATTGATTCAAGTGTTCAAGGAAACAAGAAAAAGTGAAATAGGTGTCTAAGATTCATCATCTTCATCTTCAACATCTCACAACACATCAACTACACACAACCATTTTTGAAGTGCTTTGTGATTGGTTAAAGGTGATAAGGTTCGAAGCCGTGATTAGGGAATCCGGTTCGGGTTGAAGCTTGTGACAGGTTTTTTCTTGAATAAAACCGTTAGGGTTTTGTCCTCTAAGACTGGTTTGTGTTTGGGGGTTTTTGGACGAATTTCTTCATCAATTTTCAGCTGAGCGAAGGTGATTGAGAAGAGGAAGTCTTCGTCAATCTAGTAGCTGATTCAGTGATATTGAAGGGAAGATTTTGGGTTCGATTTGTTGTAGTTGAGATCAGCCGGGATGAGGGTTTGAAGAACTGAGGGTTATTCAACAAAGGGGCTGGAATCGGAGGTCTATCAACAACAATCGAAGGACTTGATTCACCTTGAATCAAGGAACAAGGAGTGGAAGCAACATTCAACGTCTTGAGAGTTCTGTTGTATATTTGCTTTGCAATCCTTGTATAAACGGTTAAACTCAACAGGTGATATCTATTAAATCATCTCAATTCTAGTTTTAGAATTGAGGGCAGACGTACCCCGAAGCGAGGACGGTGGGGGAACTGCCTCATCAAATCTTTGCCTTCTCTAATTTTCTGCATATTTGTTTTTTAGCTTAAAAATTAAGTGATTTTAGTATAAGCACTTTTATCAAACCTTGATATTAATTGAGTAATAGGTTAAAAATCTATTTTACTAGGATATTTTACTAGATTAATTGGAATTACTTGCTCAACATAAATATCACTTGGAGTGTTTTTACACACCAAGTGTTTGATAATTTGCCTAAACCAAAATTATCTTAGTTGTGTATCTAGTTTGGTTTGCTCTTTGAATCATTGGAACTAGGAATCCTAGTAAGTAAAACAAATCATTGATAGTGTGACTAGTGTAGTGATTCTTATTCCACATTATCACTAATCCATAGGCTTGACGCATATCCGGTTTTCCAATAACAGTTCGTTTTAGACTATATTTTCCTCGACCGCTTCCGCACTTAAAACAATTTTTCAAAACCAATTTTTAATTGGTAGCGCCGACTCAAATTTTAATTGGGATCTATTCAACCCCCCCTTCTAGATCCGTGCCATAGTCTAACATATTATTGTTGAAATATTTGCAAATAAGACTTTGTATGTTCCTTGAAAATAATAAAATCAAAAACATTACATTCATGCATCATTTGCATCGCAGGTTTCTTGCATTCTATCCATTCGGCCAGGTGTCTCATGACCTTCATCTTTGTACCAGTCAAGTTGACGCATCATTATAACACTCGTGCTAATCATCAATGCATGATGGATCAATTAGAGCAAGAAAACCGTGAACTCAAAGAGGAGATTGCTAGACTTACTACTCTTATGGAGTCTCTCATCACAGCTCAGAGTCATTCGGCTCAAGTTATTGCAACTCTGCAACAATAGACAGTTATCTCTGAGATTACCTCAACGCTCGTGTTTGTGGCTCCAATCAACCAGCCTGCTCACTCTATGCCTGTCTGATTCCTATGGGGAATGCCTAAAAACTATGTGCCTGAGGGTTATGCTCCTACCATTGCTCCTATACCGACATCTCTCCCGGTCATGTCTACTCCTTCTCCTGTTCTGCATGTCATGCCTCGTGTTGAAGAGACTATCTACCATTATGAGTCGTCTGAAGGCCCAGATATGCATGAAAAGATGGATGAAATGAAGGATCAATTTCAAGAATTGAAGAAGGAAATGAAGACCCTGAGGGGAAAATATTTGTTTGGGAAGAGCGCTTTTGAGCTCTACTTGGTGCCTAATATGAAGACCCCTATTAAGTTCAAAGTCCCTGACTTTGAGAAAGACAAGGGGAACACTTGCCCTATAATCCATCTTTTAATGTATTCCCGCAAGATGTCAACCCAAACAGACAATGACCAGTTGCTCATTCATTATTTCCAGGATATCTTGACTGATGCCACTCTTGATTGGTACATGGGTCTGGACAGTGGTAGCATTTGTACTTTCAATGACTTAGGCGGGGCCTTTGTCAAGTAGTATAAGTACAATATGGATATGACATCTGATCGTGACCAACTTCGGTCTATGTCTCGGAGAGATAAAGAGGTAATAAAGAATATGCGCAAAGATGGAGAGAGTTAGCCGCTCAGATATGTCCTCCATTGGAAGAAAGAGAAATGACAAAGATCTTTCTCAAGATTTTGAGTTTATTTTACTATGAGCGTATGACTGCTAGCGCTCCCAATGATTTCACCAAAATGGTGAACATGGGGATGAGCCTAGAGGAAGATGTCTGTGAGGCCAGATTGTCTAGAGAAGAAGCGTCAATCGGTAAGAAGTATGGGAGTGGTTTCTCAAAAAAGAAGGATGGAAAAACTAATTCAGTGACTATGGAGAGGCGAAGGAATCCTTATGTGAAGAAGAGTTCCAGATCTAATCAACAACATCATCAAGTGTCTTTTGTTATTCCAGTGTTTGCCAATAATTTGGCCATTCAATCTACAACAGTCCAACCTCAACAACAACAACAACATACTCATAACAACAATCACCATGACAAAAATCACAAAAATAATCAGCACAACAACTATGAGAGGAAGAAGGTCATGTTTGACCCTATTCCGATGTCTTATGCCGAATTATATATGTCTCTTATTGTCAAGAATCTGGTCCAGCCAAGAAGTCCTCCGCCTATTCCTGAACCTATGCCGTGGTGGTATAAGCCTGATCAACATTGTACCTATCATCAAGGGGCACCGGGTAATGCTATTGAGAATTGTTATCCGTTGAAATACAAGGTTCAACGATTGGTAATAAATGGGATGGTGTCCTTTGAGGATCGTGCGCCGAATGTTAAAGCCAATCTGTTACCCACTCATGGTAACTCCTCTGTAAATATGGTGGATGGTTGTCCCGGTAAGTACAGAGTTTATCATGTCCGACATATCCGAAGATCCTTGGTAGAGCTTTACAAGACTTTGTGTCAGATTAGTGAATACGAGCATGATCACGACGATTGTATCATTTATAGTGCCAATCCACGTGTGTGCATGATTGTGAAGAGGGATATTCAAAGGTTAGTGGATGAATGTATGATTCACATCCACCAAGCTATAAATTTGGATGATGATGTGAATGTGATTGTTCCAATTTTCAAAACAAGTGAACGAGTGGTGATTCAATTTTGATAGCAGTAAGAGAAGAAATAGATCGATATCACCGTTAGTGATACGATTGGCGGGCCCAGTCTCGTACACATCTGATAAGGTTGTGCCTTACAAGTAGAATGCTACTATGATCAAATATGGGAAATAGGTTCCTCTTCCTGCAGCTACTTCAGTAGTAAGCATTGCTGACGTTGTCAAGGTGACCTGAAGCGGTCGAGTGTTCAATCCAGTATTCCCGAAGGCTGTTGAGAACTTCGTAGTTGGAAGGAAGACCGAGGTGGTTGTTCATTTGTTTGATCATGTTAACACTCCAATTTGTCGGTCTGGTGAGTCCTACAGTTTGAAGAATAAGGATGATAATGATGAAGTACTCCGTCTGATAAAGAAGAACGAGTTTAACGTCGTGGAGCAGCTACTCCAGACGCCCTCCAAGATTTCTGTTTTATCCCTATTAATGAATTCTGAAGCACACTGTGTGGCTTTGAAAAAAGTACTTGAGCAAGCCTATGTTGAACATGATGTTATGGTTGGTCAATTTGATCACATTGTTGCCAACATTACTGCATGCAACAATATGAGTTTTTGTGATGAGGAGCTTCCAGAAGAAGGTAGGAATCATAATCTGGCTCTCCACATATCTATCAACTGTAAGGAGGATGCCTTGTCCAACGTCTTGGTAGACATTAGTTCATCTTTGAACATTCTACCCAAGTATAACTTGGCTAGGCTATCTTATCAAGGAGCACCCATGAGATATAGTGGTGTGATTGTGAAGATGTTTGACGGTTCTTGCAAAACCGTCATTGAAGAAGTTGACCTCCTAATTAAGATTGGTCCGAGCGATTTCCAAATTACTTTCCAGGTAATGGATATCCACCCGATCTATAGCTGCTTATTGGGTAGGCCATGTATTCATGAAGCAGGTGTTGTCATGTCAACACTGCACCAAAAGCTCAAATTTGTCAAGAATGGAAAGCTTGTTATTATTAGAGGTGAGAAGGCACTATTGGTGAGCCACTTATCATATTTCACGGATGTTGAAGCCGAGGAAGCTGTTGGAACTCCATTCCAAGTTTTTTCTGTGGCTAATGTGATCCAGAAGACTGAGGCATCCATGTCTTCTTTGAAATATGCGCAAGAGATTGTTCAAGCTGGTGACACAAATAGTTGGGGCCATGTCATGGAAGTGGTTGAGAATAAGAATCGGGCCAGTTTGGGATTCGAGCGAGGGTGATTCAAGAATAAAGTCAAGGTTATGCAACAGATTTTCCGTAGTGGAGGGTTCATCCACAAAGAAGAACAACACTCAACTGCGATCCTTCATGAAGAAGAAGAAGAAGAAGAAGAAGAAGAAGGCAGTGCTAACTTTGTGACGCATGAACAGATTTGCAACAATTGGGTTGCTGTTGATGTTCCTGTTATAATTCATCATTCAAATTAGTATACCTTATTGTTTAAAGAAGAGTCTTTCTCCTATGACTAAGGGAGGAGTGAAAACATTGTCAGACATTTTCAATTATCATCAATAAAATGTGATTGTATTCATCCATATTTATGTTGTTTTTACTTTTTGCTTTTTTTTCCTGAAAATGGTAATCACAAAAAACATAAATAGACAATAATTTTTCCTATATCTGCATACTATTTATTTGCACTTCATATTTCTAAAATCAAAATATCAAATCATCATGTAGGTTGCTTCTCAAACCAATTGAAAATAATGACCCTACTCCCTCTCCGAACTTTAATTTCCCTGTGTTCGAAGCTGAGGAAGAGAATAATGATGAAGACATTTCTGATGAGTTATATCATTTGCTTGAGCACGAGGAAAGAACCATTCATCCGTTTGAAGAACAAATTGAGTTGGTCAACTTGGGTTCCTAAGATGATATCAAGGAGGTCAAGATTGGGTCATAACTTCATCCAGAGGTTAAGAAGGGGTTGGTTGAGATTCTCCGAGATTCCTCTGATGTGTTTGCTTGGTCTTATGAAGACATGACATGTCTTGATACCGATATTGTGGAGCATAGATTGCCGTTGAAGCCAGAATATCCGCCAGTCAAGCAAAAGTTAAGAAGAACTCATCCTGACATGGCAGTGAAGATCAAAGAAGAAGTCCAAAAGCATATTGATACCGATTTCCTTGTTACCTCCGAATATCCTCATTGGGTGGCCAATATTGTGCCTGTTTTGAAGAAGGATGGAAATGTCCGCATGTGCATCGACTATAGAGACTTGAACAAAGCTAGTCCTAAATATGATTTTCCTCTGCCACACATTGATATGTTAGTAGATAATACAACTAAGTTCAATGTCTTCTCTTTTATGGACGTATTTTCTGGTTATAATCAGATAAAAATGGCACCCAAAGATATGGAGAAAACCACGTTCATTACGCCTTGGGGAACATTTTGTTATTGAGTGATGCATTTCTGTTTGAAGAATGCTGGTGCAACATACCAAAGAGTCATGACCACTCTTTTCCATGATATGATGCATAAAGAGATTGAGGTCTATGTTGATAATATGATTACCAAATCAAGGTCTGAAGATGAGCATGCTGATAACTTATTGAAGTTATTCCAGCGTTTGAGGAAGTACAAACTCCGCTTGAATCCCAATAAGTGTACATTTGGTGTCCGTTCTGGTAATTTGTTGGGCTTTATTATCAGTGAGAAGGGTATTGTAGTTGACCCTGCCAAGGTCAAAGCAATACAAGAAATGCCTTCACCCAAAATTGAGAAGTAAGTCAGAGGTTTTCTCAACCGCTTGAACTATATTTCAAGATTTATATCGCATATGAATGCCACATGTGCGCCTATATTCAAGCTCCTTCGGAAAGATCAATCTTGTGATTGGACCGAGGATTGCCAGAAAGCTTTTGACAGTATTAAAGAATATCTGATTGAGCCTCCGATTTTGTCTTCGCATGTTGAAGGAAGACCATTGATCATGTATTTGACTGTGCTTGAAGAGAGTATAGGCTGTGTTCTTTGTCCGCAAGATGAATTTGGTAAGAAAAGTATGCTATTTACTACCTCAGTCAGAGTTTCACCGATTATGAGTCTCGGTATTCTATGCTTGAGAAGACATGTTGTGCTTTGGCTTAGGATGCTAAGCGTTTGCGCCAATATATGTTGAATCATACTACTTGGTTGATATCCAAGATGGATCTAATCAAGTACATATTTGAAAAGCCTGTTTTAATTGGGAGGATTACCCGTTGGCAGATGTTATTATCTGAGTATGATATTGAATACCGAGCTCAGAAAGCGATTAAAGGTAGTGTTTTGGCTGACCATTTGGCTCACCAACCTATTGATGATTATCAGTCACTACAGTTTGATTTCCCTGATGAAGAGATATTGTATTTGAAGATGAAAGACTATGATGAACCATTGCTTGAAGAAGGGCCAAAACCTGGTTCCCGTTGGGGCATGGTATTTGATGGAGCTATTAATTCATATGGTAATGGCATTGGGGCAGTGATTATTACTCCTTAAGGCACTCATTTTTTGTTTACAGCTAGATTAACCTTCAAATGTACGAATAATATGGCTGAGTATGAAGCCTCCATTATGGGGCTCAAAGAAGCCATTAATCTTAGAATCAAATATCTTGATGTCTATGGATATTCAGCTTTGGTTGTTAACCATATTAAAGGTGAATGGGAGACGAATCAACCCGGTTTGATACCATATAAAGATCATGCGAGGAGGATATCAACTTTCTTTATAAAGGTTGAGTTTCATTATATCCCTCGAGATGAAAACCTTATGGCAGATGCTCTTGCAACGTTAGCTTCCATGATTGTTGTGAAATATTGGAGTGAAGTTCCTCAACTGAATGTAATGCGCCTTGAAAGGCCATCTCATGTATTTGCTATTGAAGAGATCAAAGATGATAAGCCATGGTACCATGATATTAAGTGTTTCCTCCAAAGTCAAATTTACCCGTTTGGGGCATCTTTGAAAGACAAGACTTTGAGAAGACTGGCTGGCAACTTCTACCTGAATGGTGATGTGCTTTACAAGAGAAATTTAGATATGGTTTTGCTCAGATGTGTGGATAGACACAAAGCAAACCTATTGATGACTGAAGTCCATGAAGGTTCCTTTGGTACTTATTCCAACGGACATGCTATGGCAAAGAAGATGTTGAGATCATGTTACTATTGGACGACAATTGAATCTAACTGTTGCAAATACGTGAAGAAATGCCACAAGTGTCAAATCTATGCAGATAAGATTCATCTTCCTCCGACACTTTTGAATGTCATTTACTCTCCATGGGCTTTCTCCATGTGGGGAATTGATATGATTGGAATGATAGAGCCCAAGGCATCAAATTGACATCGTTTCATTCTGGTAGCTATTGATTACTTCACGAAGTGAGTTGAAGCGACATCTTACGCAAATGTAACCAAGCAAGTTGTTGTGAGGTTTATCAAGAATCAGATCATATATCGATATGGTGTGCCAAGTAAGATCATCACTGATAATGGATCGAACTTGAATAACAACATGATGAAAGAGCTCTACAAAGACTTCAAAATAGCACATTACAATTCTTCTCCCTACAGACCCAAGATGAATTGGGTTGTTGAAGCTGTGAATAAGAATATTAAGAAGATTATCCAAAAGATGGCTGTGACATATAAAGATTGGCATGGGATGCTCCCATTTTCTTTGCATGGGTACCGTACATTCGTCCGCACTTCGACAGGGGTAACCCCTTTCTCTCTTGTTTATGGCATGGAAGATGTGCTTCCCGCGGAGGTTGAGATCCCATCAATGCGTGTGTTGATGAAAGCCAAGTTGACCAAAGTTGAATGGTGTCAGACCAGATTTGATCAACTCAATTTAATTGAAGAAAGAGATTGACTACCATATGTCATGGTCAGTTATATCAGCAGAGAATGAAAAAAGCTTTTGACAAGAAGGTCAAGCCTCATGCATTATGAGAAGGCGACCTCATGCTCAACAAAATCTTATCTTTCAAACCTGATTCTAGGGGAAAGTGGACTACTAATTATGAAGGCCCATATGTTGTCAAGAGAGCCTTCTCAAGAGGTGCATTGATTCTTACAACTATGGATGGTGAAGAGTTCACTCGTCCTGTGAATGCCGATGCAGTCAAGAAATACTTCGCATAAAAAATAAAAAATAAAGAACAACTCTCTAAGTTAAAAACCCGAAAGGGTGGTCCAAGCAAAAATTAGAGACATGAAACAGAAAAATCATCCCGGTAGATTGAGTACCCCACCTTGGGGCAATCTAGGCAAAAATTAGGGATTATGGCAAGTAACTGCATCCAGCTAGACCTGATCGTTTGAAGCAACATTGCCAGTCATTTGGTTTCGATTCATCATTCTCAACCAATGACAAAGTACAATTGGATTTCAAAGTCGGTAGGGAGAGTAGTGGTCATTGTATTCAATGTAGCCTTTTTCCATTTATATTACCATTTTCAAACTTTGTAAAGATCCATGGAGTCCTTCCATTTGCGCACTACCATTCTATTAAATAAAGTTAAGCCTTTTTCTAATTAGTTGTTATTCTTATTTGTTTTTGTTTAATAAAATTTAATTTTTATGATGATAATTTTTGAAATAAATAAATCAATGAATAACCATTTTTCTGAAATAATAAGGCATTCACTTTAAGAACATTAAATTCGAAAATGGAATGTCAACAACAATCTGAGAATGGTAAGTCTTGACGTGAGAAGCATTGTTGCCTTCCCCAAGCAGTGTTTGGAGGTGTTTGCTCCCTAAACAGTTTGTTGTTTATCCCCAGTAGAGATGATGTGTTGTTCTTCTTATATTTCATCATCTTTCTCCAGTTGAGAGCCTTTGTGGATTTTCATCCTCAATTTGCATATTTTGTGATTGAGCCCTGGATCTCCAGTAAAACCTTTATTTTGTTTTCAGATTCCTAGCACACCTTTATTTGGTTGTTACATAGCCATGGCATTGTTTCTCCCTTGGTGAGTTCCTGCAAGTCTGGTTGATATTTGGTACCTTGGAATTGGTTTATTTCTCAATCTCCAAGAAGAGTCTTATGACTGATTGTTTTACTTTTGAGGAATCTGTTTGCATTTTGCATCCCCGTGCAAAGTTTATTTCTTTGTTAGAGATAATATCCACGCATAATTTATCCTGACGGATTTTATTCCCAGTGAAGTCCCCACATAGTTGATCTTGATTGATGAAATAACCAGTTGGAATTTATCTTCTCATCGGTTCCTCACTCAGAGTTTTGCCTCTTCTTGTGACGTGAATTCCCCATGGAGTTTCCTCTTATAGTGAAAAACCTCCCCATTCAGACAGTATTTGATTCTAAGCAGTATTAATGTAGTCGTCCCCTGTAGGGTTGTCTCCCATTTGATATGGTATTGACCTAAAATCCCCCAGAACATTGACTTGTTGATATGAAGTGTATATATATATATATATATATATATATATATATATATATATATATATATATATATATATATATATATATATATATATATATATATATATATATATATATATATATATATATATATATATATATATATCCCTCGGCTTGAGATATGGATCCTTAATAGATCTCTCTTATCCTCGGCATGTTGGTTGATATCCTCGGCAGTGCTTTCGTCTCATGCGAATTCCCATGCTGTATTTTCTCCTCTCCCAGGGAGTTTGACCTTTAAGCAAGATCTTTGTCAATTATTTCTTATCCCCTAGCAGTTATTCCCCTTATCTTGAGAGTCAATCATTGAAGTTGGATTTGTTTTAATTCCCGTGGCTGCTACTGATATATCTATCCTTCATTTCCTCTGAGCGCTGAATCTTCAATAGTTTTTGGTCGGATGCATGTTCTCCATGTCTTTCCCCAACTAGAGTTGAGCATTGAATTTGGATTATGATATCCCAAGCCTTCCTTGAGTACATGGTTGTGTACTATCCCCAGGGAATTGAATATTTGAAGATAGGATTTATATCCCCGAGGATTTATTTTTATTCCATAGGAGGTTCTCCAGTTGGTGTTCTCATCTTGTTGAGATTAGTCGAGTATCTAGTTGTGATGATTGGATCTTCATGTTTGCATCCTTTGTGCTTGTTTGTCAGCATAATCATATACATACTCTTGCACATACATGCATAAGCATAACATCATATATTTCATTGTGAATTTTTACGCATTGACCTAATTTTTATGATCCCCTACTTTAGTGATATCATTTCCCCATGCAGATATGGTGTGTCTGTCCTCGTTCAATATAGAGTGTCAGACCCTTAAGCAGAAAGAGTTTATCCTTTCTTCTTCCCCACTAAGTTATTTACTCGTGGATGATTATTATTTATGTTTCCTCCCTAATTCATTATCTGGATGGAACCACTCCCCTTGAGTTATATCCTCATTGGATTGAGTCTTGTTTGACTGTTTCTTTCTGGTTCTTACTTAGATGGATCTTTTGGTCCTCCGAGAGTTTATTACCCAGTAACTGGTAATATCCTTCTTGATGTTGAGTACTTTATCTGTGTTAATTTACCCAGTAACCGGTAAAAGGTAATTTACTTCTTTGATTTCCCCAGCGAATTTACTTTCGTTTCCCCAACGGGTTATCTTTTCTTTTCGCCAGCAAATTATCATTGCTCAGTTATCCAGTAACTGGTAATTGTTTATCCTTTTCTCCAGCTGGTCGTTTTTATGTTATCTACCTAGTAACTGGTAGTTAACAAAACTTCTCATTGATTTTTTCCCCGACAATTTATCCTTGATATATTATCCAGTAACTAGTAACAGATATTCTCCCTTTGGTATTCTACCCAGTAACTAGTAGTTATAAATCCTACTTTTTGGTCTTCTACCTAGTAACTGGTAGTTGTAAATCCTGCTTTTTGGTCTTCTACCCAGTAACTAGTAGTAGTAAATCCTGCTTTTTGGTCTTCTACCCAGTAACTGGTAGTTATAAATCCTGTTTTTTGGTCTTCTACCCAATAACTGGTAGTTGTAAATCCTGCTTTTTGGTCTTCTACCTAGTAACTGGTAGTTGTAAATCCTACTTTTTTTTCATTCCCCTAGTAGGCTATCCTTACCCAGTAACCGGTAATGGATATTTCTCCCTTTTGAGTATATTGCCCAGTAACTGGTAATATAACTATTTTCTGTGGTTGATTACCTTTGATAAGCTGCCCAGTAACTGGTAGTTGGTGATTCTTCCTCTTTTTCCTCAGCGAGTCTTTGATATGTTGCCCAATAACTGGTAACAGATGTTCCTCTTCCCGAGTGTATTATCTTCCATTTTAAGCTACCCAGTAACAAGTAGTAGATAATATATCTCTTTTACTCATGTATTGAAGTTAGACTTCCCCAATTGAGTCTGAATTCATATCTCCTTGTGAAACAAAATTTCCTTTCCCTAGCGGATAATTTCCTGATGTGTTGGTGGTATCTTGATGCATGCAGATTATTCTTCAGTTCGAGTCTTTCCATTGATTTATTTTCATGGAAATCCCCTTGTGTCTCCAGCAGTCTTTAAGTCGTAACTTGGCCTATGCATAGACCCTATCTCCTATAATTTTTATCATATGAAAATGATTACAAGAGAAAAGTTACTATTTATGGCATTCCAGACATCTTTCTTGTTGGCCTCAAGAGCTAATTTTGCTTGGAAAGTCATTTTTTATGGTGAAAGATTATAGGTCATTTTGTTTATGCCCTAGATTGAAGATCAACTTCCAAGAGCCACCACTTCTTCATTTTTTATGATTTAAAGATGATCCAAGTTTCATGATTAATTTCAATATGTCTTATTAAACTTTTCTTCTTTTATAAAGATCAAATTCTACTTGCAAAGTCATGTACCATGAGGAAACATTATAGGTCCATTTTGGTCCTCATCACTAGACAAACAAAATTCCTCAACTTCTAAAATCCATAACTCCATCATACAAACTCCATATGGTGCCAAATTTATGGTCAAATTGAATATAATTGAAAGAGATACGACTTTGTAGAAGGAACCAAGTTCATTTTAAGCTCACATCAAAAGTTATTCAAGGTGGAAAGATAGGTCATTTGGCTTATAACTTACAAACATTTCTAAGTATGTTTGATACCTCCATATTCAAGGCCAACTTTATCCATTTTCCAAGCTTCAAATTGAAAAAGTAACAACATCAAAGTTGTTCCTCATGATGAGAGATTTCCAAAAATTCCAAGGTCACATCATTTGGATGAGAAATGAGGAACTTGCACACAAGGTGTTTCCATGGCTTGTTTTGGCAAGTTTTGAAATCCAAACAATGCACAACTTTTCATGACCTTGTGTGATGACTTCAGCAACCTATTGGCACGATTTAAAGTGGATTCCAATCATTGTTTGGTCCTGTACATGCATCTATCCACCCATGCACCAAGAATTGCTCATTTTGATTCAAAATTGGAAAGGTGCATTTATCAATGGCTTGACCTATAAATCAAAGAGCATTTGCTCAGAATGAGGGGAGAACATTGCCCAAGCTTTGCTAGAAATTGGCATAACCTCACACCATAGAATTATTTGAAGATTTCTCAAGAAATCGAGTTTTTGTTCAACTCAAGTTTGTAAACAAAAACTCCAAAGGTTCATTCCCTTTTCCACTCCATTAATGTTCTGCAAGCAAGAGGAAGAGAAAGCATGAAACATTATATCAAGGGCCAAGCTCAGAAGCTGCTCACAAAAGGTGAATTTCTCAAAATTTCATCTCTTCGATTCTCCCTTCATACTCTAGATCTGAATTGGATTTTGTGTTGGCTGAAGTCCTACCAATGTAGGCAACTTGACTGAGTTGTTTTGAGCATGATTCGAAGTAACTCATGTTGGACACCTCATTTTTTATCTTCACTTTTCTAATTATAGTGTGATAGATGGAACAAATGGAAGTCATATTCGTGATCCTTACAATTTTTCCTTAAAAATGATGTTAGATCCATAAATTTCTAGTCAAGTTTGATCTTGACAGCCCGGTGACCCTCACCGAAGAAGAAGACTGGAGCTAGGGCTCCGGTGGTAGCGTGGCAAGGCCGTCACCTTGGATCTCTCTTCCATCTTCTAATCTGAGCCTTTGTTTCTTATTATCTTTTATGTGACGCGTTGATTGAGGAACTCCATGGAACGCGTGTTGTGGATCATCAGACGTGCCACCTCAATTAATGAGGGAGATCTGATGGCTCTCGTTTTTCCTTTTTATTTTATTTTTCTAAATTGATTTTTAAATACTTTTTTCTTTTAAAATTCACCATAAATTCATTTTTGATCCAAAAATTATGGGACCAACACCAAAAATTCAAAAATATTTTCTTCTTCCCATTCATGATTTAAAATTAATTTTTGGATTAAGTTTGATATTTTTGGTGAATTTTATGATTTTTACCTTGTTTTAATTAGTTTTTAATTGCTTCTGACTTTTGAGAAATGCCAAAAAATTAGTCAATGGTCCTTTGACTTTATTTGAACTATGATAAATCCCTTGGCCATTTATTTGGTGTTTTGAAGAGGTTTTAGGTTTTTGATCTTTGAAAACTTATTTTCTTCATTTTTTAAAATGTTTTAAAAATTGTTTAATTGATTTAATGCTTTGGTGAGATTTTGTAATAACTTTATTTGACCTTACTTCTGTTTGGCCTTGGTCTTGGTTGAATTAGACCTTGACTTGGTCAATACAATTGGATTTAGGAGGTTGATGAAGTTTAAAACTTCATCCCTTAAGATGAATGAATGGTATTGATCAAGCGGAGTTCATCCATTGACCAATTTGGGATCTCCTACATTTCATCTCTCCATTTTTATCTCATTTCTTTCCCAATCATCTCTTGGCCAATGACTTCTCATGGATCATTAGCTAGTTGATTCATCAATGACCTTGTGTCAGATGAATCAACATAAGCTTGATTGAGATAGACACATCCCCTCTTATTTTTGTGTGTGGTATGCTTTAGGAGCTTGATCATTTAATTTTCTTGTCATTTACTTTAATGTAATTTAAATTCTTGCACTTTATTATTCCTTGTCATTTACATTCATGCAAATTGTTTATGCTTCAGTCATTTTCTCTTTGCCCACTTGAGCCTATGTTTATGCTTCAGTTATTTTCATTTTGCTCACTTGAGCCATTATATTTTTGTCTGTGATCATATTTTGTTTGTGGTCTTAGGACCTTAAAACAGTTAATAAAAAGAAAAACACTAAAAAACACATTGGTGGACTGTCGAATCTTTGTCTGTGACTTGATTTGGACCTATGGACTTAGAGTAGGCAACATTCTTGAGCTATGGAAGAAAAACTTAGCCAATGCCATTAATCTGAGACCAAAAAACATGGCCAATGCCATTCATCTGACACAAGCTTGAGAGACTCCCTTGGGTTTATCTGATACATTCTTTCTCTTTGTCTAAATTATTATTTTGATCTTATTGTTATTATTTGATGTTTTCTCTTTGAGTATGTTTCAAGGGATTTTTTCATCTGATACACATAAAGGACATTGAAGATTGCTTGCTTTAGAGTGTTAGCTTGGATGTTTGGTTATCTTTATTTGATTCTATTGGATTTCTTATTAACTGCTTGGATGAGTATGGCTTTGTTGTTTGCTTGATAATCCAAAGGAAATGGGTTTCTATCTGACACTTTTGTCTTGTGGATGCTTCCCATGGGTTAGATCTTTTCAACTCAAAACTCTTAATCATGTCTAAGATAGCCTATTCATCTCCACCTCCTTCTTATTTAATTTCAAAATCTCCTTCTCATTTTCAAAACTTCTTTACTTGTTATTTTCAACTTAGACTTGTTTTAATAAGTAGAAACATTGGCCTTATGCCATTGATTTTCAAACTATTTTCTTAATCAAACTTGTAAAAAGACTTAACCATATTGACTCTATTTTCAAAAAGACAAAAAAGAACTAACAACCTAATCTAATCATTTTTGCCACTTGGTGCCTTTTTCCTTTTAAAATTTTTAAAAAGAAATCATTTAGATTTGAGTTATCCTTAGTTGAGATGTAATTCTCCCATTCCATGATATGTTGAGTGTAAGAATTTCCATTTACTAGGGGTTAGAGGCATACTTGTTGATTGAATTCGAGTTGGAGCCTTCCCTCTTAAATGTTGAAAAACCCTCTTTATTGGTGGATGTTTGGTTGAGTATTCTCCCATTGATAACAAAAGATCTTTAAGATTTTGTTAAAATCAATCCACCCATCTTTGAAATTTTTTCCACGAACTAGGAGGTTTTGATCCCTCACTTATGTTGGTTCGTAGGCATAAGACCAAAAGTCTTATGAAACATAAAATGTAAATAATGAATTCTTTTATGATCCCCTCATTCTATTTTCAAAACAAACATCTTTTCAACCAAAACAAGTACACACAAAAAGGGCTCCCTAGGAGTACCTAGGACACTTTGGGTGTTAATACCTTCCCTCTGTGTAACCAACCTCCTTACCTGATATCTCTGACATTTTATTAGTTTTGATTTGAAAACTTCTTATCTTTGGGTTTTGTTCGTACTTTCTCCCTTTTCCTTTGGAAATAATAAAAGTGTGATGGTGACTCTGGTTTTATTGACGTTGAGTTAACCAATAGCTCAGTGGTCATGAATTTACCGCTATAAGAGTATTCAATGATTATTAAGAGCTTTTAGTAGGTTGAACACCCGAACCCCCTTATACAAGGAAAAATGAAGTTTTAGGCTAACTTCCAACCTGAAATTCAGGTATCAGATATGAGATGTCGAAGGTAATGTCACGACACTAATATCTGAACAATATAAATAGGATAAAAGATAAAGAACAGTAATACAAGTGACACAAGCAATTGTTAACCCAATTCGGTGCAAACTCACCTACATCTGGGGGATACCAAGCCAGGAGGGAAATCCACTAAACATAATTAGTTCAAAGACTCTCAGTAAACAACTTCAAGTTACAGTCTTTTCACCTAATCTCTACCCGTGTGACTTCTATCTAAGAAATCTTAGATATGAGATCCTACTCACTCCCTCCCAATCACAGCAGTGATGTAAAACAAATATTACAATGAAAGAAGACACTCTTCAAGAACACATACTTGATCTTGCTTAAAAGCTTCAACCAAGTAAACACACACTCATGCTTCAAAGCTTAGAGTGGACAAATTACAACTCAAAATTCAGTCCAATTCAATCATCTATGGATGAATGAATGAATCACAATACACACGACCACACAAGACTAAAACCCTTATTCTCTCTCACTATTTCGTTCGTTATTTCTTGTGTGTTAAAACCCGGTTTTCCATGCCCTTTATATAGAAGTGTTTGGCTGGGCTTGGACATCATAAAACCCTAAAACTATTTTCCATTCGTATCTTCTTATGACAACTGATTATATCTTGTTGGGAAATAAGACTATCTGGTTTTAATTACTGATTGAATGGCGCGTTCAATCATCTCATCAATCACACATAGATTAGCATAAAAAGCACAATCACACATAACATTCAGACTGAATGTTCTGTATACAAATGTCTTGACATTGGGTCTGACATCTCAGCAAAAACCCACACATCCATATTTTAAACACCCTGCAGGAACTTGTTATCTCATGTCAAGACAACACTTGTGACAACTTGTGAACACTCTAGGTTTTACCAAAATTGATGCCAACACATAGAACCAACAAACTCCCCCTTTGGCAAATTTTGGCTAAAACATACATCAGACCATTTGTTTCACAAGAGAATAATCACATCATCAGTTTAGCAGTAGAAGTAATAAAACACACATTACTAGCTAAAATAGCAACTAGTAAACACATATTAAACATAGATGCGCTTGTGCTCCTCCTCCCCCGCAGTCTGCTTAACACAGACATCACCTTACATCACTTGTAACATACACCTCCCCATCTGACATCACCTTCAACATCACCTGTACTAAACAAATTATCTCCAATATACATCCTCTTCAACATCATCTGTCATCTGTTTATAGCATAACTACTTTAGCTACAACTACTTTAGCTACTTCTCCCCCTTTTTAGCCAAAAGAGACCAAAGAGACCAATGAGACAAAATAAATGTCTATTAGTCAAACAGAATGTCAAAGCATATTGTTAAGTGTTACAAATCCCAAAACACACACATATATACAAGCTGAGATAAAAAATCCAAAAAAACCAAAAAGAACCCAGAAAAAAAATACATCAAGGCATCAGAACATGACTGCCAAAAGAACCACCAGAACATCCATCACAGCACACCATCAGAAAAGTGGGGGACAACTTCAACAAAACTAGTCAGAGGAGCTTGCATCTTCATCACCATCAGAACCAGAACCGCCACTTGTTTCATCTTTAGATTCAGACCTCTCACTAGAGGTTTGGGCTTCTATTTCCTTGGCCTGTCCAACATTCTCTCTATCAGCTTACTCCAAGCTTTCAATCAGAGCCTCCAAAGCTTCCTTCCTGGCTTTTACTACCCTTATCCCAGTATCCAATTCCTTTACAAGTTTCTTTCAGCTCAACAATAAGGCCACCTTTTGAGGCTGGCTTCTTCATAGCAGATGTCATGACAATGTCCTCGACATGACTGCCTTCAAATAATTTGTAATGAACTGATAGAGGAGGTTTTCTTCTACTAGGAAGATCATTTGTGCTCAGAATTCTAGGTTGCCTGCTCAGGACAATCCCACAAATCATTGAGGGAAAAGCTATGGGCAGCTTCGCTGCATTTGTAGAAGCATGTTTGATAATTTGTTCAAACATAAATCTACCATAGTCAAATTTCAGCTTGGTTCCAACAGCAAAGATGAACCTTCCAAGGGCATTTGAGATTGTAGAGATGTGATTGGTTGGTACCCAATTTGATGACCCTATCTTGTGCAAAATAGCATATTTCACAGTTAGCTTTCCAGCAGGGAGATGCTTCTTGCTAGGCCACTCCTTGACCTATCTTGTAGTAATTTCCCTATAGACCTCATTGTCTGTAGCTTCCAGTTCACATGCACCTTCTGTTCCTCTTCCTAAAAACTTGTTAATCACAGTTGGAGAAAAAGTGATACACTTCCCTCTTACAAACACCTTACAAAACTCCTTGCTGTTTTTATCAGCAATGTCTTCAGGGATGTTGACCACAAATTATTTAACCAGACCTTCAAAACACTGAGATAACCCAGCAACAGCTTTCATTAATCCAGCAGTTTTAATCAGGTCCATGGCCTCTTTGACCTCCACAACATCCTTGCCCATTTATCTCTCCACAGCCACCCTTCTTTGGATTACAAACTTCCATTTTGCTGCTCCATCTTCAAGATGGAAAGAAATACTGTCCAGGTGTACAACAACAACTTTTATAGGGGATTTCCTAACAGTAGTCATCTTGACAGGGGAGATGTCAGGGACATCTTCTTCAACATCTTCATCTGACTCAGAACTTTATCTCACTTTCCTCTTCTTCACCTCAACCTTGCTCCAAGACTTTGAGGGGTCTACACTAGTAGCCTTCTTCGCAGTTTTGGCTGACATCATTTCAGCCACAGACCTACCCTTTCTTGTCTTCATCATCTTAGCCACACTAGGCTTCAAGTGATGAAGCAAGCTATCATCTTGATCATCCGAACTATCAACTTCTAGGTCAATCACCTTCTTTGCAGAATCATGCTTCTTAGATTGAGAAGCATTGGCAGTAGGTGATGCCACAGATTTCTTACTAGACAAAGTTTGCCCTAAAGAGCACAATCCTTCAGCAACCATATCTTTTTCAGGCCTAGATGAATCATCATCCTTCTCATTGTGAGGTCCAGCCTCAAGAGAGGGCCCCCTTCTTGATAGAGGAGTAGAAACTCCCTTTATAGAGTGTCCTTCATTGAGGATTCTCGTGACAAGGTTTCTTATGACACGATCAGTGTGATGCATGTCATCCTTAGAACTAGGAGTATGTGTAGAGCTGGACGGGATATTAGAACTGTTACCTTGAGTAGGGCATGCAAAGGCAAATGAGCCAGGAGCTTCGCCTGGGATGACAGACAGGGGAATCACGTCCAAAATATCTTCATCAAGAAAGTCCATAGAGGGCGTTCTATCCTTGTGAGTAGGTTTGATAGTTTTAGAACCAAACGGTGTTGGATGTTGTGACATCTTGTTGTTCTTGTGGAAAGGTTTCTATTGCCCTAGCAGAGAAGTTTGATGAAGTCGAAGGAAGGTGGAAATGTTTGAGTAGAGGTTGCGTGTGAAAGGGCAATAGATGGAAGTTCCAATACTAGGTGATGATTTACCATAAACGGGGCACTTTATTTTAAGTGGGCAGACAATATTTTTATTACCTTTTCAACTCCAAATTAATTGCTACAAATTCTCATAGATACAAATCCCTAATTTCCCTCTTATACATTCAAATTGATTAGCATCCAAAGCCTTTGTAAATATATCAGCTAACTGCATTTCAGTAGCAACATGCTCCAAGGCTATTATTTTATCTTCCACTAGTTCTCTAATAAAATAATGGCGAATATCAATATGTTTTATCCTTTTGTGCTGAATAGGATTCTTAGAAATATTTATAGAACTCAGGTTGTCACAGTACAATGTCATGACATCTTGCGTGACATTGTATTCAGCCAGCATCTGTTTCATCCAAACCAGTTGAGAACAACTACTTCCAACTGCTATGTATTCAGCTTCAGCAGTGGACAGAGACACACAATTTTGTTTCTGACTGAACCATGATATTAAGTTATTCCCCAAGAAGAAGCATCCTCCTAATGCGTTTTTCCTATCATCAACATTTCCAGCCCAATCAGCATCACAGTATCCAGTCAGCATAGATCCAGATCCATGAGTGTACAATATCCCATAGTCACTGGTGCCATTGACATATTTCAGTATCCTTTTCACTTGTTTTATGTGACTGACTTTTGGTTCAGCTTGATATCTAGCACAAACACATATAGCAAAAGCAATGTCAGGTCTGCTTGTTGTGAGATATAGCAGACTCCCTATTATGCTTCTGTAGAGACTTTGATCTACACTAACACCATTTTCATCTTTGGAGACTTTCAGATGAGTAGGAGCAGGTGTCCTTTTATGACTTGCATTCTCCATGCCAAACTTCTTAACAATATTTTTGGCATATTCGCTTTGAGATAGAAAGATAGAATCTTCCATCTACTTGACTTGTAGCCCAAGAAAATAGGTCAGCTCTCCAACAAGGCTCATTTCAAATTCAGACTGCATTTGTTTAACAAAATGTTCGACCATCTTATCTGACATCCCACCAAACACAATATCATCCACATATATTTGAGCCACCATGAGTTTTCCTCCTTCATTCTTAACAAATAAGGTCTTATAAATGCCTCCCTTCCTATATTCATTGTCAATGAGAAACACTGTGAGTCTATCATACCAAGCCCTAGGAGTTGGTTTCAAACCATAGAGGGCTCTCCTCAACTTATACACATGCTTTGGAAGATTTGGATCTGTAAACCCTTTAGGTTGTTCAACATACACTTCCTCATTTAAGTAACCATTCAAGAAGGCACTTTTTACATCCATTTGGAACAGTTTAAACTTCAGAATACATGCCACTCCAAGCAATAGTCTAATGGACTCAAGGCGAGCTACATGGGCAAATGTTTCATCAAAGTCAACTCCTTCAACTTGAGTGTATCCTTGTGCTACTAATCTTGTTTTATTTTTAGTAACCACCCCTTGTTCATCAGATTTATTCTTGTAAACCCACTTTGTTCCAATAACATTTATTCCTTCAGGTCTTGGAACCAGTTCCCATACTTCATTTCTCTTGAATTGGCCTAACTCTTCCTGTATGGCATTGATCCAGAATTCATCAATCAAGGCTTCCTTGACATTCCTAGGCTCAATCTTGGACACAAAGCAGCCATGTGAGATCACTTCCCTTGATATAGTTGTGACCCCTTTATTTGGGTCTCCTATAATGAGATCTTTAGGATGATCCTTCTGAATTCTGATAGAGGGTCCCTTATTAATTTTGCCAGCTTCAGGTTCAGCTTGAGTGAGTTCACTCTCATTACTTTTGTCTGGGAAATCAGCTGGGGCATCATTTAGAGATGTCTCAACATCGTCTGTAACATCAGTCTGTTGATCATCAACCACAACATTGATAGATTCCATCATTACTTTTGTTCTGGAATTAAAGACTCTAAATGCTCTGCTGTTTGTTGAGTAGCCCAGAAATATTCCTTCATCACTCTTGGGATCCATCTTCCTTCTTTGTTCACGATCAGTCAAGATATAACATTTACTATCAAACACATGGAAGTATTTGACAATAGGTCTTCTTCCTTTCCAGACTTCATAT